>NC_136504.1:3492500-3612500 GCF_053919585.1 Euprymna scolopes
AAATTACAAAACAATTACTCTCTTAGCTACAGCTGAAATATTCTTTGCTCGTGTGATGAGCGGCCGCCTTTTTCTACTCACTGACCCAAGCTGGCTTTCGTCCGGCACGTAGTACTACAGACAGTTTATTCTCAATGCATCATTGCAGAAGTTTAGAGAGCAACATCAACATTTCTAAATGGAATTTATTGACCAAGGATTTTAACATGTGTCGACAGAACCGTTTTGAAAGGCTTTCGCCACTTTTTGACGCAACAGGAAGTTGGTTGAGATCTTCAGGCTTCTCTACGAGTACCTGGATGATACATTCCTCTCTTCTGAGACCTCAAACGAGTCATTCAAAGTAAAACCGAGCGTCAAACAAGGATGTGTCATTGCCTCGACACTCTTCATCATGTTAGCAACTGCTATCACACACATGGTCAGGAACAACCTCCCCACAGGACTTGACATCGTTTTTAGAAACAAACGGGTGAATTTTCAATCTCTCCCGACTGAGGTCGAAAACAAAACCTCAGTTACATACCTGATGAAATTCTAGTACTCCTTTGACAACTGCGCCGCGTGAATGTCGGAAGAACACCTGTAGCGGATTCTGAATGCCTTCAGCCGCGATATACATGTTAAACTAACAAAGATTCGGATCATGTATCAACCAAAGTCTAGGGACATGGCCGACACTACAGCTCTCCCCATCATCATCGGCGACAAACCTTTGGAAAACTTTCCGTACCTTTAAGCTAACAATTAAGACGAAGTCCAATACCGTCTTAAGTGCCACTTATGGCTATCTTCAAACACGTATGTTTCAAGCCAAAGACATCCAGACAGACACCAAAATAGATGCATATAAACCTGTAGTACTCCCGATGCTCCATGGTTCCTCAGAGACATAGACAACGTAACGCCGATAAAGCGCCGGAGAAGTTCCATCAACTCTGCATACGGAAGATTCTTAACATCTAGGAGAACTATTACACCAAGCTCAGCGTCCTCCAGAAGGACAACACACTCAGTGTTAAAATCATCGTCATTAGAAACCATCTGAGGTGGTCAGGCTACGTCGTCATGATGTCGGATTCCCAGTTGCCGAAACAACTCTTCGATAGGAAGATAAAAAAAGGAAAGCAGTCCAGAAGAAACGATACAATAATTTCTCAAAGCAAACTTGAAAAACAGTGACACGAATACATACGGATGGAGACTCAGGATAAGTACATGCAGATATGGAGGTAGACAATCGCCGAAGCAACATCCACTTTCGAGGTCAACCGACGTGCGGATCACGTGAGGAGAACAAAAAGAGATATAGAGAGAAAGATTATCTTCAGCCTACCCCAAAATGGAAATGAGACTATCTGACATCAATCTGACATCAATGGAAAACGGAAAGCAAGACCAGAATTGGCCTTGTCGGCTACCCCCGCACACACAAAAGCACAAAACACGATCACCATCCTCACCGCTGAGGGGTGGTCAAGCTATGCTTATGTAGTACGTCTTATACAGGTTTTGTTGAATAAGGTCACCAAACAACCCATCGAGTAAAGATGGGTGTTCTTCGGAAAACAAAAAAACAGTTGGAGTTTTTAAAAAATAATCTTAGAATAAAAGAGGATATTGTGAAGAAAAAATATTGATAAAAAGACATGGAAATCATTTAAAGTTTACCAACACATCTGATTCTGATGACTTGTCTGGTAAAAACAAAACACGTATAAAACGTACTACATAAACTTTTAATTTAAATATATAAAATATAGAGGACATGAAACAGAGAATATATATATATATATATATATATATATATATATTCTCTGTATCCCTGTCTGTCTGTTTGTTCACAATTTTATTAATATATACAAAAGGTCCGTTAGTTTATTATTTCATTTATTTCTATATATATTATGATCCTTTAAAACGTATACGATTAAGAGGTCACTTCATTTGTTTATTATATTAAGGAAAATCAATTGTACTAAATAATTGTATGTTAGTTTAAGTTTCTAGCGAAAGAGTTGTGTTAAGTGTTCTATTAAAGATTGTTATTTCATCAACACTAAATAACAATTATATTGATAATATATTTAATTAAATTTATTTGGAATTATTACTTACGATTTTTTATGAAACAAGTATTTCCCCTGAGGAGTTTTTTTTTATACATTCCGAAATTTAAAAGATAAATAAATCTTCCCAAATAAATAAATTTGGTAATCGCAAGACTTTTCTAGCGTGAAAAAATAATTTCGTGTAGACAGAAAGGTGTTTTGCTTATTTTTAAATATTCGATACTTTTGCATAATTTGACCCGGCTTCTCGGCAATTCCTGTCAAGCATTAGTCGGGCGAGACCTGCAGTCATCGTTTGAAGCTGAGCGTTGCAACAGACGCTTTAAAAGAAAACAAACCGGAAAAAATACAAAACCCTTTTTTTTAATATATTTATTTATTTATTTTTGGCAAAATATTTATCAAGAAAAAGTTTTTTTTCCTTCAAGAAAAGATGAAAATTTTACTTTTTTTTCACCGTAAATTCTTAGTTGTAAGTAAAAGTGTTTTTTTCAAGACTTTTTGTTCGGTCAAGTTTTTTTTTGAGAGGCGGGGGGGGGGTCCTCAGAATTTATATATATATTTTTTTTTCAAGAAAATATGTAAAAATACGTTTACGAAAAACTTGAATTTTAGATGAAAGTACAGGAAAATTTTTAGTTTTTTTTCAAGAAAACTTAATATTTTTTATTTTATTTTATTTTATTTTTTTACGGCTGTTCATTGCCGGTGGAAGAACTTTCACGAAATAAGGATATTTTACTTCGATCGACTGTTGAACAGCCATCGACGGCAAAGAGGGAGGAGATAGTGTAAAGGAAATGTGTAAGTGTGCTCCGATATAATACCGCATTCCTTTCGCAGATTTTTAAGTGTAACCATATCGGACATGATTTTTACTCTTGTTAGAATCTCACCTGATGGAGAGGGTATCACGTAGTTCTTTTTTGGGCTATTACACTTACATGTTCTAATCTGTTCTTTTATTTTTGAAATTGTTGTGTGTGTGGGGGGGAAGTCGACGTTACCAACGATGAAAATGATTAATATTCTAAGTATATTAGGTGTGTTCAAAACGGAACTTTATGCCGACCCGGGCAACGCCGGTACCCATGCTAGTACACACACATATACATATATATATGTATACATATATATATATGTATATATATATATATATATATGCGAACAGTTTTTAACAGTTGACTATAGTATTAGATTAAAAGGAGCTTAGTTTAGAATTAATAAATTTGTCTGAATGTTTATATGTAATTAGATGAGTGCAAGTAAGAAGGTAAAGTAGTATCCATTAATTACGATGAAAAAGTAGTTCACATGTTTTGCTTGTATATTACAACTTCTCTTCCCTCTTTCTCTCTAATCCCTATTAAACGTACGAAATAAATGAAAGTCAGCCCATTCGAATTTGCAACCAGATTAGACTAGAAGCCTGATAACAGCTGAAGCATTATGCACATATGTAGCCAATAAAAGATATATGAATAAACACAATTATACAATAATACAGTTATACTTGTTACTGAGCACTAATTTATAAACATAAGAATTTATTGAATTAACTAGAAAACTATAATACAGTCATTATATGTATGCGCGCGCACACACACACACACACACACACATATATATATATATATATATATATATATATATATATATATATATATATATATGGTCTCTTTCGCTATCTTGAATATACCGTTGTATTCTTTTTAAAAGGGGAAGTATTTCTCCCGAAATTAATGAAAATTCGATACCACCAACGGACTTCATATACACCAGGCATACCAATAAATTGGTTGCAAATAATTATGTAATGAGGGGGTGAGTGATAAATGAATAAATAATTAGACATTTCTCTACTCAAACATACCCGTTTGTTTGTTTGTTTGTTTTTCTTTACTTTACTCGTGTGTTTCCGATCCTTTCCGCATTGCTCTTGGCTTTTAACACTCTTACACACACACACACGCACACACACACACACACCCACACACACATATATATATATATATATATGTATCTGTGTGTGCGTGTGTATGTGTGCATCTCTATCTCTTAATGTCTATATATATATATATACACACACACACACACACACACACACACACACACACATATATATATATATATATATATATATATATATATATATGCGTGTGTGTATGTGGGGAAGGCCCGAAAGAATTAGAGAAATAATTTAAGAGAAGACTTATCGGGATAAGACAAAGTGACCAAACACAAGCGGAACTTATATAGAGAATAAAGAAACAAAAAACATTATAAAAATATATACTAATTCATAAAAATGTAATCGTTGGTTCAGTAGAGAGGTGACATCAATTAGGGGTGTCAGATGAGTAAACTCTTTATACCTAAAGATTTCGAAACTTAATGCTACTTTGCACCTTCTCCCTTCTTCGAATGAGAAGCATTAGGCTTCGAAATAGTTATGGTAGAACTTAGTTTTCCCTTAAATGATGTCATTTCTTTATTGAATAAACGATTGAATTTATATACATCAGTATATATCATTGCCCTTTAACTCTTTATCTTATATATATATATATATATATATATATATATATATATATATATATATATATATATATATATAAAGCCTCCCTCTTTGGGTTTTGCAATGTCGTAAATAATCTCACTCGCTACTTAATTTGGCTGAAAAAATGCGAAGATCGCAGTTTGTTTACAAACAAGCGTTTGAGCACTTTACAAGTAGCGGACGGATGTTTATTTAAATAGACATTCGGACAGATTAGTTGCGGGCATCGCTTCCGTGGTCGTGGCGTAGAACTGCCGACTGGTCAACACGGCGGTTCCAGGTTCGATCCTCAGTTTGGGAGAGGTGCTAGTCTAGCGGCACTGATGAGTTGTGATACAACGAAACAGGACTGTATGTCGATGACTACAAATATATATATATATATATATATATATATATATATATATATATATATATATATATATATATACAGTGATGATCTTATTTATTGGCACGGTAAAATAAAAGTTAAATTTTGTCTAATAAATTCTAAAAAAGGGATTAAATTAAAGAAAATAACAAAGTATATTATGTATTTTTAACTGGCCTTTCCGATGCAGCAATCAGATTTTAGAAAAAATAAATAACAAAGGAACAACAAACATAATTGCAAAAAAACCCTTGTTCAAAATTATTGGCACGATTTATTTAATAATCAATTGTATAGCCTTTGGCCTTGATTACCTTCCTCAGTCGCTTTTCATAGTTTACAACCAAGTTGTTGCACTCTTCAGTAGTAATTTTAGCCCACTCTTCCTGACAATAATCCTCCAATTGAATAAGATTCTTAGGCTTCCTTTGCATTACCCTCAAATTTAATGTTCTCCATAAATTTTCAATTGGATTAAGGTCTGGGCTTTGTGATGGCCACTCCAAAACATTAATATGGTTGTCCTCAAGCCATTTCTTAGTCAGTTTAGCCGAATGCTTTGGGTCATTATCTTGCATGAACCACCAACGACGACCAAGTGAGAGCTCTTTAGCAGAGTCTTTCAGGTTTTCATCCAATATTTTAACATAATCTTCCTTTTTTATGCTATCTGTGACTTTAACAAGTCGCCCTGGTCCAGAGGAAGCAAAGGATCCCCAAAACATCAAACTGCCTCCACCGTGCTTCACTGTGGGTATGGTGTTCTTAGGCAGGAAAGCTTCGCCAGATTTTCTGTAAATATAAGACACTTTATTATGGCCAAATAACTCTATTTTCGTTTCGTCAGTCCATAGAACACGTTTCCAGAATGCAACATCCTTATCAATATGACGTTTTGCAAAGGCTAGCCTTGCTTTCAGGTGCATAGGCTTTAATAAGGGAGTCTTTCTCGGACGACATGCTTTTAAACCAGCTCTCTTCAAAACTCTACCAACTGTATGTCGAGATACATTCACTCCAGAGGTGCTCTGTTCATCAACAATCTCCCCAACAGAGATCCTTGGGTTTTGTTTTACTTGTCGAACAATTTTCCGTTCATCTCTTGGGGAAAGAATCCTTTTTCTCCCTCTACCCTCTAAACTCATAACGTGGCCTTGCGATTTGAACTTGTTTACTATGGCTCTAACAGTGGATTTGGGAAGGTTTAGCTTCTTTGAAATCTTATCATAGCCCTCCCCATTGGTATGGCATGCTACAACAAGCTTCCTGACGTCTTCGCTGTGTTCCTTAGTTTTAACCATGGCGATTGAAAATTATAATTTAGTCACTTATAATAGTTTAAATAAATCGCTATCTAAAAATTATCTGAAAAAAATTATTCACTGAATTAGCGTTAAACAAGCATAATATGGCTATAAAAAAGTTCAGAAAGCACGTAAACCGGAAATTGATTGATATTATACTGATACAAAAAGAAAAACAAAGCCGTGCCAATAATTTTGAACAAGGGTTTTTTGCAATTATGTTTGTTGTTCCTTTGTTATTTATTTTTTCTAAAGTCCGATTGCTGCATCGGAAAGGCCAGTTAAAAATACATAATATACTTTGTTATTTTCTTTAATTTAATCCCTTTTTTAGAATTTATTAGACAAAATTTAACTTTTATTTTACTGTGCCAATAAATATGATCATCACTGTATATATATATATATATATATATATATATATATATATATATATACATCTCTCTCTCTCTCTTTATATATATATAATATATATACATATATTTATATGTACATATATATGTATATATTCTTGTGTGTGCGGATGTATGCGCGCCTTTGTCGGTGTGTGACATAACAGGAGATATTTGTCCTGCTTGGCCTGGAAATATCAATCGGCTTTCCATTCTAAACTATTTTGCAATTACAGCATCACTTGTGGAGAACTCGAGAAAGTAAATCGATCGATAGTTCGTGTCAACGAAAGCCGCACTGGAAAGCGTCTCGACTCGTCGGGGTGATTCTATAATCAGCCAATCAGCCAGACTCTTCGGCGTTTTCAAGGAATGGTGCCTTATTGAAAATTGCTGTCCATTTGTGATTGCGATGAAATGAGAATGACGAGTTGTTATTGAATAGCACGAGACATCTTCCAATGCAGACATGGCTTTCAAATGGAAGACATATAAAATATCGCCATGTTAGGCGGGAAGGTGAAAGCAATTAGAAAATGGCTCAAGACAAATGAAAATCGTCATGAGACGAAATGCGAGAATTATGATTAAAATAAATATTTCAATTCGAAATCTTTAATAATATAAAAAGTCACTTTGTGTGTGTGTTCTGAAATATATATTTGTGTGGAAACATGTTTTATGAACAATAAATGTTCGTAAATCATAATTTCCATAATCAAACTGTAATCATATTTTGATGCTTTATCGCCAATATTGTGCACTTTTTATAAAAATCAAGTTAATCCGTCTACATAAACATTTATATATATATATATAATGAGAATAATGAAAATAGTATTCCGACAAAATAAAGAAATAAAAAGGAACAAACTGAGTTATGTGTTCATCAACGTTTCGTTTTTATTTCGAGGGAGCGGCACTCGTTTGCAAGGACGTGAGAGTCATTATATATATATATATACATGATGATTGCAATGTCTTGTCAGACGAGTGCATCTCCCTCAGACATTTAAAATCCATGAGCCCAAATGTCTGAGGGAGTATCTATACAAATATGATGTTACAGAGTCTTAGCTTTCTACGACAGCTAAGTCTTTCTCTCGGTTCAAAATGTTTAGATCCAGCAACAAGCAAGAGCAAGATAGCCAGCAACAAATTAAACTGCAGACCAGCTTAATGCAGGTACTGGTCTTCCGCTTTATGTTTTTTTAAATCAGAGATTTGCTTCTCCTAGAAAGGTTGCCTTCACCACGACTTACGGGAGCCCTCTCCACCCCAATACACATATACACACACACAAATAGACACGGTGCTAGTTGGCTGTTGACCCAGAAAAAGAGTTCATTCGCCCTTTGGAAGGTCTTGTTTTTAATCCTTCAGGGAGACTAGCCGCCCTCCTCACCAAATAAGTCTGGTGGGGGAACCAGTTTAGTCGCCGATGACCCGACCATGAGGCAGGTAGTACTGGGTTGCATGGTACCAATAGCATATGACATGACCTGACAATAACATACGTACACACATACATCCATACACACACATACACACACACACATATATATATATATATATATATATATATATGTAAGAGAAATAATTGAAAGAAAATTAAAACTATAAGTTGAACTTTACAATCAAAATTTATTGTTCGACTGAATACCTCCAAAAACAATTTACAATGTCCTTATTCCGCGGAGTTCCAAAGAATGCTATTCTTATTCTTCTTCTCATCAGCAAAATAGAAAAGAAATCAGCAAAATATATGTGTAGCAATGCTAGAATTTGTTAGTTAAGGCGGTAAGTGAAACCGCAATTTATTGTAGTTATAAATTGCCATATAAAATAATGAAAAATATTGGATATATAAGCAAACTGAACCGCGCATAATATTTCAGCTTGAATGAAACTCCCCTCCAGTTGATCCAAAATGCAAAATAGTTCTTATATATATATATATATATATATATGTATATATATATATATATATATATATATACTAGCAAAAGTACCCGTCGTTGACTGGGTTCAAAAACAGCCTACAGAAAATGGACTCTGATTTATGAAACTATGATAGGTTATGAAAAGGAAGGGTTGTAAAGACATAGCTTCGAATTTTGGGGTATCAAAACCAAAGAAAAATATGATGAAAGTAAAAATAAAATAGATAAACCTCATAATTTATTATACCATACCTGTTTACACTGAAACACTTATCACAATATTCTGTGGATCTATATTAAAAAACCTTGTTAAACTTTGTGACATATTTCCATTCTATGGAGGTCAGGCGCAAACGAACACCCCATAATTTTATTATACCATATTTCTTCAAACTGAAACATAATTATCAAAGTATATTTACGCAGATAGATATGAACAGTATTTATTAAAGCTTGTGCTTATTTCCATTCTGTGGAGGCCAGACCCCACAATTTTATTATACCATCCCTATGTAAGTTAAAACATACTTAGCAAAGTATTACCATGTACATCTATATCAAAAACACGTGTAAACGATTTTTTTTAATTTTTAAATTTTTTATTTCCATACTTTGTGGACCAGGCGCGAACGCAGACCCCACAATTGTAATGAACCATCGTTCTGCCAGATCAAACATGCCTATTCCTATGTCTCGATACATCTTCTATCATTATATGTAATCAGTTTTTTTTTTAAATAGTCAACCATATAGGAGCCTATTCGTGACACACACACACGGATACACACACATTCAGCTTTATATTATAATATATATATATATATATATAAATATATTTATATATATATATATACTTTCGATGTCTGAATTATTCAAATGAATTATATATTTACATACATATTAGAATATGTAAAATGAATTATATATTTACATACATATTAGAATATGTAAAATGAATTATATATTTACATGCATATTAGAATATGTAAAATGAATTATATATTTACATACATATTAGAATATGTAAAATGAATTATATATTTACATGCATATTAGAATATGTAAAATGAATTATATATTTACATACATATTAGAATATGTAAAATGAATTATAGATTTACATACATATTAGAATATGTAAAATGAATTATATATTTACATACATATTAGAATATGTAAAATGAATTATATATTTACATACATATTAGAATATGTAAAATGAATTATATATTTACATACATATTAGAATATGTAAAATGAATTATATATTTACATACATATTAGAATATGTAAAATGAATTATATATTTACATACATATTAGAATATGTAAAATGAATTATATATTTACATACATATTAGAATATGTAAAATGAATTATATATTTACATACATATTAGAATATGTAAAATGAATTATATATTTACATACATATTAGAATATGTAAAATGAATTATATATTTACATACATATTAGAATATGTAAAATGAATTATATATTTACATACATATTAGAATATGTAAAATGAATTATATATTTACATACATATTAGAATATGTAAAATGAATTATATATTTACATACATATTAGAATATGTAAAATGAATTATATATTTACATACATATTAGAATGTGTAAAATGAATTATATATTTACATTCATATTAGAATATGTAAAATGAATTATATATTTACATACATATTAGAATATGTAAAATGAATTATATATTTACATACATATTAGAATATGTAAAATGAATTATATATTTACATACATATTAGAATATGTAAAATGAATTATATATTTACATACATATTAGAATATGTAAAATGAATTATATATTTACATACATATTAGAATATGTAAAATGAATTATATATTTACATACATATTAGAATATGTAAAATGAATTATATATTTACATACATATTAGAATATGTAAAATGAATTATATATTTACATACATATTAGAATATGTAAAATGAATTATATATTTACATACATATTAGAATATGTAAAATGAATTATATATTTACATACATATTAGAATGTGTAAAATGAATTATATATTTACATTCATATTAGAATATGTAAAATGAATTATATATTTACATACATATTAGAATATGTAAAATGAATTATATATTTACATACATATTAGAATATGTAAAATGAATGCTACAAATGTAACATTTTTGCGGCACTTTTATGTATTTTTACGAAGATTAAAACCAGGTCATGACATTAGTATGAATAATTATGTATAGAATCTTATTTCAATTTGGACCAATTCCTATTTATCGATTATCAAGCAATTTTATACGAGTCTGAAGTACATTGCACGGTTATGTCTGTATTCTGTGTCGTTAAAACCTATTATTATTTATTAATGGATTTCTCACAGTATTTTAAAAAATTCACAAAAGTGAGACGTATATTAATTTTCCGTAATTACGTCCACATTTTTCAACCGTGTGCAAAATTAACTTTAGCAACTGAGTTCCTATATTCATTATGAACGGTGTAATAGTTTAGGAATAGATTTTAAAATACAAATATATACAAGTATCTAACTGTGTATAAATTTCTACTATTATATCAAAAGTAATCCTGTGTGTGAGAGTCCTTCATAGGTTCAGAAACGACTCATCCTATCTTTTTGCAAACCGAACACCAAGATAATTTATATATCTGGTAGTGTTCTTAGATATGTTTTGTACAGAAATTCACCCGAAAATATCGAAAATTGAAAAAAAAAAAACTATCCTTAAAATCGTCTTTCTTTCTTATAGGAAAAAAAAGAAACTTTTTGACAGGGAAATATTTTACGTTATACTGGCCCACTGAAATAATATAAATCTCAGCAAATCATTTCTTTTCAAAAAAAAATATTGTCATCTGGATAGATAGCGCGGTGGTAGAACATTCGACTACAAATTGCAGAATCCAGAATTAAGCACAGACAAACCTTACCATTTTATTTAATTTTTGTTATTAATGAGTTCAGTTTACATAAAAGAAAGGGTACCATTTAAAATCGCAGCAAATCATTTCTTCGTTCGTATATTTTAAAAATAAACATTAATCAGAAGCGAATTTTCCAGGGAATTCATCGCCAAGCCAAACTATCAGCTGACGTGATATTGTAAATAAAGACAGACGGAATTTGATGAATGACATTATCATTATTTTTTATTTTTAAATTTTTCTTGCGAGCTAGTCCACCGGGCAAATAATTCTTCCTAATGTATAATATTCTGAATTCATTCTATAATAATAGAATTTATTCTATGATAATATATCCACAGTCTACATAAATTAAAATATCATTTTAAGCGTGTTTTATGACCGGGCAATGCCGGGCATTCAGTTAGTTTTTAAAAAAAAATTCAAAGAAAATTCTTAGTGTAAATTTATCATTGAAAATTTCAAAAGAGAATTCCTAAAAATGCATAAATTAACATTTTGCGTGATATAAAATGGTAAATTGTTGCAAAGTTGTAGCTCAAGCAATATGAAGAAATGATTTGCTGCGATTTTAAATTTTATCAAAGAAATTCTATCCTTTTAAAATAATCTTAACATATATTAATGTAAAAACAATAAAAACAATATCCACAAACAAATATTCCCTTTATGCATTATGCGTTTTAACAATGAATGTTATCCGTTTAAAAGAATTTCCAATTCAATTAAAATTAACGATATCCACAGTTATATTCTTCATCTTGTAATATTGCCACTCGATAGAGAGACATTTCCAAATTTAGTCTTCGATATTTGGCAGGTGACCCTGTGAATAGCGACATTCGATAGGTTGCACACACTCAAATTCATTCCATTAAGGAATGCGATTCTTTCCACTATTTTCTATTGAAATGCATAATTTGACAAGAAATACTGAGAAAAATATCGGTCAAAAAAGTAGAACAATAATATGGAAATATTAAACATTCAGGAATGAAAAATGTTTATATAAATCGACGCAGACAGACAGTCGGTGAAAGAATGAGGACAAGCTGCCAAAAACATCCGCAACGCACCCCTGCCTTCACTTACGTCACAACCGTCATACTGGAATCGAAAAGATTTTTATTGGAAATAAACTAAATATTATATTATCTAGCTGTGTGTGTTTTATTTTGCTGCCAAGTGTATATATCGAGACAAGACAAAAGTTATTTTAGAAATTATATAGACTGAAAAGCACATTTGACGACCGGCTGCAGCGAATATATAACACTTGGAAATCTACGTTTTGAAATTTAATCATACTAATCCAACGAATGTTTTATTTAGTTTTGTTGGGTGTCTATTTCCCAAACCTTAGTAGAAACTTTTGACTAGTTTACATTTTAATGGTCATTCACTGCGAATATGATTGCACAATTTCTAGACCTACTTTATACTTCACATTCAGTATTGTTTGGATCTTGACAAAACAGCGACATCTGATAAAATTTAGCATCGTCAATCGATTTATTCCATTTTGAAAAGATGGGTGAATGGTGATAACGTGTGCACGAACATAAAGTGACATATTTCATGATTATATTAAATAAATATTTCCGACGTATAGTGAGTTTCGTTTTAATAACTCGAGGAGAAATTTGTCTTTTGTGTTTTGCCAGCCACCGGCGTTAATCCTAGGCGGATCGAACCGGCCTCCTCTAAAGGTGGAAGTGTCTAAGGAATATTAAATTGAAAAAAAACGGTGCCAAGTCACATATATCTTCCGATTAGGTTAGTTGACGGCCTTATGTTTTGGGAGTTTTTTTATAAACATGTCGATGTTACATTGAGCTCCCGGTGTTCTCAGATAGGAGCCTGTCTTGCATTGATCAGGCTCAACGTTGCTTAACGTATGTGACCTAACGGGAACTGGTGTGTCAGCGTGATTATTATGTTTTACGCACAGCGCTGGAAACAAGTAACATCAAACCGTCACACATTTGAGAGAAAATAATCTTTATTCACAGAATCTACGATTAGGTTTAAGCACAGAAAAAGTATATAGTAAATTATTTATAATGGTTTAAGCTAGATGAGTGTTGTCCGTGAAAGTTTGGCGAGGTGACCATAGATTGTAGCTCAAACAAGCACGTGCTATAAAAATAACGATAAAATAGAGATAGGATCGCAACGTCCCTTCTGTGGGAAAAAGGGTGCAGGGAAGAGAAAAGGGCATCCCTAACTCAGCTACAGAGTCTATGTTGAACTCTGCCAAGGCAGGATATGATCTTTCTAGAAGTTTCTGCCAAGATGTAGCAACAGTACCCCAAGACGAGAGCCATTCATTTCAATGGATGCCAGACGATTATCAAAACGTTGTTGATGCACAGATAGAAGCTTAGGTTTAGATGCATTGGAATTAATCAACCGCCCCTTTCCATATTGTGTCACGTACTCAATACCAGATGAGAGAGAGAGAGATAGAGAGGAGTGTGAGAGAGAGAGAAAGGAGAGAGAGAGAGAGAAACAGACAGACAGACAGAACTTGGTCATTTACGGCCTTTGATGTGCTGCCACAGATGGTTGTCTACGAATGATCTAAGGATGTGAAAGGGGATCATTGATGTAGATCAGGGAAGGAGTTGGGCTCAGAATGGACCCCCGAGAGACACCAGCCTTAATACTGTGAGCTTTTTATTTCTCCCCATCGCCCACTACTCTTATGGACCTATCACAGAGAAATGATTTAATAATTGAGAAGGCATTTCCAGCTATACCATAGCTGGAGATCTTTCTTTTTTTTACATTTTCGCCCCAAACACGGCACAACGCCACTGATGTAGGCGGCTACTATCAGGGACATAAGCTACAAGAGTACTATAAAGCGAGTTGAACAGCAAGATGCCGATTAACGTTACACTTGAACTTCTGTATTTAAGTACAGTTGGAGAAACAGGGATCCGGAAGGGAATTCCAAAGTCAAGCGGTTCTGAGGAAGAAACTACTTGAGTAGAAAGCTCTGTTACATCTTGGGATCTTTACTGTGAAGCGGTGGGATTAGCTGCTTACTGCTTTTCGGTTTTGTCGGGAGTATTTACGTCGAGGGGGTACAAATGCTTGCAGTTCGTCGGAGCATACACCGTTAAAGTATTTGTAGAACAAGCAGAGGGATGCTACATTTCGTGGATGGGGCAGACATGACAGTTCAGGGCCTATTAGGTTGGCGACTCTATTTTGAACCTTGTCTAGGAGTGAGAGACTAGTAGCAGATGCAGCAGCCCAAATATGACAACAATACTTCATACATGGGCGAATGGTGGTCTTATAGAGGTACAGGATACTTTCGGGCGTTAGTAGCTTTTTAGCACGGTAGAAAGAACCTACCTTCGCAGCGGCCCTGGCAATGCCTTCAATGTAATTGTTCCAACTCATGTTTCTTGTGAACGTTAAGCAGAGGAGTTTAAAAGATGTACTTTCAGATAAAGAGTCTTTGGCCATTGCTATTGGTGGTAGAGAAGGTTGTTGAGTAGACCTTTATGCCGCACCCTATCAAAGGTCTTTGGTATGCTAGGAACAATTGTCCTAGAAAGGAAGACTCCGTCGATAGGTTCGCTAATCCTATGAGATATAACCGCTAGTTCATTTGTTCCCTTCTCATTAAATGAAATAAAGAAATAGCACAGCAAATTTTATGTAATTCTTGCAGGAACTCGGTTGTTTTTGTCGAGGCATTTGGTACTGAAATTAAATAGAAACTGCCAACTTTTTTTCGAAGATATTCGACGCTAAACGGTGCTTTATTAGTATGGTTATTTTGAAAGTCTACTACAGAACAGAATCCGCAGGTTCTTTTGCACAAAAACGCGTGGACTGGCATTCGTTCAAAATTAGAGAATGCGTTTATTTTGAGTAAAATACCGAACAAATCACAACCCGCAAATTGACAATAACAAATTCGAATAATACATTTTAATAGTAGCATTATAGATTTAATTAAACAGAATAAAACAAAAAAATATATAAATTAAAAACTGAAATAAATATAATTAATATTTACATTTGCTGCTAATAAAAGTACACACATATCGCAAATTAAAAAATTATCTGCTAAAAGCGTCCATGTACAATGCAAAACTATTAAGGATTGTCTTAGCTTGGTACAACCTTGCGTGCAACAAGCTTTCAAAAAGAAAAGTGACACCCAATACTGGAAATGCGGTCAATATAGCAAAATGAAACAATACAAAAACACACCGAAAAAGACGAGGGATATCCCCGAAAATAGGCAAACAGTAATGCAGAAATAATTAAAATAAAACAATCACCCCCAAACAAATATTACTTAAACCAAATTTGTTTCATGCATTTTCTATATTTCTATAAAATTATTAAATATAGTTAAATATTATTTAATGTTATTGTTAAACACTGTTTAATATAGCAATAAACACGCTTGTATGTAAATTTTAAGTTAAAATAAAAGTAAATAGGCGTTTAGTCGAGTTAACCTTGTTGAATTCGAGGTTAATTTTTACTTGACTGTAAAGATTGATTAAAACGGATGTGACATCAAATTGCACAAAGGAAGCATCAGATCGAGAGAAGTTTGAGAAATTCCTTACGTGTGGACATGTTTTCTAATGATTTGATAAAATATGATTAAAAATCATATCCATATATCTCTTCCCTCAACATCAGTGGTCTATAATTAGTACAAAGATGAAGCCGAATAAGTCTCCCTTCTTTTCCACAAGTTTTGTCTTGACGTTGTCTTTTATCGAGGTTTGAAAGAGGTCATTAGTAGGGCTATGACAACAGAATATTTTGGTCAATTTTTGACTCTCGAGTATATATTCAACATAGTTAGAAACAAGCAATCAACCGAGAACCACATCACTTTATGTAAAAACGTAGGATATCAACGGATACACACTCGAGAGTCAAACCAATGAAAGGAATGTGCTATTGTCATAGCCCTTGTTATTAGCAGTCGGCTTTTTATACGTCTCGACGGTTCACTAAAATGCACGTACATAGACAAACAGGTAACCCGGTTATGACTTTATTTTTATACATGACGCAAGGTTGAAACACAGTATAAACGATTAACACAAAAAATTAGCAGCCTATGTTTCTCACAGAATATTTTTTCATATTAGAGTTATAACATTATTGGAATTAATGTTGATTATTTTGCGCGAGTAGCACACTATAGTCTTGGATATTTGGGTTAAATTTAATTACTTTTTCGACGACCATCTGAAGAGTATACAGGGTATGTAAAATAGTTTGAAAAAAAACAACAAAAAAAAAACACACACACACACAAATTAAAATCGGAACGACCTAAGTGGGAGATTTCCAAGGAAGAAACAGAATTTTTAAGACGTAGAATAAATGGCAAATATTGCAAGCTAATTATGCAAAAGTTATGGCAATGCAGGTGTTATCATATCCAATCTCTATAAGTTTTTTGTAGCGTTGTCTTCATATAATAGGAGACTAATCCCAAGTTTTCTGGCATAGCCGCTTATTTGATCTATAATATATATTCGATTTCAGTGAAGTGATAAATACTAATCATCGTTTTATATATAACAATATAAGCATGCATGGTCTCCCGTGAGTGCGCAGTAAACGAGGCATGAAAAATGACTAAGTTCAGCATTTGTACACATCTATTTAGCCCCCAAATCCCCAGGGGACGTCAAATTCTGGTGAAAATGAACAAACGGTGCAGTTTTAGACCTAAACATATGTAAATTTGAGTTCTGCACCATGCAAAAAAAAAAGAAAAGAAATGACTAAGTCCATCACTTGCCCCCCCAAAGTTTTATAAAAATCCCAGACATTATTTTATTTTTAATAAGCACAAAAGTATCAATATCCGCTATTTTAACCCGAAAGGCACCCCTGGGGGGGGGGCAACCAGAATTTCCCGGAAAATCCGTTATGTTACTTTTTTGCTGATATTTTTAATGTTCGGGCAAAATTTCAAAACATTTCAAGGCGTAGTTATTGAGTAAAGTGCGGACAGACGAACGGACGAATGGACGAACGGACAAGGGTTAATTTACAGGTCCACCCTCCTTTTGTCTAGGGACCAAAAAGGAATGGTGACTCTAACACGTTTTCGAACATACTAAAGTGTATAATCTTTGCAACAAAGATTATTTCATTAGTCAAAAATAGAAATGAGACGTCTCTACCTCTACTGGTATTCTGAGTTACATGATATACAAACAAACCCTGGACAACAGACAAAGAACAGTACAATATACAGTACGTATGAGAAAAGTTGAATCCTGTCATCAGTTCTGATTTTTTGAGATGAGGATTGATTATTAGTATTACTTATATTCTTTAGACTACTATTCTCGCATCGAATGTGATTTTGCACAAGGTTTGGTCGTGGTAATTTATCTTTGACGTATCTGAAGCTTATAAAGATAGAGGATCGCATTCGCTGTCATCATATTGAGTGTTATTTTCACAACGTGTCAATTTAACCCCTGATATCCTTTTAGTTTATTTTGCTGAATTTGAGAACATTTATGTTGAACTCGGGGAATCTTTTTGCCGAACTCGAGCGGAACCCTTTATTTAATTTACGGGGTAGTACGCTCTTGTTCCGTCAGACATAACTGGCTAGAAGTTCTATTTAATTCTCAATTGTATTTTAGATGTCGGCCGTATAACTTCAGCTTCCAGGAGAGTGTAATTTTACAATTAAATTTTACCAAGTGGATACCACTGCGAAATAAATATGGAAAAAGTAAAGGGTTTTGTTCAGACGAACGTGCAAATTTCTAATTACTACAGAAAGATTCCAAAGTCTGACCGAAGTGTTTCCGAGTTCTAGAAGGTAACCCTGAAGAATGTCAGAGGTTACATCGATGGAGACGTTGCGAAAATAACACCCAAGATGAATACAAATAATACGGCTCTCATCATTCATACCGATATGAATGTAATAAAATGATTGAATCATTCTTCAGAATTATAAAAAAAAAATACATCACATGTGATCCCTTACGTGTATCGATTCAAATACGCTCTAAAAATACTACAGACACGTGTGAGGAAGAGATCTATAGAGCAATATTTCGTACTTTGACATAAAAGCCACTTCTAAATTTGGTGATCTCTTCATTTAAGTACAAATTCCTATCACCCGTGACGTTGCTAGTTTATCCGTCGGCTTTTATTATCATGCAATGTATTCATCTCTTGTCTTTCCTTGTTGTTTGTAACTCATTAACAACATAATTTCCTTTTTTTAATGCAACAAAAAATCTTTCTTTGCTTCAGCTTATGTCTCTATTGTATTGTATATATTGTTTATATTGTATTCTATTCTAATATAGCCTTTAAGTATCCAGAGGGGGGAGGGATCAAAAAACGAATAGAAATGCCCAACCACACACGAAATAATTCATTTGTGGGAAGTTGTGCAAAAAAAAAAAGGCTTAAGAATCTAACAAAGCCGAATAAAGTGTCTGGAGAGAGGGAGAGAGAGAGAGAGAGAGAGGGCGAGAGAGAGCGGCAGAAGTAACGTACATGTTCAAGACCTAGTAAATCGATATATATATATATATATATATATATATATATATATGTATAACTACTTCATCTACTCACATAAAATTAATATACGAAAGTATAGATTTATGCGTAATTTTTAAGTATTTACTTCAAAAGTGCCCAATACGTGGTAGAGCTGATTGGCTAACTAAATCATCAATAGAAGAGGACCATATAAAAACGATAAACAACCACAGAATTCGAGCATAAGCCTGAGGAATCCTAGAGTGGATGAAACGCCGAATATTCAGTGTAGCTTAATCGCCATATATATTTTATAAATTACTATATATATATATATATATATATATATATATATATATATATATATATATATATATATATATATATATATATATATAAACGTATCAGCGGTCGTTAATTTTAATAGGTTGGAATTATATACATTAACAGCATGATATCAGTGATCATCCTGGAGAAGGGCGTCGTATGAACGATGCATATCACACGAACAATAATTGTGTATATTTTTTTAATTCTCAAGATAGATTTTATCTTTAAACTTCTATAAAAGTGTGGTATGTTTCCTTGTCACAGTTATTAGTCTTTCACTACATAGGAAGCACCCAGAGTTATGCATTTTTCCCATCGTTTGATGCAGCTCTGGAGACCGTTTTGTAGAACACCCCAGGTTGGTCCTCCAGCCACGACGTGACTTCAGAAATCAATGCTGCATCATCTTAGAAACGCTTCCCTTTCAAAAACAACTTCATGGCTGGGAAGAGGTGAAAGTCAGAGGGTGCAAGGTCAGGAGAGTAGGGAGGATGGGGAGTAGGTTCATAACCACACGCCCGTGCTTCTGATCTGGCGACATGCGAGTTGTGGATCGGAGCGGTGTCCTGCTGAAGGAAGCCACCTTTGCTAATGTTGCCCCGCCTCTCGATTTTGTTGGTTTCCCTTTACTTCCTCAAAAGTGAAGCATAATAGGCTCCTGTAATTGTGGTACCCTTTGCCAGGAGATCTGTCATCACTACTCCGTCCTGGTCCCAGAAGACTGTGAGCATGACCTTGCCAGCGGAGAGCTGCACCCTTACCTTCTTTGAAGGTGGTGAGTTTTATTGTTCCACTGCATTGATTGGGATTTGGTCTCTGAATCATAGTGATGGACCCAGGTTTCATAATGTGTAATCAGTCTTTTGAAAAACTTTGACTCATCTTCTTGGCACATCTCCAAATTCATCGTCGAGCACTCGTCGCGTTCTCCCTTCTGGAATGGTGTGAGCAACCAGGGAATCCATCTGGCAGACACCTTATGCATATGCAAATGGTCATGAATGATAGTTTCCACAGACCCTGTACTAATAGTAATGCGCCGATTTTCCAAAATGGCAGCCTCAACTTGATGGACAGATGCCTCATCAATGACAGAAGGGGGGCGACCAGGTCTGGGAGCTGTTTTCACAGACTTCCGGCCATGTTTGAATTCACAATGCCAGCGTTTTACAAGATCATATGATGGGGCATTATCACCATAAGTTTCTTTCATTTCATCAAAAGTCTCCTGTGGTGTGCGTCCTTTTAAATACAAAAACCGGATCATGCTCGACATTCAACAGCCTCCATTTCACACCTGACTCAGTTCAAGTACCTGTAAAACAGAAACCACAATTAGTTCCGAGCTGTAATTTGCCACATAACCCGTACATATATAAATAATTGCACATGCAAAATTTCAGCTAGATCAGACAACTGGAAGCGGGTCGTGGCCATTATTTATTGCACGCTCCTCGTATATATATATATATATATATATATATATATATATATATATATCAATTATTTAATTATAATTATCAAGTCGTTTTAAGAATACTTAAGACTACTGTTTGCGGAATTATAACTTAGGCGGTCAATTAGAGTCCATGCAATATTCACAACTTCATCTCGTGCGAACAATCTAGATGACTAAGTTGTCGTTGTCTTCGTCCAAATTCGCAATTCCCGTGGCATTTTTTTTAACAGCTCGGCAAATAAAGTAAAAGCTGACTTCCTGGCTGGGTTGGAATCTCATGACCAACAGGAATTGCTATCATAGTCTGATGATTGCGTAAGCAGGAAAAACTGGTGTCTATAGATGCAAATGAATAATTATTATTTAATACATACGTACACACAGACACGCATACACACGCATATATATGTATGTATATATATATGTATGTGTATATATATATATATGTATGTATATATGAACAAAGGATTAATAAAACATGTTTAAAAACATCTTGAAAAAGAGTTAAAAACATATTTAATTTTAAAAAGGAAGCACAAGATAAGTGGATAGTCCTATTTCCGCGGAGTTTCGAATTTACTTGATTCTTCCGGTCTTGGCAGACGTGTTTTAAATATTCTCTCCAGTGATTTTTCTGTGCACATTTGAACTTTTCTTTTAATGATTTTGAACTCATTCCATTTGTGATTTTTTTTCCAAAGAATTCTGCCTTCTGGATCATTTTGGACCATTTAGAACTTACCTGTTGGATTGGAAATTTTTAATTCGACCGTTTTGGATTTTACCATTCTTGGATTTTTTACCCTTCACCGGACTATCCATTCATGTGAAATCTTTTTATCATTTTTTCTTTTACCTCCTATTCCCCTTACCTCACCCTTTTTTAACCAAGTAAGATCTGTGACTTACTTGTGGTTTCATTAAATATTTTTACATGCAAAATCCGATCCCGAATTTTGCTAATTCCTGCCCTCTGATGAGAAGGAGAGTATTTCTTCGAAACTCCGCGGATTAAGGACTATCCACTTATCTTGTGCTTCTTTTTTAAAATTAAATATGTTTTTAACTCTTTTTCAAGATGTTTTTTAACATGTTTTATTAATCATTTGTTCATATTATAAGCTCTATTTCCTTTTCGGTTTTATTGAGCTTTTACATCTGGTTGGGATTACTTTACTTGTAAATATTAACTCTTTAATATTTATAATATGTTTTTAGTTTACCATTTTGATTACCGAGGTAAACTTATTGTAATTTTTATATATATATATATATATATATATATATATATATATATATATATATATATATAATAAATATATATATAAAGGTCGTTTCAAAAGTAATACCTCCTATATTTTAACTAAAAACTAACATGTTGAAAAGCTAAAGAGACGGGAGTGATACTCTAAAATCGAGTGACATTTTGTACACCAGCAGTTGTTTTTCTACATAGTCACCTTCATTCTGGCGGGGAGGACCATAGATTGGAGCTTAGGCGAACTCTGCCTTGAAAATAATAATAAAGCGGGGACTGGCTCACAAGATCTCTTCTGTGAGAAAGAGGTGGAAGGGAAGGAAAAAGGACATCTCTTACGAGTCTATTTTGAACTCTGTCAAGGCAGGATAAAATTTTTCTAGCAATTCTTGTGGCAGAAATACTCCATCTTGTGACGTATCTGGCTTTTATATAGGTAGAGAATTGCATCAGCAGCGAGATATCTATAGAATCGATAGAAGTATCCACCATTCTACCAGCGACCTTGGCAACGGATTTGATGTACGTGTTTCATTTCAGATCAGGACAAAGTCAATCCCACAAGCTTGTCAAAACATGGAGCCTCCCCAAGACAAGAGTCATTCATTTCAATTGATGCCAGATGGAAATCAGAGCGTTGGTGATGCAAAGATTGAACCTTGGATTTAGATGCATTAAAAGTAACCAGCAGCTTCTTTCCCATTGTACATCGTCACGTGCTAAAGATCAGAGGAGAGCGAATCAGAGGGAACTTGGTCATGCACGGCCTTTGATGTGCCTCCATAGATAGTAGTGTCGTCAGCTTAAATGTCTACTAATGATCTTAGGATTTTATTTGAGAGATCCTTGATGTAGATCAGGCAAAAAGTTGGATCCAGGATGGACCCCTGAGTGGCTCCCTCATTAATACTATGAGCTTTTGATTTCTGTCCATCAACCATTACTCTTGTGAACCTATCAGAGAAAAATGATTTAATAATTGAGAATACATTCCAAGCTATACCGTAGTAAACCTTTATGCCACACCTTACCAAAAGTCTTTGATATGTCAAGAGCAATTGCCTTAGAAAGAACCTCTGTCGAGAGATTCGTTAATCCTATGAGATATAACCATAAGCACGTTTGCTGTAGATATAACAAAACGAAAACCATATTGCATGTCACTAAAAAGGTTATTTTCACTGAGGTGGTTGGCTACTTCTCTTTTTAACACAGATTCTAGTAACTTACTCATGACGCACAGGAGACTTATTGGTCTGTACTGAGAGGGAGATGAACGATCACCTGGATTTTTCAATACAGGGCATACCAATGAGATTTTCCAGGGTGTTGGGATGCATTTCTTCTTAAGACAACGCTTAAATAGCTTTGTAATTATAGGAGCTAGTTCTGGTTGAAGCTTTTGAGCCCTATAATTGGAATGCCGTCAGGGCCTGTTGCTTTACTGGAATTAAGGTTTTTGATTAGCTTGGCAACATCACGCACATATATTGGTATGTCGCATTGCGTTTTTTCTGATAAAGGAGGAAATATTGGGAGTTGACGACCTTGGTCGTATAGGCTAGAATTAGCTGCAAATGTATTTGGGCGTTAGTATCTAAGGAGAGTGCTGCATCTATAATGTCAGAGATGGTCGATTAGAGGACAGTCCTGACTTAAGGGAGAAGTGAAAGGAAATATAAGTAACTAACGCAGAGTAGAAAGGCTAGTCGGAAGCATAGGAAAGTCTGATCATTCAATTCAGGACGTTGTTCTCTATTCAAGGGGAGGATTCTACGAATATAGACACCAAGTTCATTTATATGCGTATCTGATTGTTATCGCAGAGAAGAAGGTATCCTCACATGTTTTCAATGTCTAGTTCGACAATTTCAAGCATTATATCGTTTGAAAATTTTCAAAAACCAGAATTTCTTCAGACTTTATGAATAAACACACTTTTTGCAATGTAGCATTTTTGAATAGAATTTTTCTTTCTATTAAAACAATGCTAATTGCCAAAAGTGTGTTTATGCATAAAGTCTGAAGAAATGCTGGTTTTTGAAAATTTTCAAACGATAAAATGCTTGAAATTGTCGAACTAGACATTGAAACTATTGTAACATAAAATCAAATACACTTTTTGTTGCCATTAACACATTGTCTTAAAGTCTTGATTTTGCACACACAGTATATATATATATATATATATATATATATATGTGTGTGTGTGTGTATGTGTGTGTGTTGGTGTGTGTTTGTGTGCGTGTGAACATATTTTTTACATATACTTTCTATTCTAAATGCTGTGCATATATACAGAGTGCCCTAAAATGTTCTGAAACATTTATTGGTAATGAAATAAAAAAGATAATAAATAAACAACAATCAAATAAAGAAAAAAATTCTTGTTTATTTTTTAATAATAATTTAATAATATAATTCCACACGGTATAATATTTAATGTATAATTCCACACGGTCTTAAATATTCAATCGGCTAAATTATTTCCATCATTGCTAACACACGATTGGAGACGTTCACAAACATTTTCAATAACCTGACGAAGCTTTTCGAGTGGAATAGCAGCAATTTCAGAACGAATAGCTCGTTTTAATTATTCAAGAGATTGAGAATACTTTTGGCTATAAATATCCCCACGAGAAAAATTCTCAAGGGTTTAGATCAGCCGATCTTACGGGCCAAACAATATCACTACATTTAATAGTCCAATTACAAAACGTACTCTAAGCTTTAAAAAAATACATAATTACATATATAAATGAAGTTTTACTTAATTAAAATAAATGTAATCCTACATACATTTAAACAAAATAAAAAAAATATTTAATTGATATTTTTTTTACCTACAAATTTATCAGCTCAGTTTAGGACACCGTGTACAAGTTACTCAGCTGTAACAAAAAGATACAACAGTGTAGTATCTGTTTGTCGACCTGTTTTGTTTATGTTCAAGATAAACTTTATATTTGCCTGTTCCATTTCAGTGTGACATTAAATTGTGTAGATGGTACATGGATTTTTTAAGTGGCCGTGTCTCTCCGTTGTTCCATCATGCTTAAGTTGGAAACTGCGCTTTAATTACTAAACACGCCTGTTAAATAGATGACACTGACGCAATTTTTTTAACACACGCAAAAACTGATAAACTGGTAATCGAAATTGGCAAACTAGCTTTTACTAGATCAAAAAAACAAAAAAATATCGCCCAACTAAATCGCTTCTGTGGAATCGTTTTCACAAGAATTCGATTCGAAAAAGTCTGCCAAATAAATACGAAAAAATCAGGCGATGGAACATCAAAGTGGGTGGGCACTCCATGTATGTGGGTGAAGGCTAGGTTTATGGTGATTTTACTTTCGATGGCGATATATACGTGAAATACGATCAAGCGCTTTTATTGCGTGATCACTTACACATTCCGATTGGTCTGCAATATTAACCCATGCTTTTTCCATTTACTTGCCGCGCTAATATCAAGGTAAAACGAAACCTCGTTACCTTGTTATTTATCATGAATAACACAAAAACTAATATTTTTTAGGCATTCGAGGTGCCTTAAATGAGTTTCCAGATTGTTTTGTACAGACATTTAAAATTGTCGTAGATTCTTGAAAATTCAATATGCTATTGCTATACATCTGACCAATGATTTCAGGTTCAAATAAACAGCTACAACAGGAATTGGAACGCACCTTACTAAAGCTTGATTGTCAAAGCTAATGAAATTCAAAAATGGACGTGAGGATAATTTAGACGAACGGTATGCAGAAACATCCTGTTTTAAAGTTGGAAAAAATGCCATATATATGTATAAAATACTTCATACTGCTTTTGGACAATCTTGAATAGACCAAGCATAATTTTTGAGTGACATAAGAGATTCAAGGAAGGCAGGGACTCTCTGAGGGCTGATGAGAGAGGTGGAAAAATTGAGGAAGTCAGAACACAAGAGTTGATTGACCAAATAAAGAATTTCATGAATAAGCAACGCCGTGTCTCTATAGAGACAATACGTGCACAGTTTGATGTCAGTGTGGAAATTCTACACACAATGAATTATTTTCAATGAACTTAAGATGCGAAAAATTTGCGCTCAGTTTTCCGTAAGGCTGCTCAGAAAAGACCAGAAAGAAAGACATCGCCATAACAGCAAGATGTTAGTTTTTGTGAGATTGTTGTTTGCTGAATAAGGTGTATACACTACCTTGTATTCAAGGCACATAAATACAACAGGGTTTTATGACTTAACGAGAATAATTTCAAATTTGACCTATGCATATATATATATATGTACACATATATATATATATATATATATATATATATGTATATATAAACTAACATACAAAAACCTAACCTAGAACGCGGAATATTCAGTGTATCATAATCGTCATATATATTTTATAACTTACTAACTAGCTCTACCTACGTATTGAGCACCTTTGAAGTAAATACTTAAAGTTTACGCATAAATTTATACTTTCGTATATTAGTTTTATGTGAGTAAATGCAGTAGTTATATATATATATATAGATGAATATATATATATATATATATATATATATATATATGTGTGTGTGTGTGTGTGTGTGTGTGCGTGTGTGTGTGTTTGTGTGTGCATGTTCATGCCGGACTTTTTTCCGAGGTATGAATTATTAAAATATTTGTGAACCATACTGTCTGTATAATTGTTGGAGACGCCCTCATGACGTCACTTCCGTTGGTGACGTCACGAGTACCGGTGCTCGGCAGTCTGAGCTTAGCATAGGACCAAGCGGGACGTGTGCAAACGTCCTACCGGTGAGCGATGGTACTTTGCCTGTAATATATGTAAAAAAGAGTTTTATGGGTACATAATTTTATAACACTTTCAAAATGTTGGTCTTTTTGAAAGTTTCTTTTGAATGGTTTATGTTTAAACTACAAAAAAAAAAAAAACCCTGAATAATTAATTATGGCACAACGTTCGGTGTTCTTTAAAAGTGTAATTTATATGAATACGTGTTTCGTTCCTACAAATCCTGTGTTCCTTTAGTTTATTACCATTTAACCCCATAACAATAATCAATAGCATATTACCAATGTTTGGGATTAATCATACTATAACAAGCAGATAAGGACAATGTGACTTTGTCATTGTTGGAGACAATTGCAATTTACCATATCCATTATGAGCAACATGCAGTTATTCTTTTACAGTTCTAAAAAAATGAGTTGAAAATCTGCACAAAAAAAGCACGGAATTAGTGTTTTTCAACACCAATTCCGGCAATCAATAAACTTCAGATTTTTAAGCAATATAAACGCCATATACAAAAGTTTTAACAATATCACGGGTCTTGAAAAAAAAACAAGAATGCAGAATTAACGCATCCAAATATTTCTACAAGAATTTTCATTTACAAAGGAGAAAAACAACAAAAACAGAAAAAAGGCAGAAAACCTTTACCATTTTTGATTTTTAGTATAAAAATATAGGACGGCCGGTATGTTTCGATCTTCGATGAATCAAAATCTATATTATATTGTCTCGTCTGTTCGTTCCAATTTTCCCCAGAAATTACTGGCTCGAGCTAGCTCAAATTTGGTATAAACCTTTGTTATAAAAAGATGCAAAAAACGGATTACTAGGATGACTGTTCTATGCGCAGTTAGAGATTAATATTGATTACGCCTCACTGTAGAAGAAACTACCGAATCGATCTGGCTAAAATTTCGCATGGACCTTTGTTATAAATAGGTGGAGCTGATTGGCTATTATAATGTCTGTTTTATACAAACTAAGGGCAAAAGGTATAAATAGAGATTAGTATTTAATGCAAAAATGAGTACAAATTGAACTAATATTCAAATATCAATTGTAAGTCATTATTCATACTTGCTTTGCATATCATAGCAAGGGCCGCGACTTAATCATATTTTTTTTATTTTATTGTTATATATGCACACTCAATTCTCTGACGTAGAAATCTCGTGTACAAACCTGACGGGTATTTGTCGTATATTCCAGCATCACAAAGTTTTAATTAAACCATGCATTATTTAAGAGATGTTCCGGGCGTTTAACGATTTATGCCGAGGGGAAAAGTATGAATATTTTTTTTTATTGGTGTAAAAAATGCGATCCGTTAACAAGTTTTCCGTTGCCAATGCTATCACAGACCCCTATCTCACTTCATCAATCACCCCTCTCCTTCAACCTACAAGAAATGTCGAATTAAAAACAGATCGATCGCGATTATGAAATATTCAGGATTTCACGCGTTTACGCTTTCTGCTCGAATAGACAAAATTGACGAAGCGTTTACTTCCAACGATGATTAGAGATTTCATCAGAAATGCATATTTATCTCTTGGGAAATGTTGTCATAAGCAAACTGTGAAAAGACGAGTGCTCTGAGATATTGTGCTTGTGCCAGACAGTAAATAAGTTTCTATGCTTATTACTTAGAGACTGTGTGTATAATTACACCGCTGAGGGAAAGAAAGCACCCAAATAACCTACGATAGATGGGATCCAATCAATGGAAAATTGGGAGGGTTAAATCTTAGACACCTGGATCTCAACAAAGATATCCATGGAGGACAGGTCTGGTATCCAGCGTTGTCAGGGTCACTACCAACTTCTGGTTTAAATCCAGGATTCGACATCGGGATCTGCCGTACTCAGGTCATCATAGCGTCCACGTTTGGCTAGTAAATATATATAAAGAACATAGAATATCATTTAAAAAGTTCAACTGGAAATATTGTATATGTGCATTTCTTTGTGCATTATGTTTGGCTTTGCTTTCCGTTGGGAGTAAAACATGCAAACTTAGCAACGGGGAGGACTTCATACAAACCAGACAATCTCTAAGTACGAGTCTCCTTAGCACTTTGCAGTAATCCAATCACACAACAATAAAAAATTACCGCAATACTAACAGCATTAAGAACAGGGAGATGATGGTGGCTAAGTAGTTAACGGCGCGGACTGATAACATATCAAGTTCGAATCCAGGCCGTTTCACGGAAAAAACTTCAGTTTGGGATGTTGGCAACCTTCATGTGATCACTTTCGTAAGTACCCGATGTCTTTCATGAAGAGAATTCTATCTAGAATTATATCGGGGAATCCATTGCTAACAATAATCACTTGGCGCAGACAAAATGAATGAACGATGCCAAAAACAACAACAAATATTTCAATAGTAGTATCAGTAGCAACAGCAACAGTAACAAAAAAGCATTAGTTGTAAATTCAAATTGAAAAAGTATACACATGAAAAAACACACAAAGTCAAGATTTAAAAAAAACATTTAACCACTTTGGGAGCACACTATCGTTGGCGATCAAATTAACGACAATAACGAATATGGGAAATAGAAATAAGATAACTTTTTGTTTTGTTTTATAAACTCTAGTCGTGAGGTCCCATTATAATAATGAAGTTTTCGAGAAAAAATAACAATCAATTAAATTATAACTAAATTATAGCATAGAAACTAGCCATTAACAGAAAACTAATTTAACTATAAGTCACACGTATTTTTATCTTTTTTTATGTTTTGAATGCTTATCCTCAAGGTGTATAGACCTTGTCGACTTTCTTTATCTGGATCACCGCTAACAAATTACTAAAGCAACTTTTCTTACTTTCTTATCTAATTTTGTGGCGTGACCGCCTCATGGAGCAGTAGAGCTCCCCATTGGGGGGGAGTAAGACTCCCGAAATACTGAATAAGGCAGGGCAACTATGTTTGTATTAACTGTAAAGCATTGTTGCGTGCCCGGGCAGCGGCGGATAACCTTGCTGAGAGGAAGATTTAAGTTATGAATTTATTGTGATTTTGTAAAACAGATATATATATATATATATATATATATATATATATATATATATATATATATATTATTGTTGGGGGAAAAGTGACAAATCAATGGCGTTTTGAAATCATCACGAATATGATTTCGGTTCTGGAGCCAGACGAGGGGTCAAGGATTAACCTCTCTGATCGTGAGAACTGAAGGCTGCGAACATTCGCAGAATCACCAGCGCACATGCATTGGACTGGGACTTCTCCGAGGATGACGTAATGATTGATGATTGGTCTAGGGAATAACCTACCCTACCTATCACCTTACTAGATAAGCGAATACCCGCGCCAAAAATCAGTTAGTTGAAGCTGGATCTTCAGAGAATTTAACACTAATCGAAAAGTCGTCGTCACAACTCCTCCCCCGTCCGTCGCCAGCGCAAAACACGGAGTGTAATATTCAATAGTATGTTTTGTAAGAAATTAACATTGGACAATTGCATATAAGTTTATATTATATTTTGTAAATTTAAGTTGAATTAACTCCTAGAATAGAGAAATCTGAGTTTGTCTTTCTTTTGTGTACGTGAAAATCTCTTCACTTCTAGCGTGATACGGCATATCAGCCCGAAGGTGAAATTGACACTGAAACTGAACAACACATCTCGCTGCACCAAGAGAACTCGCGAAGAATTCCCTGTGAAATACGATCAAGACGCGTGTGTGAGGGTTCACACCTGTAACCAGTGACCTGGAAAGATCACAGTTGGTAACCTGTGAGAAAGAGCCCATTCACATTTAGACCATTTGAACTGAAGGTATTAGAAACTAATTATGTAAAATTCCTAACATTTCAATGATTATTCGATTATTTTAATAAGGTGTAGACGCTATCAATTTTGTTCCGGACATAAAAAATACATATTAGACACAAATTACGTAAGTTTTTCAACTTTTCAATTTCATAAAAACATTTTGAGAGACACTACTACAAACACCTGTACCAGCATCACATTAAAGGAATTACCAGAATCAGATTATAAGTATTCGGTTTGTAGGATGAGCTATTTAAGTCTATTAAGGAAGCCCAGAAGTCGGTGCTAAAGCGAACACCACGTCTGTCAAAAGTACAAATTCAACAACGAAGGCAACAATAAAAAAGGATTAATGTTCCTCGCCACAGACTTGTACTATATAACACATTCCCACGGAAGCGAATAAGATCTTTTATGTTGCAAGATTCTACATCGCTAGAAAAAAGGTCTCTAAGTTCTAAACGGAAAAAAAATGGGAGTCTGTAGCACAAAGCAAAACTTTCCGCTTGAAAACAGAAGCTCAAAAATTAGGTGGAATTTGCGGAAAAGAATTGCCTCAGATGAAACAATTCCTTGTCGCTACTTCGATGAATAGGCTACTGAAAAACCTTGTTTGCAACTTCAATGTAAAATATGAGACACATGTAGGTTAGCTGAATATAATAGCCAGAGAATTTAAGTAAAGAATTCCAGCACTTGCTCAGAAAAAAAAAGAAGGAAAACCGAAAAGGAGAAAGCCATATGGTTTAAGCAAAAATGTACGAAAATTCTACGGAAGTTTTATAAAGGATAAAATAACGACAGAAAAGCCACCGGAATTATTGAAGGTCTCTGTTTGAATATGAGAGTATCCAACAATGAAGAGGCAAAATAAATCCAAGAAAGCAACGAAAAAAAAAAAAAAACAGAATGGCAGTATTCACGTAGTCTCTTCGTAAATACAAGACGTCCTTCTGGGGGAAAATCCTAACTAGAATAATACCGGGCAAAACGAATACCAACAATAATTATCTCATTTACACGTAATAAATAAACAACTATAAGCTTCAACAATTTACCTCATTTGTATTTTATGAATGTGTTTGTAAATCATTATTTACGGTCGACACACATGCTTCCTAGATGCCCATATATGAATGTTAGTACGGTTTATACGAGCGACTTCTTGGGCTCCAGAATTTATTTTTCTGACACAGGCACTACCAATATCAGTACACTTCTGCAACCGATAAATGATGGCTGTGAATGGGCGTCCGGAGCGAACTTTGTCATACATGGGTCGCTTCAAAAGTAAAACTTTCTTTTTATAACTCCAAAAGTTGAAGAGCCTCGAAGACAAGAGTAGAACCATTAAAATGGGCCATCTTTAAAATGGACTATAGTTTATTTTTAATCAGTTCATATGCGTTGGTACAGTGGTAACGTCACCAGCTTTGAATGCTGCAGTTTTGCTTTCGGTTTCGATTTTCGCCTATAGCATCCAAATACTTTTTATTACCTTTGCAAATCACAACTCTATGAAAATAAATACGAAATCTGGACAAATTAAAATATCATATTTAAGCGTATTTTACGACCGCGCAAACCTAGGTTAAATCACCAGCTAATACAAGGAAAAGGAGGACAAAACACAAAGAGAGCATGGATGAAAAGATGAAAGAAAAAATAAGAAAAAAAGAGAAAAAGAAATAAATGACGTAGAAGACGAAGAAGAAGAAGAAGAAGAAGAAGAAGAAGAAGAAGAAGGATAAAAGCTGACGAAACGACAATCATTTTATTCAGGACAGAAAATAATAAAAAATATCAGAAAATCGATTGTGTGAAAAAAAGATGCAGCAAAGCAATATGATAACACAATATGATACGCATTGTTGTTGAAATTGTGAATAGCGGTGTCGACAAACGGCAGGGGCGAAATATACGTTCGCAGTGTTGACGCGAGGAAAACGATTGGTTTCGCTTTACAGATTAAAGACCTGCTATTTTACGATTGCAATAGATTTCATGGAATAGTTTCAATTTCATTCTACTTTCACTTTCGTTTGCGTCCGTCTTGTTTACTGCCAACGTTTGCTTAATTTTAGTTATCAATCTATAAAAGTGAGAACGTGCGTGAGGACAATTCTTCAACAGATTTCTTATGTACAGACTTGTAATTTAGTATATAGAGTATTAAGACATGTGAAAACTTTGTAATTGATTTTTATCTGGAAAAAAGGGATGCTAAGCAGTCTAAATCGAAATAATAGTACGTATGGGTCATCGGATTTTGATCTGTTTTATTCAAATGTTTCATGAACGCGCATGCGTGAATCTTTCACATCATATAATGCTTATGTATATAATAGGTTTTAACACATCATCATACTTGACTCACTGTCTTTAAGTTTTGGTTTCGATCTCAGCTCGAATATTTTTTTTTACTGACAAGAAGTGAGCTGTTTAGACAAGAACGCCTCAGTTTCTATATAAATTAACAGATAATAAAAAAATATATGTGTGTACTTTACAACCTGGAACGCCGATAGCCTTTAAGTTTTCTATATATAATAAAATTCGACCTAGTATCACTTTGAGATGTATTGTCTGTCGGTGTGACCGTCGGCAGATTAGGTTGAGAGACATGAGGCGAATATTAACAGTATAATCCATTTTCTTCTCCAATACACAACGGAAACCAGATACAGGCTCTAGATCAGCTGCGTATTTCAATTTATTCTAGGGAACTGGGCAAGAAGTAATGTCAGAGAATGATATTTTCAGCGTTGATGGTAACTTTTTGAATAATATTCCCGTGAAAACCATTGATCTAGAGAAGAAACCGTGTTGAAACTAGAATAGAGCTATGAGGAACAACAATCGATGTCGAAAAGAGGAACCACCCAGAGTTATGCGCACGCTTTGATCAGAAAGACCGAATAAGGTATAAAAAAAGTTATCACTAATAGCATAACTCTGAATTACTGTAAAACATTGAAATAGCACACGCTGTTGAAGTCTATTATAATATACAAAACAAATTGCCCTACCCGCTCTGGAATTATCCATAAACCAACAGCTCTGTTAATTTATAAAAGCTTATTAATTGAATAAACACCACGAAAGCCTTACGGAATAGCATAAAAGAGGCGCTATATTTATTTTAAAAGTAGAACACTTTACTATTTGTCCGTATATTAGCACAACTTATCAATTAGCGTGAGGGCGCCCGGCGTTACCCGGTCGTAAAATACGATTAAATAAAAAACGGGACTTGGGTGCCGTGGGAGCGCGTAAGAAATTGGAGCATTTTAAAAGATAGGAAAGATGAAAAACAAAAAAAAAAGTTGCATTCTGGACGAGAACTTGAAAAAGTTAAGTTCGTAAGCGAATACTATCGACCAGACCATGATGACACAGATGTTTTGACGTTGCAAATTTAGCTTTTAAAATGAAACACCGAATCGACGCATAAAACAGCATTTCTACATGAAATAATTGACGATTTTTCTAATTTTTCGATGTTAAATGTCTGAAAGATATCTCTTTCCAAGAATACAATGGCATGCCTATTCGAAGCGGATGGCAAAAGTTTTTAGCGGCATGCAAACACACACAAACAACCAGACGACTGAGATTTGTCTTATAGATAGGGCATGATAAGTGAACACTCGTGACCTTTTGAGTTTTCCAACATGCCTTTTTTAGACAATGATTTTCTATTGTCTTTTGTTTGTTTTTATGTGAATCACCCAAATACAAACACAGTGCGACTCTGACGTAAAAGTCTACTATTTGGGACCAAATTTACAGTGATACTATGTAGGGAGTTGAGCAGCGAGATGACACCTGGGATAGAATTTCAAAGTCTAGAAGATCTGGGGGAAAGAAAACATTTTGAGTAGAAGTCTTTCTGGTATTTAGGGATTTCTAAAGTGTAGGGGTGGGATTTTGCTGCTTTTGGAGTTAATCGGAAATCTTTACGTGTGTTGAGTCCGCCATAACACATTCTATTGAAATACTTGTAAAATAGGCTCATAGATGCAACATTTCGATGATGGAACAGAAGTTGAAGTTTTGTTGATAGTGCCGGACCTAATAGGTTGGTGACTCTTTTCTAGTCCTTATATAAGAGCGAGAAGTTGTAGGCGGAGGCACCAGCCAAGATGTGGCAACACTACTCCATGCATAAGCGAATAGTGGTTTTGTAGAGGTACATAATACACTTAAGTGTAACTAACCTTCTCGCATTCGAGGATTCGAATCTAGGATTTTAACTTTAAATAATTGTGATTTGAAATATTATAGAACTTAATTTAATTTTCACCCGAACACAAATGGCGAAAATCATTTATCGTCCGTTTCTTCACAAACAAAACATTTGAGTTGAAAGTCAAATGCGAAGAATATCAATTTTGGAATTGCGATTATTATTCGCGCCACGTAATATGAAAAAAAGATGGCTATTTCTTTCAATACGTCTAAACATGAGCTTCTTTCGTTTTACTATCAATATATTGACCTTCATTTTCCTTCAACTGTGATGAACGTCTCTCACCGTGAGTAAGACTCCTCATTCGATAAACTTCTAGGACTGACTTTACTCTAGACCTGAGATCGAGGACTTTCATTAAATATTAAGTTTTTTTTATTTTTTTTTTACAAGGTAGTCACCACTTATCAAGGCCCGGAAGCCACCCGGGGATAAGGGTTATTGTGTGTACAGTATGTTGGTTTTGGAGATCTGATAAAGTGCTCGACCGAACTCTAATCTATGTTCCCTGTAAAATATTCACATAAAAAACGCATCAGGCTACAACCACCGGCAATCATTTCCTTTGATCCCGTCTTTTGAACACGATAGCTAACTACACCATTCGTAGTTTTCAAGTCTAATTTAAACAACTTCTTGCTGAGCTCCCCTCTTATATAATCAAATTCCTTTTGTTACAAATAATCATTGCATTATCTTAGTGCCCACTTGGCAACTTTATTACCCTTATCCTTTTGGCCTATATAAACAATAGCATGTTGATTAAAAAGAAAATTTGATAACATTTGATCGCTAAAATTGGGTAAACCCTTAGAACAAAATTTTTAAAGTTTGAAAAATGATTTTTGTTGGGTGGACATAGTTAATTTTTATGTAGCATTTAATTAGCAAGTTGCAGTTAGGATCAAAATAACATTTCTTTTGTTCTGTTTTTTCTGTAAGTTTAAAATAAGATTTTCATTGGACTCTCATGCTTTTTAAAACACTGTTTTCGTTGCACTCTCAAAATTTCATTCCCATTATCCCGTGATATTTAGGTTAACAATGGCATTGGCATTGGACTATCATAGTGACGTATGAAATATTATTTAATATTAGCCTGTCAGGTTTTAGTTAAAAAATATTCTTATAGTATTACTAAGCTCAATTTCAAATAAACATTCCATTGTCTCATCAACTGGAAATCAAAAATCGTATTTTGTTGGCATGCTTTGCTTTGCCAAGAAAGTAAATTTTGATTGGACTATCAGGTTAAATTTTGAAATAGTACTTTAATCAGGTTGAAGTTCAAAATAGTATTCTCGTTGTCCTGCCAGATTTAAGTTGTAAATAACATTTATATGTCATTGTCCAAACGGTGAAATTCTAAATATCATTTATGGGTTTATCAAATGTAACTTTAAGATATGATACTTATTGGTTTATTATGCTCTGTTACTTTTCACGTCGAATTTTGAAATAAGATTTATCATTTTTATCAGTAAAAGTGGATTTAATTCACGTATCTTATCAACCCCGACCCCCCCAAAATTTTTTAAAAACTTTTCAGTTTTGTTTTTTGCTTTGTCATTGTTTTATTTCAACCGTTAACTTTCACTCACCTAAAAGAAAGCGCACACACACACACACACACACACACACACACACACACAAAATAGATCTTGGACTACAAAAAATGCCAAATGGAAACTGGGTTTCAAACAAACGTCGCCCCCACCCTCATGCCCACCACCATGACATAAAAAAGGTGGACATGCTTTCAGCGAAGGGGTTTTAATGGACGCAGCCCACGTGACGCAGTCGCTTGATCTGCTATTAGAATAGATTTAATGGAATTGGGATATCGTTCGATATGGAGGGATACGGAGAGAGGGGAGAGTGTGCAGAGAGAGAAGGGAAGCATGACGGCATGGCTTCAATTCGGTATTGATTTCGACAGAGGGAAGGCAGAGGGACACGTGGAGATCGGAGACATTCATCCGGGTCCTCATTCATCACAATAATCCCCGCTTGGTTTCCGCACGAATTCCATACTTCGATGAAATGCATTGTGGGTAATCGTTTCTTTCTTTTTTATAATTTTTTCCATCGGTGCTAATTTATATCCCTTTTCTGCTGTTTTCGTTTTTTTGTTTCTTTTCTTTTCGTATTCACTCATTTTCATTTTTCTTTCTTTCTTTCTTTCTGTTTTCTCTTCCTGTTTTACTGTTTTGTTCTTTCTTTCTTGTAGTTCTTTGCTGCATTCTTTCTCTGTCTTTCTGATCTTATTTCCTTCTTTCTTTCTTTCTTTCTTTCTCTAGTTCTTTTTTGTTGATTTTTGTTCCGTCATTGTTTATTTCAGTATTTGCACCATTAATTTATTCGTTTCTTATTCTTTCCTTATCTTTCTTTCTTTCTTTCTTTACCTTTACTCCATCTTTCATTATTTCTGCCTTTGCTTTTTTTAATGTTATATTCTCCATTGACAATTTGTTCTTTTTCTCTCTTTTAGTTTGTATCATTCATTTTCATGATTCGATGTTTTTTCTTTCATTCTTTCTTTCTTTATTTTCACTTATTCTCTCTTTATTTCGTTGATATTTTTACATTTACCGTCAATGCCTTTTTTGTCTTCCTTTTCTCTCTCTTTTTTTCTCTTTTAGTTTTTGTTTTCTCTTTTTTTCATTTTTCCTCGATTTCTCTCTATCTGTCCTTTTCCCCACTCATAAAGTATCTAATTTCATCCTCTTAAAAAGAAAAAAAACACAGACTGACCAATAGACACGATACTTGAAACCCTTGTAAACCTTAAAGTCTGTAAAGATAACCTTATGCAGCTTCACAGTCGGGTTTTTTCTGTGTTTGGGGTGAGGTCTCACCCATAATTTAGAGCTCTTCCCAGAGAAATTCAACACTACGGGACTTAAGTGACAAATTCGACATCCAGTCGTTTAAATGAGTGTTTTCCGCCAACCATCAGCAAGTGGCACCTTTCCACCCCAACCGAAAGCAGATGGGCGAATAGTTCTCGCATCCTTTTATGCAATGGAAACCGATATCCAATAATTCATCAGTTTTGTCTCCTTTTTTCTGTTGTTGATATCAACACAAATAGATGAAAACGAAAAAGATTTGGGAGTGTTGAAAACAATCGATAAATTTAAGTGAGTTTCGTGTCTCGACATGTTTAAGAAAATTGTTCCGACTATCCAAATGCTATCATATATATATATATAATAGATAAAGTAAAATCGCACAGCTTTTAAAAGCTTAACATAAATAACAATTTACTTCTAATTTTCATTTTATTATTGTTGAAGCAAGTATTCGGCATATAAGAAAGAACTGCAACATCTGGGCAGGCGAGTCTACCACTAGTTTCTCCCTTTTGGACAGGATCCAGACAAGAGTTTCCAATTTAATAGATCCCAAGCTATCGGCTAATTCTCAACATTTGTTGCATCACCGCATGTTTTATCTTTTTTTTTTGTTTACAAGTATTCCAATAGAATATATTCTGATAAACTTACAGTACTTGTGCCCCCCCTTTTATGTACATATTTCCGGCTAACTTTAGAAGCAAAAGATCACCATTGAGCTTCCTAGTTGTTAGAAAACCTTCTATAATAGCTTTTATTTCACCTCTTTTATTTGGAATTTCTTTCCCGTTTCTTGCTTCCCTGACAATACTAATATGCAAAAGGTGTATTACACCAACACAAACATCTCGCAGCTCAGCTTTTCATATATTCCTATGTAGACGTGTTCTCAGTTAGTATCACCTAACGCCAAATGGCAATATGTCTTGTTTGAGATGTAAAAACACACGTAAAAGACAATATTTACTACAAATGAATTAAAAACTTCTTTTACACACTCAACATGAAACATAAACGTAAAAATCGAACAAAGGCGATTATTTATTTTCTGAAATTGAAAAGAGTTGCCCACCTTACAAGAAAAGTATTTAAAAAATGCTAAAGATATCCAAACGCTCTCATATATATATGAGAGAGTTTGAATATATTTAGCATTTTTTAAAACACTTTTCTTGTAAGGTGGACAGCTCTTTTCAATTATATATAAGAGAAAGAAAATTAAAACTGTAAGTTGAACTTTACGAGCAAAATTTATTGTTCGACTAAATACTCCAAAATCTATTTACAAAGTCCTTATTCCATGGAGTTTCAAAGAATGCTATTCTCATTATTCTTTTCATCAGAGGACAGAAAGAAATCAGCAAATTATATTTGTAGCAATGCTAGACTTTTTTAGTTATGGCATTAAATGAAACCGCAATTTATTGTAGTCATAAATGTCAAGAAAACAAGTGAAAAAAATGTTAGATATGAAAAAAATTATATATATATACATATATATATTATACATACATATATATATATATATATATATATATATATATATATATATATATATATATATATATGATATATAAATTTTAATATGATATTTTAATTTCAGATTCCGTATGCATTATTAAAGAGTCGTGATTTCCAAAATAATAAAAAAAGTATTTGCGTGCCATCAGTTAGAACCGAAACCAAAAGGAAAACTGTATAATTCAAAGCTGATGACGTTTTCAGTATACTTACGCACAGGCATATGAACTAATTAAGAATAAAAATAAACTAGGATAAATGTATAGAATGTACATCGATTTCTTCAATTTTGGCCCCTTTTGTGTCCTTAAAACTACTTTAACCGGCTAAAGACCCATAAAAAACGCTTCATACCCCCCCCCAATCATTTGAGGCCCCTAACGTTTTTGTATCGGAATAGATGGAGTTGGAAAATATGGAGACAGACAGACCAACAGACAGACGGACAGAGACAGACCGATTGACATAAAGCCTTTTATATATGATTTAATAAGGAAAAGTCGATTGGATTTTAAAATGCATATTACAATAGCATAAAAGCTGAAATAAAACTCAGGTTCTTTCAAGTTTTATTTTTTACTAGCGGAGGGAGGGTTGCCCGGTCGTAAAATACGCTTAAATATGATATTTTAATTTCTCCAAATATCGTATATATCATTATAGACTCGTGATTTCAAAAGTAAAAAAAAATATTTATGTGCTATCAACTAGAATCGAAACCGAAAGTAAAATTTTAGCATTCAAAGCTTGTGAGTTAACTTTACACGCACATGAACAAGTTAAAAATTAAAATCACAAATAAACTGAGATGAATGTAGCAAAACGTTTTACGTTTTTCCTCAATTTTGACTCACTTTTGACCACTATTTCAACGGGCTAAAGACCCATAACAGAACGGCCCGTAAAAATTCAACTATTTGAGACCCATAGCGCCGCTATACGACTTTGAGTTTCGAAGGAGATAGAATTTTAAAATATAGAGGCAGACAGACATATAGCCTGTTATATATTAGGTTATTGTAGCATGAAAATATAATAATGTGCTTCGCTCTAATTAATTTAAACAAAAAAATATCCAGTGTGTACAAATGACGATACGAACAATTTGTAAATAATCACATAAATATACGAATCAAGTCAGATAACATATATTTGAAATGGTTTAAATACAAAGTTATGTGCTGCTGAGCTTCCGATATTTTACTAACCTTACAAAATACCCAAACGAAGCTTATAAAATTTTGACGGCGTATATTAAATGGCGCCATATTTTAAACACCTCGGTCAGCGCGATTTGCCTATCTACGCTTCCTCCTAAGCATCCCCACGCTCTTTCCATCAAAGTACACTTTAATTATCGCGTTATTTCATGATACCTATAAAGAAGTCACTTCACAGCAACTAATATTATCCCTTTAATGCTTACATGATACCATGGAGCGACACACGGACAGAATGTAGGTCAACTTACGTCGTGTTATATTTGATGTAGAAAGGTAGGATTAATATGAGAGATATTTTGAAAGTAATGCAATGTTAAATGATCTTATGTCAACTATTTCACATGTTTAATTTTTAATTTCAATTTTTGCAGTCACTAGGAACAGATGCCTCATGGGTGTTTAGCTGGTTTGATGGTTGCTTTTATTCACCAGCAAATATGAGAATGCATCTTACATACACAGAGTATGCAAACAGATGAACCTATATAGATCAAATAACACTGGTCAACAAATTTTTATTTTTTTTCTTTGGCAGACCATCTAGGAGTGTTTTCTGGGGTTTTGAAGGTCGCTGATTACGAATATAACATTGGTTTTTCCAGATTGGCTCTAGTTTAGCAGATACTGATAGCCCCAAATAAGCCTAAACTGCTAAAATTCTCCCTGAAATACTTCAATATAGAAGCAGTAAATAATAATTTTCTGATATTATTGAATCATTATAATGATTATGTATATATTGAAGTATTTCAGGGAGAATTTTTATATAATTATATACTGTAATTACTTAATAACATGTTCCATAAATATAGTTGCAGTATAAATTAAACAGTAATTAAGAATTTTCTTTTTAATTCCACAGTTGAAAATGAGATCCAGAGAGAAAATGAGTTCTTCTAGAAGATGTTGCAGATATGAACCGGATGTCTTTTGTTACATCTGTGGACAGTATATGATGGCACAACAAACGAGGAATATTACAGACTTTGTGAAGAGGGCGTACAAAGCATACTTCGATATGATACTTGGTGACCAAGACAAGTCTTGGGTCCCACATATGGTGTGCAAAACCTGTGTAGAAAGTCTCCGCGGTTGGACCAACGGTAAGCTGAAGTTGAAGTTTGCTGTACCAATGGTGTAGAGAGAGCCCAACAATCATTTTGATGACTGCTACTTCTGTCTCAATGACATGACGGGGTTTAACAAGCACAAGAAAGCAAATTGGCAGTATCCGAGCCTGGATTCTGCTATCCGTCCTGTTGCGCACTCTGAGGATCTACCTGTGCCTGTTTTCACCAGTTTGCCTGAAATCGATGAAACCGAAGAGATTCCAGCTGATCTTTCAATATCAAGTGATGATAGCTGTAGTGACTATGAAGAACCCTCAAATGGCCCTCAGCTTTTCAATCAATCTGAACTTAATGACCTAGTGCGAGACCTTTGTTTATCGAAGGAGCAGTCTAAAGTTCTTGCATCACGACTCCAAGAGAAAAACATTCTTGATTCTGGCACAAAAGTAACATACTATAGGACACGGGAAGGCAGCTTGCTTCGTTTCTTTTCTAAAGAGGACGACCTGGTCTTTTGTAATGACGTTTCTGCACTTCTTAACTGCATGGGGATCTCATCATATGACCCAGCAGATTGGCGTCTCTTCATAGATAGCTCGAAAGCAAGTTTAAAAATTGTACTTTTGCACAATGGCAATAAGTTTGCTCCTGTACCAATTGGCCATTCTACCAAGATGAAAGAAGAGTATGATGCTATCAAATTTGTTCTTGAAAAGCTGAATTACAACACTCATAAATGGCTGATTTGTGTGGACTTGAAAATGGTGAATTTTCTGCTTGGTCAGCAAAGTGGGTACACAAAGTATCCCTGCTTTCTTTGTTTGTGCGATAGCAGAGCAAGAATCCAGCACTGGAGAAGGGAGAACTGGCCAGAAGGAGAAAGTCTCGAAGTCGGCACAGCCAACGTCATCAATGAGCCTTTGGTACCCAGGGATAGAATCATCTTCCCTCCATTGCACATAAAACTAGGGCTCATGAAGCAGTTTGTTAAGGCGTTGAACAAGGATGGGGATTGCTTCAAGTACATATGCAGGCAATTTTCAGGTCTTTCCATCGAAAAAGCTTAAGGTGGCATCTTCGATGGACCTCAGATTCGAACGCTCATGAGGGATTCTGACTTCACTAATCATATGAACACGGTTGAGTTAAATGCTTGGGTGTCCTTCACAGATGTAGTGACAAACTTTTTGGGAAATCACAAAGCTGACAATTACAAGCAATTGGTCCGTAAGATGCTTACTGCATACGGAAAACTAGGGGCAAATATGAGCATTAAAGTTCATTTCTTGTTTAGCCACCTCGACAGATTTCCTGGTAATCTTGGTGATTACAGTGAGGAGCAGGGAGAGAGATTCCATCAAGACATCAAAACAATGAAAGAGAGGTATCAAGGCAAATGGGATGAGCACATGATGGCAGACTACTGCTGGAACCTTTTGAGAGACTGCCCAAAAGTTGCTCACAAGCGAAAATCGTATAAACGTCAATTTTAGTTTTGTGAATAAAATATTGTTTTGTGTGTTCATTGTAACTAAGAATCTAGTGTATAATGCTTTGCATTAATTTATGATATATAACTGATTATGTAAATGTTTTTTTTCACTTGGAGAATTAAAATTCAGCAAATTTTTAGCAAATTTTTTGTATATCCTCGAAATCTATGAAAAGTGTTCAGTTATAGGATAAATGAAATGATGTTATATCTAACTTAACTTGTTAGATTGAGATTTTACACTGTCTTTGTGGTTTAAGATTATTATAAAAATCAATATCTGACATTTATGCACTATTTAGCCGTTTTTTGTACGTTTAGCTATGGTCGCGAATGGGTGATTTCAGACAAACGACCCCCCTGTGATATCTCAAAAACTAGAGCCAATTTGAAAAAACTAATGTCAGATTCGGATTCAGCGCCCTTGAAAACCCCAGAAACCAGTCTTACTTTGCCTGCCAAAAATATTGTGTTGACCAGTGTAATTTAATAGATGCATATATATATATATACATATATATATATATATATATATATACGTATATATATATGTGTGTGTGTGTGTGTGTGTTTGTTTGTGTGTGTGTGTGGGTGTGTGTGTGTGTGTGTGTGTGTGTGTGTGTGTGTGTGCCGGGTTCGAATTTCTCGACCAGCTGAAATCGTATATATATTATTATTACTAAATTATTATAATACTTAGAGATACTAGTGTTTCATCTTCTTTACTTCACACACACACACACACACACACACACACACACACACACACACATATATATATATATATATATATATATATATATATATATATATATATAGCCGGGTTCGAATCTCCCGACCGGCTTAAATCGTAATTCCCGCCGCTTATGATTCCCGAAAAGATGAAGCACTAACGTCTGTATGTATAAAAATAATTATAGTAAGTAATTATGTCATCCCCTTTAAGAACTTTAAGTTCTTATTGTTGAACAATCTAAGTTGAAATAATCAGTTCAGCTTACAAATCATGATGTTATAACCATAAGAACATTGTCGCCGTCAAATGAAATTTACACTTTATATAAATGTTAATTTTCACTGTATTTCACGCGGTTAACTTTGACTGTGTAGTTGTCTTCTTTGCTAATAATGTCATAGTTTGTTTCCTGTCAGAGTTCGAATCTTCAGACCGTAACACCTTGCACTGATGATTCCCGAAAAGATGAAACACTTGTATCTTTAGGTATTAAACCAATTATATATATATATATATATATATATATATATATATATATATATATATATATATATATATATATATATATATATAGGTGACTTCCCCCCCCCCCCCAAAAAAAAACAGAGGATATTCAATTGTTTTTCTGAGCATTTCACAGTCAACGGAGAAAAAAAGGCCAAAGACTCTAGTGTTTTGATGTGATGTTTTGAATATAATAAACTAGTTATGACCAAAGTTTCATTTCATTCGAACAAAACACTAAGAAACGCGGCCTGATTAGAGTTGGGGTCCGTTTATTGGGGTCACCCTGTATATATATATATATATATATATATATATATATATAATATATATATAATATTTGTAGTCATCGACATACAGTCCTGTTTCGTTGTATCACAACTCATCAGTGTCGCTAGATTAGTATCTCTCTCAAGCCGAGTATTGAACATAGAACCATCGCGGTGTACTGTCAGAAGTTCTGCCGATTGACCTACGGGAACGGCGCCCGTAAATTATCTCGCCAAATGTCAATTTAAACAAACATTTGCCTACCACTTTTACAGTGCTCTAACCGCTTGTTTATAAACAGTGAGCATCGCATGCATATATATATACATATATATATATATATATATATATATATATATATATATATATATATATACGAGCAAACAGTTAATAAAACATGTTAAAACACTTTGAAATGAGTTAAAAACATATTTAATCTGAAAAGGAAACACTAGATAAGTGTTTCCTTTCCAGATTAAATATGTTTTTATCTCATTTCAAAGTGTTTTTTAACATGTTTTATTAACTGTTTGCTCGTATTATAAGCTCTATCTCCTATTTGGTTTTATCGAACTTTTACATCTGGCTGAGATAACTTTATAAATATTAATTCTTTACCATCTTTGATCATTTTGGTAAATTTAATTGTAAGTTATATATATATATATATATATATATATATATATATATATATATATATATATATAATTATCCACAGGTATATTATTTCGCTGTATCAAAGCTCTTCAGGGCAGCTAGACTATGGACAGATTCCACCCTAGGGATCAAACCTCCAACTATTCAGCTCCAAGAACTCTTTCTTATATTGGCATTTCGCAGAATCGATCTCACAATCTAGCCGGGGTCGATAAATTTTGTTTCATCTACAACCACTTAATTGAACATTTATAACAAATATATTCGATAGAATTTCAAAACTGTCTGCAAATGAAAATGTTATATAGCAGGTGTATATATACGAATAACAGAGTCTCATTAAGCGTATACGTGACATGTAGATATGTTACGTTAATTCTGTCTTGTGCGGAGTATAAAGTCTTTACAATCTATGTACAAAATATGTACGTACCGAATGGGACAAGATGTGTTTCGTTTGAATAGATATATAAAATACTTTGTTCATTTTCATTGTTTACGTGCGTGTGTACGTATATGTTGAACACTTTTGTAATCGTTCATGTAACGGAACTATTAAACATATGCTTGCCTGCGTTGCAAACAACAAAAGGGGGCATAGCTTTTCTTATCATTTCTTTTGTTCTCCGACGGTAGGCACCTGCTTGGGATTCTGTAGAAGAAGGTATTGCTGCATGCGAAGGAAACTCTGAGACCAATTTTTGCTATTTGCTTTATTTCTATGGTTTAGTATTCGTTTTGAGTTACTTTTCTCCCTGGTTTTACCGACCCAGCCAATCTACATCCTGTCGTCGATTACATCATTAGACCGAATGTCCGTCTCACTTCCTAGGACGTAAAAACGACCACCGATCGCCAAACCTGATGTATCGGTAATAGACTTGCTTCGATTTAGAAAATCTCTAAATATAACAAAAACGTTGTTCCTTGTTATGCTTTAAAACTTTTTTATTATCACATATTTTATACATCAGAAATTCCTTTTATTATTAAGCTCTTTATGTATTGAAAAATTGTTATATTTTCGTTTAAATTATTTTTATTTTATTTAATTTATTACTATTAAAAATAAGATATGCAAATTCAGTTTCTTGCCACGTGATTTTGAACGTGTTCCTTTTTCTTTCTCTCTTGCTTTAGTAGCTGTGAATTTTGTTGAATACAACCTTGGAAATAGGTTTGTTTTACGTCTTTATTCATTTACAACACTACAATTTATTGAACAAAAATTTACTTCCCTCATGGAGATGATCATTCGTATAGACAAATTTGACATATCCTCGGCAGACCATCAGGCTAGCAAGATTTGGAGATTGTGATATCGTAACTTTAATTACTATTTATAAACTATTGCTTCATTAAACCCTGATAAATTCCAAGTACATTATTTAAACATCGGTCCCACCGTTGCTGACGTTATTGAGGGTTCTTCAGGATTTGAATACGCTGTCGAATTGCTGAAAGGTGTTTACGACAAGTCTCCAAGCGTTTTTCATGCTAGACATCTGCTTTCCACGCGTCTGCAACAAGAAAACGAGTCCGTCGACAAATATCTTCAGGTCTTGAATCGACTTGCCACTAACTCTTACTGTAAAGACGTTACTGCAACTACTTACAGGGATGAATCTGTCCGTGATTCATTTATACTTGGTTTCCGGTCCTCAGTAATACGTGCTAAACTACTTGAAACTGATACGCTAACTCTCAAATAGGCAACTCAATGTTCTAGGGCTTTAGAACAAGCGCACTTTCGTGCTGAATCATACGCTCCCCCGATTGGAACAGTCGCTACTACTACTACTACTACTACTACTGCTACTACTACTACTTCTTCTATTAGAACTAACAATGTGTCTACTGATCCTGCCGAGGAGGCCACTATTACTAACATTTCTGATTCTACTGGTTCTCGTATGGAGTGTGACTCTGTACAATTTTTTGCTCATGGCAAGTGTTACAGCTGTGGAGGGAGACGTCACTTTAAGGATGACTGCCGTCATTATCCTGCCCGCGATAAGGAATGTCGAAACTGTGATAAATTTGGTCATTTCTCCAAAGTTTGCCGTTCTACTCTGCCGACATCTTCACGATCTACTTCTACCATTATGGTATCCCATGCTAAAGATGGTGATAGGTGCCCTCCCTTTACTAAAATTGTTGAATTAAAAGAAAAATTACCTGCTCTCATAGACACCGGCAGTTCTGATAACTTTATCAGTGCTCGTATTGTTAAAAGAATGAAGCTTTCTACTTCAAAACGTAATTCCGTAATTTCCATGGCATCATCCGGAGTACCTTTTTTTAAAACTACATAAGGGTATCACTATTTCTTTTGGTGGACCTTAGGATATTCTAAAAATCTGCGCTGAAAGCTGTTAATAATAAATAAAAAATAGACTTCGTGGCTTAGGATGTCCTTTTCTCTTCCCTGCAACCTCTCTCCCACAGAAGAGACGTTGCCAGCCTATCTATTTTTTATCGTTATTTCCATGGTAAATGCTCGTCTGAACTCCAATATCTGGCCCTCCCCTCGCTAATCTTTTACAAAAAACACCCCTCTAGCTGAATCCACTGTCAAAAACTTTCCCCACTCTTTATCTTTGCCTAAATCAAAACGTAGATTCCATGAACAAAGCGTCTTTCTTAGAACTGCACGCCTATGGAACTCTGTTCTGTCTGCCTGCTTCCTTTCTGACTACAACTTGGATGTCTTCAAGTTCAACGTAAACAAATTCCTGATGAACTACCCCCTTAAGTAGACACTTTAAATATCCACACTAACGTAATGTACTTACAATAACCCTTATCCCTGAGTGGCTTCCGGGCCTTGATAAGTGGTGACCACCTTGTAAAAAAAAAGCCCTAACCAGGATCAGCTCTGCCCCTGTGAAATTGTTTCGCAAACCTATTGCTACTAAATCCCTAAATTACCGCGCGGAGGATGGTTCATTCATTGAAAAGGAAATTCTACACTTGCTTGATGATGTAATTGAAACAAGTTATTCACCATGGCGTGCTCAGATTGTTGTGACTTCGTCGCCAAGTAAAAGGAAACGATCTAAGCTTCAGCCAATGTCCCATCGACGAAACCTCTGCCTGTTCTACAAGTATTTTAATGGTGAATGCTCTGACGAACTGCAAACACTTGTGCCCCCACGACGTAGACACCCTCGACAAATCCGACAGGCAGCTAAATCCCACCCCCACACAGTAGAGATTCCTAGATGTAAAAGATCTTTCTACTCCAGTAGTTTCTTCCCCAGAACCGCTAGACTCTGGAATTCCATTCCAGGTTCCTGCTTCCCTAACTGTACTGACATGCAGAAGTTCAAGTGTAACGTGAACCGACATCTTGCTGCCCAATTCCCAACATAGTGGTGCCCCAGTAGTTGCTGCCCCTGATAGTAGCCCCCTACACCAAAGTGGTAATGTGCCTTATTTGGGGTGAAAATGTAAAAAAAAAAAGAAAAAGTAGTTGATTTCTCCCAAGCTATTAACCGTTTCACCTTACTTGATGTATAGCCTTTGCCTCAATATTTAGTACAATTGACTTATCCAAAGCGTACTACCAGATCAAAATTTGTCCCGAAAATCGGCCATACACGGCCTTTCAAGCTGGAAATCGTTTGTACAAATTCAAACGAATACCCATGGGTGTCACTAATGGGGTTTTGCTTTTCAAGAGTTTATGAATTTTTTCATTTCTGACAAAAAATTATCTGGAACTTTTTCATATACAGATGATATTACTGTTTGCGGTAAAACTCAGGAGGAATATAATGTTAATTTGGAATGTTTTTAAAGGCTGCCTCAACATATAATCTCGAAACAAACCGAGAAAAATCAAGTTTTCACTTCATTCCATCAATTTGATTAGGTACCAAATTTGTAACGGAAGTATGCAAACAGATCCTGGGCGTTTAATACCTCTTTTACAAATGCCTCCTTCCAATTCAGATTCGTTAAAGAGGTGTCTTGGAATGTTTTCGTACTACGCAAAATGGATACCTAAGTATTCATACAAAATTCGTCCACTGGTCGAAAATAAACAATTTCGCATGCCTCCTATAGTTACCAATTCTTTTGAATTTGAAGAAGGACGTTGTCGAATCGTCTGTAAAGTTATTGATGATGAATTGCCATTTACTATTGAAACTGATGCTTCAGAAAAAGCTATCAGAGGGACTCTCTTACAGGCTGAGAGGTATGTACATAGCCGAGAAAGACACTTATGCCATGGCCGAGTGCGTCCGAAAATGGAGGGATCTCCTTTCTGGGAAGCACTTGACTATTGGAACAGACCAGCAAACCGTATCTTTTCTGTTTAAACCTGCTAACCGAGGAAAAATTAAAAATGATAAAATTATACGGTGGAAAATGGAACTTCTCTCGTTGTCATACGACATAAAACACCGTCCCGGAAGTGAAAACCTTGTTGTCGATGCATTATCGAGAGTATGTGGTGCTGCTGCTTCTTCTTTGGAGGAACTAAAGTTACTACACAATTCATTAATACATCCTTGAGTACAGCGCTTTTGGCATTTTGTAAGGTTACGAAATATGCCATATTCAACTGAAGTCCGGCGTGTGACAACTGAATGTACGATTGTGCCAAAATAAAACCTCAATTCTTCGATTCTACTAATAATACACTGATCCGTTCTACTGCTCCCTTGCAGCGCCTCTCCGTAGACTACAAAGGATCTGTCCCGGTATCGTCGACGAGATATCGTTACATATTTATTGTCGTCGATGAATACAGTAGATTCTTTTTGCTTTCCCTTATCGCGATTGTTCTTCGCAAACCGCAATCCAGTGCCTGACAAATATTTTCTCCATATTCGGACTCCCCTTATTTATCCATTCCGATCGAGGAACTTCGTTTATGTCGGAAGAATTAAAAAAATGCTTGGCGCGACTTGGAATTGGATCCAGAAACACTACTGCATACAACCCAAGAGGCAACAGTCAATGCGAGCGCTACAACGGCATTATTTGGAACACTTTGTTATTAGCTCGGGAATCTAGACGATTATCCCTTAGCGCTTGGCAGAATGTTCTACAGGATGTTTAAAATGCTATTCGCTCCCTGCTGTGCACTACTACAAATGCAACTCCTCACGAACGCATGTTCAACTTTGAAAGGCGCTCTTCTATTGGTACTGCTTTACCTGTTTGTGACCCTGGGGAGGTATTATTAAAACCGTTTGGTAACAGGAGCAAATATGACTCGATTGTCGAGGTAGTGAAACTCCTCGAAGCTAACCCGACACATGCAAGAATACGACATAATGATGGCCGGGAAGATTCAGTAGAGACATCTAGCTCGCTTTCTACGCTCTGATAGAACTCAAAATCTTGCTAAAAGTATTCAACCCGACATTTCATATGCAACCCCAGTTGACCGAAACACGTCCTGTTAGTACTATACCTAATACAGAAGATGAATTTGACTATAATAGTCAGGAGCCGGAGAACCAACCTTTCCAGAGGACCACCGGTTCTTCGAATAGCGAACTACCTCCATGCCGATCTTACAGAATGCGCACACCAGTCCAGTGAATGGATTTATAAAACAAAACACGGTTTAAAATCTCTTTTACAAGTGGGTGGAGATTGTTATATTTTCATTTAAATTGTTTTGTTCTTACTGTTTAAAATATTTTCATTTAAATTGTTTTGTTCTTGCTAATAATAAAAAAAGATATGCAAATTCAGTTTCATGCCACGTGATTTTGCATGTGTTCCTCTTTCTTTAACTGAGTTCTTTCTCACTTGCTTTAGTAGCTGTGAATTTTGTTCAATAAAGCCTTGCAAAGAGGGTTATTTTACGTCTTCATCCATTTACAATACTACAAAAATGTTATTATAAATATCTTAAATTGGCGTTGGCATATTTACCTTATCGTAAATAACATAACTTTAACTTGATTTGCGATATATTTTTCTATATTTTTGTCTTTTGAAAATATTTATCGATTAAATTTCACTTGCCTTTATTTTATTTAAATACGAAAATTGTCTTCAAACTATCTACGTGCTTGTTTTCCCGATCGCAGACCTCCAGTCTGCAAGAACGATATATTTTTGAAGAAAATAAACAATATTATAAGGATGCATTCAATAGATTTGTCAATTGTGTGAAAATGTGATTGTATCAGTAACAACAAATAAACTAAACAAAATAGAAAGGCTAAAATAATGTTCTCTATAGGATCATATTTCGAAGATGTTTAGAAATAAATACAATAATATGGATAATATAGAAATGAAAAGAGAGCAGGAGAAAAATGACTAAATGGAAATACTACTACACTCACGAGTAATTATAATATAAATATCAGGAGAAAACAATCCCAACGATAGTCTTTAACTAAATATGTTGAATAAGAATCCAATATATTAACCCTTTTTCAACGACGAGGAATATAACAAAAGTCGAAAAAAATCTAAATTTTATAAATCATTTAAAAATAATTTTGAAATCAAAGAATGAATACAAACTGTAACAGCATATAGAATGTAAACTTCTAATTAAATATTAATTTATTTTTATTTCGGGTTATTATTCTCATCTTTATTAGTTGTTGTTTTCATCTCTATTGGTTGTTGTTTTTCAGGACGTTTCGGCCAACTATTCCTCAGGTGGTAACTGCGACGGATAGGAACCTCGAATCTCCTAACTGCATTCACAGCAATCACTGCCATCTGTAGTTGTTGTCGTCTTACCACGTTTTAGCCAAGTAAACCTCTGGTCGGCTTTGGGTAGGATTGAAACCGCTATCTTCAGACAATGTCCATCTGGAACCGTAGAGATTCAACGTCTCTATCAACTGCGACATGGTTTATAATAATTATTATTATTATTATTATTATTATTATTATTATTATTATTATTATTATTATTATTATTATTATTATTTTATTATTTCTGCTAGTGCTAGTTTAATTTTTGTCATGGTGTCTGCTTTTATATTGTTTATTTTGTGGTTGTTAACATTGTTTTTATTTAATATTTTGTTATTATCCGAAGAACTTTTTAACATTTCCCTAGAATTTGCCGAGGCATACACCGAAGAAATCGACATCATTAAAAAATATAGAAAATCAGTTCTAATAAATAACAATAACCAATGGATAAAAACTAAAATGACAAATTCGTTTGATTTGGCGATGGGTGCCAGGGATTCTGCAGAGGCATCAGATCTTGTGGGAATATTCATTCTATATACCCTCTCAAGCATATTTGATACTACGGATATTGGCCTATATAGAGATGACGGACTAGCTATAATAAAAGACTCCAACAAAGTCAAGAGAGATAACTTTAAGAAAATCATACACAAGGAAATGAAAAAATTAGGCCTAAAAGCAGACGTATCAGCTAACATAAAAATAACAAACTTCCTGGACGTTACATTAAATTTAGATAAAACACATATGAACACTACTTAAAAAATAACGCTACTCCAATATACGTAAACCCTAAGTCCAGTCACCCACCATCAATTATAAAACAGATTCCTAACTCGATCATAAGTAGACTCAGTAATAACTCAAACGATTAAAAGGCATTTAACAGGTCAACCAATATCTACGAAACAGCCCTAAAAAATAGTGGATACAAAAATATCGATATCAAATATAAGCAACAAAACACCAATAACTATAATAAAATTAAAAATAGAAGAAAAAAAACTATAATTTGGTATACAGCCCCAAACAATCAAATGTTAAAAACAAACCTTGGCAAGAAATTTCTAGATCTTATTGAAAAACAGTTTCCCGAAACCAACCCCTTACACAAAAGTTTCAATGAATATACCTTAAAGTTATCCTATACCTGCTGCGAAAATTTAGAGATTATAATTAAAGCACATAATAACAAAATATTAAATAAAAACAATGTAAACAACAACAAAATAAACAATAAAAAAGTAGACACCATGACAAAAATAAAACTAAAACTAGCAGAAATAATAATAATAATAATAATAATAATAATGATAATCATAATAATAATAATAAACCAACCCCCGACAAAAACAACCATACTAGAAACAAATATAAAAATACTAATAACGAACAAGATAAATGCAACTGTAGACACCGCACACTTTGCCCACTTCACAATAAATGTCTAACCAAAAGCATAGTTTACTAGGTCACAATATTTGCGAAAGAAAACTCGAATAACAAGAAATATTACGTGGGTATGACTTCCTTAGTTTCAAAACTACCACGTGTAGAGGCCTAGACGACCCATGTAGATTATACCTCCATGAAAATTTTGCTATCCTGTACTTTAAAGATCCCCAACATCTATTAAACTGTAGAAGAGAAATAGCGAACAACTGTGTTCATAAGATATAATTTACTCTAGGGTAGCGATACAAAATAGTTTTAAAACTAACAAAAACAATAGAAAATAAACAAATAAATAAATTAAATAAACATGAATATACATAAACGATCACACATATATTTATGTATATATATATGTATATATATGTGTGTATATATATGTACATATATATATTTATATATGAACTAACTTAAAAAAAAAACTAACCTAGATTTAAACAGGCCAAGAAACTAGATATCCAGGCTAAATAGAGCACACACAAAGGAACAGGTCAACCAGATGTCAAATAGGCCTTTGTCCGGTAAGTGCCTGTTCATTGGCTGATAGAAAGGGCGCGGTGGATACTAGAAAGTTGATTGGCTAAGTAAGTTCTCAATAGAAGGTGCGTATATGAAAAAGACAGACAACCACAAAATTCGCGCATAAGCCTGAAGAGTCCTAGAGTGCATGAAACGCGGAATATTCAGTGTAGCTTAATCGCCATATATATTTTATAACTTACTAAGTAGCTCTACTTACGTATTTAGTAATTTTCAAGTAAATACTTAAACTTTACGCATAAATGTATACAGTCGTATATTAATTTTATGTGAGTAAATGAAGTAGTTATATATATATATATATATATATATATATATATATATATATATATATATATATATATATATATATTAACGTGGATGTTTTTACATAAAAAATAAGCCAAACGTCTGCAACATTTGTAAGTATGAATTAAATCAGGAGATAATCCCCAATATTTTGTTTGCTTCAGTCACATGCGCTAAAAGAGCGAACAGGGTGTTGATTTATTTTATGGAATCAAATTAAGTAATCCACTTCGCTTGCTAACTCGAAATGGAGCAGTTTTTCTTTGTCTTTAAATTTTCTTTCCTGCGATTTAAATTGATTCTTTTATCATTTCGTTTCAATTATTCTGTATTGGTTTTAGCTTTTATTTATACGTCTATTTTTAGCTCTCACTTTATCTCTCCCCCTCTCTTTCTCTCCTTATATATATATATATATATATATATATATATATATATATATATACTAGCAGAAGTGCCCATCGTTGACTGGGTTCAAAACAGCCTACAGAAAATGGACTGTGATTGATGAAAGTATGATAGGTTATGAAAAAGAGGGGGTTGTAAAGATATGGTTTAGATACTCAAAAATTTTACCCTAAGCAAAATATGATGAAAGTAAAGATTATTGTCGCGAAAATATATTTTTCATAACAACTTTGTTTCCATTCGTAGCCAAGAGTGACCAACAAAAGGATGTTTCCTTACAAAGAGATAATGTTATATATATATAACAATATATATATACAAAAAATAAATGTTACCATAGTCAATAAAAGTTACTTTTACCGTAGAAAAGTTAATTGGTTTGCATTTTTAAATAGTTTGTAAAAAAAAAAAAATTTTTTTTAGTTCACGCATCGGTTTAAAAAAAATGAAAATCGCAGCGACTTTGAAATGGATAGCCCTGTTTTTCAATTTGAAGGAGGGGCACCTGAGCATTCTGTCTAGCAATTTAAGAGAGTTCCGTCAAAGTAAGGAATATTTATAAACCTATTTTAATGTTGTCCGTTATTTTGTGCTTGAGTAATATTCGATTATGGCATGTGTAGTTTATATAAAAAAATAATTTAAGTAGTTATCGCCTCAAATTTCGTTTTAATTTCGGTTCGCTGAAATTATTTCAAGTAAAGAGCATTAAACATTATTTCAAACCAAAAAAAAGACATGAACTGAACTTTTATTGACTATGGTAACATTTATTTCTTGTACATTTATTTTTTCGCGCAGTCGTTTGTTGGCTTTTCTGCTAAACACTCTTACTAAATAATATCGACGAAATATTGCAAAACAAAGAAACAAAAACAGTTTTGAAAAATAATGAAGCTTTACTTAGTTTAGTAAAATAATCCGAAATAGCAAAATGGGATATTAAAAAAGTAAACACGTAATTACTTTAGTTTTTTTAAGCAAAGAATCGATATAAATATGAATAAAAAGAAAATGGCGCCTTTTCAAGCAGAACAGCTTCTTGTCAGTTTTACAGTATTGAACGGTGTAGTATTGCGCCGTCGGATTCAGGGGTGTACTACTGTAATGTAAAAAACACACAGAAAGGTTGTAATCAACTGAATTCCTTCTAGTTCACTGACAAAAAGAGCTTAAAGCTATATATAAATAAAAATAAAAAAGTTTTTTAAATGACACGTAATCACTTGAACAGGATTTTGTCACATGCAAGTGGAGAAGGAAAAAAAACAGAGTTATGCAAAATTTGTGTCGAGAATTGTCTAAATTTCCGACTTTTTTTTTGCTTTCACTTTAATAAGAACGTGAATTTATGAGGTGAATTTATTCGACACAATATGATTCAACTAAAAAATAAATTAAAGCTAACGTGAATTAAGATTAAAGTTAAGGTGTTATTGTGGACCCTCACACCTTTTAAAACACCTTGTTAAACTTAGTGACATTTTTATATTCTATGGAGGTCAGGCGCGAACGAACACCCAATAATTTTATTATACCAAATTTCTTCCAACTGAAACATAATTATCAAAGTATACTTATGCAAATAGATATGAAAAGTCTTTATTAAAGTTTGTGCCATATTTCCATGGAGTACAGGCGCGAACGCAGACCCATCAATTTTATGATGCTATCCCTATTAAAGTTGAAACATTCTTATCAAAGTATTCTTATATACATCTATATCAAAAGCACTTGTAAACGTTTTTTTTTTTCATTTTTTATTTCCATACTTTGGTCGCTACGCGCGAACGCAGACAGCACAATTTTTATGAACCACCGTTTTGTCAGATCAAACATACCCATTCCTGGTCCTCGATACATCTTCTATCATATGTAATCAGTTTTTTTTAAATAGTCAAAGATATAGGAGCCTATTTTGTGATCAGACACACACGGACGTTCAGCTTTATATTATTTATTAGATCAGCGGCTTGGTTCCCACCAGTTGTGGCAAATAACAAATAGGATCCTGAACAGAAGTGTGCGTTCTATCCCAAGCATTATCAATGGACCAGAGGTCATCTCGTCAGCGTCAGACAAGGCCAAACTATTTGCAAAGAACTTTGCAGCTAATTCTACCCTATGCGACGAAGGCCATCAACTCCCCATATTTCCTTCTATAACACAGAACACACTAGGTAACATACAAATATCCGTGCATGAGGTCGCCAAGCTAATCAATACCCTTTATTCCAGTAAAGCAACTGGTCCTGACGGCGTCCCAATTATAGTGTTAAAAAAGCTTCAACCAGAACTTACTCCCATACTTACGAAACTATTTAAGCGCTGCCTTAAGGAGAAGTACTTTCCAACACTGTAGAAAAACCTCATAAGTATGCCCTGTTTTTAAGAACTCAGGTGATAAGTCATCTCCCTCTCAGTACAGACCAATAAGTCTCCTGTGTGTTATGAGTAAGTTGCTGGAATCCATATTAAATAGAGAAATAGTCAACCATCTCAGCAGAAATATCCTTCTTAGTGACACGCAATATGGTTTCCGTTCTGCAAGATCTACCGCAGATGTGCTAACGGTCATATCTCATAGGATTAGTTAATCTCTTGAGAAAGGCTTCCTTTCTAGGACAATTGCTCTTGACATATCAAAGGCCTTCGACAAGGTATGGCATAAGGGTCTACTTCACAAGATTTCCAGCTACGGTATAACTGGAAATGTTCTCTCTATCATTAAATCATTTTTCTCTGATAGGCTCATAAGAGTAATGGTTGATGGACAAAAATCAGAGGCCTGCAGTATTAATGCTGGAGTCCCTCAAGGGTCCATCCTGGGCCCAACTCTCTTCCTGACCTACATCAATGATCTCCCGAAACACATACTTAAACCATTCGTTGACATCTATGCTGATGACACGACCATCTACGGCAACATATCAAAGGCTGTAAATGACAAAGCTCTGTCTGATTCTCTCTCCTCTGATCTCAAGCGACTGGTTCAGTGGAGGAAGATGTGGCTGATTACCTTTAATGCATTTAAAACCAAGCTCCTAACTTTACATCATCAACGCTCTGATCCCCATCTGGCATCAATTGTGATGGATGGCTCTCGTCTAGGAGAAGCCCCATGTTTTTACAAGTTTCTGGGCTTGACCTTCACTCCTGATTTGAAATGGACCACGTACATCAAATCTGTTGCCAAGGTCGCTGGAAAGATGGTGGGATCCTTCTACCGCTCCAGAAGATATCTAACTACTGATGCAATTCTCTATCTATATAAAAGCCAAGTACGTCCAAGGAGTGAATACTGCTGCCATATCTGGCTTGACAGAGTACAAAATAGACTTCGTGGCTTAGTGGGGGATGCCATTGTCTCTTTCCTGCAACCTCTCTCCCACAGAAGAGGTTGTTTGTTTTATCGTTATTTCCATGGCAGGTGCTCGTCTAAACTCCAATCTCTGGTCTTCCCTTGCCAATCTTTTACAAAAAACACACGTCTAGCTGAATCCACTGTCAAAAATTTTCCCCACTCTTTATCTATGCGTAAATCAAAACGTAGATTCCATGAACAAAGCTTCTTTCTTAGAACTGCACGCCTGTGGAACTCTGTTCCGTCTGCCTGCTTCCCATTTGACTACAACCTGGATGTCTTCAAGTCCAACGTAAACAAATTCCTGATGAACCGCCCCCTTAAGTAGACACTTTAGTAAATCTCCACACTAAGGTACTGTACTTACAATAACCCTTATCCCTGAGTGGCTTCCGGGCCTTGATAAGTGGTGATCACCTTGTAATATCTCTCTCTCTATATATATATCTTTCTCTCCACATATCTATCTATCACTTGAACTTCTACATGTCAGTACAGTTGGGAAAGCAGAAACCCGAGAGGGAATTCATAAGTCTAGCAGTTATGGAGAAGGAACTATTACAATAGAAAGCTTTCTATCATCTGAGAATCTCTACTTTGTAGAGGTGGAATTTTGTTACTTGACGGTTTTGTCGTGAGTATTTACGTCGAAAGTGTACAAGAGCTTGTAGTTCGTCAGAGCATATACCATTAAAATCCTTGTAAATCATATACCATTAAAATCCTTTTAAAACAGACAGAGGGATGTAACATTTCGGGACCTATTAGGTTGGCCACTCTCCTTAGAACCATGTCCACATCTCCTGCTTGTATTTTGAAATGTCGTTAGTTTACAGTTTAGTTACAATATTTTCTGTTTTAATGTTCGAAGTGGGGTTTGTATGGAGAAACATACAACTTTTAACATTTAATTTCCCGGTCTTGCGTGAGGAAAAATGTTAATATTTCTCTTTTTGTTTTAATTTTCTCATAATTTCATTTTGATGGAGATGGTTTATTCTATCGGATGCTAGACATTCACACATTATTTCTGTCACACCAACCGAGATATTGTTTAAATATTCTGACTGTTCCTTTAAGACCAGTTGATTATATTTATTTTGCACTTGATTCACAAGATATATTCGCCGGATAGTTTTGGAAATTCTTTTTCATATCGTACATAATGCCTGAGTATTTCGTAAGTTTCTCCCTTTTAGCTCTGTTAAGGCCAGCATCTTTAGGAACATTTACTTCAACTAAGGTTGCTACTTTCTCCCTCTTGTCCCATACCACTATATAAGGCTTAACTGCTCCGTTTTCTAGGTTCATAGCTGTAGGAATTTTATAGTTATGATGGATGGTGTGTGACTTATTCCCAACTGTTCTTTCTGGTATACGTTTCCAAAACTTGTTGCGATAATGGATATTCAGCGTTTTACAGATTTTCCAGTGGAGATATTTACACTCTCCATTGTGTCGCCTTGTATAATAGTCATCCTTCAGCAGAACTTTACAATTGGATGCTAATTGGATGGAGATATTTACACCCTCCACTGTGTCGCATTAGGCTGTATTTTGTTGTGAATTTTTTTTTTTTTTTTTTTTTACACAGTGATCACCACTTATCAAGGCCCGGAAGCCACTCAGGGATAAGGGTTATTGCAAGTACATTACGTTAGTGTGGAGATTTGATGGAGTGTTTACTTAAGGGGGCGGTTCATTAGGAATTTGTTAACATTAGACTTGAAGACATCCAAGTTGTAGTCCGGAGGGAAGCAGGCAGACGGAACAGAGTTCCACAGGCGCGCAGTTCTAAGAAAGAAGCTTTGTTCATGGAATCCGCGTTTTGATTTAGGCACAGATATAGAGTGGGGGAAATTTTTCACAGTGGATTCAGCTAGACGGGTGTTTTTCATGAAAGATTGGCGAGGGGGGACCAGTCTGTGAGATATGTGGTAGGAGAAAGGGAATCAGAACACCAGAGCTGATTGACGAAATAAACACTTCCAGGAAAAAAAATGCCACATAAACGTATGTAAAGCTTAAAACTGCTTTTAGTAGTATTAATAATCAAAATAATTCTTGTGGTGATTCACCCATACACTAAAGATGATTTTTTGTAATTGTATGAATTAACTGAGCGGTGTAGTCAGTCTACTTCCGTGGTCTGCAATCTTGGCGTTATTTACTACGACGGTTGCTCTTTGTATATGCTGTTTATTGTTTCAATATATTTTACCTTTTCTAACTCATCTCGGTGTCCGCGTTTTCCTTAGAGATCCTTCCAGGGCCACAATACTAATTAGAGGAAAATATGATTTGTGGCGACGAAATTAATTTTTAACGGTAGTACATGTTTAAATACTTAAGAAACCCAAACAGTAACCTCACGTCAAATTTGGCAATTGAACTTTCCTATACGTTCACTTACTTTCACATTAACACCATAGAGCCTTTATTTATGTCGAACGCTAATATTTAATTTTCCATTTTTCTGCTTAATTTAACCCCATGTGGAAAATACCGTTTATATTTTAAGGTGTTGCAAATCGATGTAGTTTGCATGAACAGTCGCAACTAACTTTCTATCCTGAAAAGTTTCGTCTATATTATTTCCAGAATGTGAACATGTTTTTAAAAATTTATTTATGTGCTGTTTTTTGTATATAAACTATATCTTATCATTTGCACACACATACCGATCCTTGAACTGTCCGGGGTTCATTTATTTCAGTCTTTAAACTGAGCCAATCCCATTTTAGTAAACCTTAAGGGAACGAAGAATTTATTTATTGTCCAATTATTCGTCATTGGTGGCATTCCTTTTTACACAAATTAGATGTTAAAACTCTTGGGGAAAAAGTTCAGCAATTATTTCTAATCAAAAATTGATTTTTCAAGAATTTATTCTGCGTCAAAATAAGATTAAGCCTTCTTTCATATTTTGCTACTATTTTTGTGTTTACTTATCAAGGTCAGAAGGCTTCTCGAGAACAAGGGTTAATTAATGTTAGGTGGTAGTTCAGGAATATTTAATGGCGCGGATTAAGTAGAATTTGATTATTTGTGAGAACGGCTCAACAAGAACTGGTTTACATTGCATTTGAAGTCTGTCATGTTGTATTCAACCGGGAGACAGGCAAGAATTCTTCACTCTTTTTGCTCCTGACAAAAGACAGATATATCATCACGTCGGCGAGCCAGCATAAATATTCAAGAAATGGTATATATATAGTCTGAAAAAGCTTTGAGTAAAAAAAATAAAGATGGGCGTTTCGTATATAAATGCATATATATATATATATATATATATATATATATATATAGTCATCCACATATAGTAGTGGTTCGCTGTATCGCTGTATCATAGCTCATCAGTGCGGCTAGACAAGCAGCTACCTCAAACCAGGATTGAAACTCGTACGATAGTCAAAACTTTTCACCATTATGCTAATCGTTTGCTTCTATGCGGGTAGTGAATTTGAACTGCTCCTTATTGGAAATTGCTTATCCACTGACATATTATTATTATTATTATTATTATTATTATTATTATTATTATTATTATTATTATTATTGTTGTTGTTGTTGTTGTTGTTATTATTGTTATTGTTATTATATTATTGTTATTATTATTATTATTATTATTATTATTATTATTGTTGTTGTTGTTGTTATTATTGTTATTGTTATTATATTATTGTTGTTGTTGTTATTATTATTATTATTATTATTAGTAGTAGTAGTAGTAGTAGTATTAGTATGTACATTTAATATTTAGTATTAGCATTGGTGTTAATCATTATTAATATTATTATCATTATTATTATTATTATTATTATTATTATTATTATTATTATTAATAGTGGAGGCAGTAATAATAATAGTACATTGTGAAACTAGTAGGTTTCTGATCATCCTAAATATACATTATATTTTGATATATTTATTTTATATGCTTAGGTACAATTTAATAATTGTTAGTAATAATTATTTTTATTTTGTATTTTTTTTTGTTTTATAATTTTTTATAATTTTTTATTTTTTATTATTTTATCATTATTATACATTATATATTATATATTTTTTATTATTTTAGACTATATTTTTATAGTATTCTTATTGCATGTTTTCTTTATACTCTTTCGTTGTTGCATCTTTATATATGTAGGATTGTGTGTTCGGTTTAAACATGATCTTCGCCTTTTCAGAAGTTTTTTCCAAAACATTTTCTGCTAAATATGCATGTACACTCACACACACATCCCTCACATACACACCTGCCATACATCACAAACACACACACACACACACACACACACACACACACACACACACACACACACACACACACACACCATACATCACTTTTCCTGTCATGCCTATCTTCCTTCCTTCCGTTTTGAACATGGGAAAAATACCAGAAAAACATATAGAATGCTTCAGACTGCTTTTGGAGCATCTTGAATTATAAGAACATCAATTTTTAAGTGGCATAAGAGATTCAAGGAAGGCAAGGAGGCTGTGATAGATTATGAGAGATATGGTAAGACAAAGGAAATCAAAACACCGAGTTGATTGGCCAAATAAAGAATTTCATGAATAAGGACCTTCGTGTGTCTATAGAGACAATAAGTGCACAGTTTGGTGTCAGTGTTGGAACTGTACACACAATTTTTAACGAGGAACTGAAGATAGGGAAAATTTTCGCGAAGTCACCAGTCCAAGACTTTACCCTTGTCACACACTATTTGACCAAATTGGACATAAAGACAGTTTTTTATCCTTACTATTGCTTAAACTTTTCTTCCTGTTGATTTATGCTATTCCCTAAGCTTACGAAAACCTTAGAGGCTGTTATTATGAGACTTTTAAGGAGATGAAAAAGGCTATGACGAGGATCATTAACATGCTCGCACTAGAGGACTTCTATGGATCTTCCAGATATTGTTTGAATAGTATAACAATTGCGACTAGATTATTATGGGTGTACTATCAATACAATGCTCATACGCGAAAAGTCTGGAAAGTTATTGAAAGCACTTTCTTACATGTTGCTTGATGTGTTGCTAATATATTCAGCAGATGTCAAGTCGAATTCATTTGGAGCAAGGAGAAGGTGTCTTTGATTTGAAGTTGAGTCACAAATCAGGCCGTTCTCTCGGGGGGCAACACGCTCTAATGAGACTCAGCTGGTCCGATACAAGCGCGTGGGAGAAACACTCGACTTGTCAAAAACAATGCTTCATCACGTTTACTCTTGCTGACACGAAGAGAGAGAGATAGAGGGAGAATGAGTGAGAAAGAGTGCGTGTGTAAACAGAGTAAGAGAAAGAATGAGTCAGATAGAGTGATTAAGAGAGAGAGTGAGAGAGAGAGAGAGTGAGTGAAAGAGGCAGTGAAAGAGAGTACAGGTGAAAGAAAAAAGAAAGTGGGCGAGAGAAATAGTAAGAAAGTAAGCGAATGAGAGTGGGGGGAGAGAGAAAGCGTAATTGAGGGAGAGAGAAAGGCAGATAGATGGTCGTCGCGTGATAGGAGACAAATATATAAATACACATTCTTAGAAAGAGAGAAAGAAATACGTGGATGCAAGAAAAACGTGTGAGGGAGAGGCAAAGAACGATGATACAGGGGCGCGAAAAGAGAGACTGAAAAACAAACTATAGGAAATAACATTTACAATTATATGCAGACCAGACAATAATATAATAAAGCTTTCGTATCAGTATATTTTAAGGCACAACATGAAATCGATATTAGAATTAATGAGCTTTGTCTCGATTTATTTCTATCTGAATTTTTTAAACTGCTAAGGCATTCTTCGTTTTGCAGAATGAAGAATAATAAGTTTCGTTACTTGTATATTATCCAATTCAGAATGGATAGTTACAGAAAGGTGTTGTTATTGAAGTCTCTTCGCCAAAAATCAAAAGTATTTTCACTAGCAGAAAATCAAACATACAGTATTTTGCAAGGACTTCTGTCCAGCAATCGTGCATTTTTGTGCATAGAGAGTACAGAGAGACATATGCATAAAGAAAGAAAAAAGCCATACGCTTATGCACGAGGACAAATTGTGATGGAAATTTCGTGTATATTGCTAAGCAAAACATGGAATCTTTATATTGAACCCGTTGCATCATGAATAAAGTACTAAATAATTCAGTTCTAAGCGACGCTCTTCTAGAAATCGATGCTTCAATTCTCAGTACGGACGTTTACAATTACCATTTACTTAAACTTACAAATGAAAAAGTGTTCGTTTAAATACATTCAAATCGTTCAACAATAAGTCGGTATTTCTCGATATATTACGAAAACCATAACAGAAAGAAAAGTAGTTAATATATGAAAAACGTATGAAGACATTCTTTCTGCGTAACGAGAATAACAAGTGTATTTACTTATATATAATTTTTATTGATAATCCAGAAGAATAGGTATCCATTGTTTTGGTTTCTCATGTGCGTATATTTTTACGATGTGTTCTTACGGGTATCTAAAATCGATAAAACAAGAGCAAAGTATTCTTGCTCTGAATGAGTTGAATTTTCATTTATTAAAGAGACCGAGAGACATACATAGATAACTTTATGAAAGCTAGATTAAAAGATTTAATTGAGTTCATTTAAAACATACCTCAATTCCAAATAAGAATTTCAAGGTGAATTTCAAGTTAAACGAAATCCTTTAATGATTAATCGCCAGAGTCGCTCGAATAAAACACTAATTTCATAACGATAAAAATGTGAAAATATTTCGTATTTTTACGAAACTAATGAAGATCCTTATTTTAGTTATAATTGAATAGTTTTTCTTAAAAATATTTGAACTAAAGAAACAGAAACAAAATCACATGACAACTAAGGATCTGATCTGAAACAACGTTTATTTATTATGATCCCAACCAAATAAAGACCTATCAACTGGACCAGATACAAGACATAGCAATCCTGAACAATCAAGTGTTATGTAAAGCGTTATGGAGAAAGAGCACACACAAAATCTCTAACTTGACGAGTGTGGGAGAACTCCTTATGAGTCCAAATAATAATAATAATAACCGAATCCGCTCTAATATCTCATTCCACCAATTTAATTAAACAAAGAAAAGGTTTCTTTCATATCTCTCCATATTTATCCAAAATTATATCCATGAGTGGACGAAGAGTACGTAGGCATGTGTTTTGGAATGCGACGACAATTGCTTCGATAATGTTGAGCTAAAGATAAAAATTTAATTGTGAGCTCGGTTTCTTTTACATTTAAAGCAGCCAATTTAGGTAGATATCAAAATATGAGCAGACGTTCATCTCCAATCGGAGAAAATAGCGGGAAAAGCGCGAGAGCAAAGTATACGAACGAATTGAGCAGACGTTCTGCACCTTGATCTTACAGGTTATAGGTTTAGGTAGTTTATTGGTTCTATAAGGGTAGAAAGGCATCCTACTTGCAATAAATTGGATGCTCTGTCCCTCTCTCTCTCTTTCTTTCTCTCTTTCTCTCTCTCTCTCTCTATATATATATATATATATAATTATATATATATATATAGAGAGAGAGAGAGAAAGAGGGGGACATTATGAGCGAGAGACAGACAGACAGATAGATAGTCAGAGAGAAAGAGATGAAAAAGGAACACACCAAGTTATATATTCATCAACGTTTCATGCTCATTCTAAGACTTCTTGTTGTTGTTTTTAACGATAAATACGGATAAATCGTTACCTCGCATCGAAGCCTATTTTTATTTACTTAGAAAGTTGCCCATAATTTATTTGGACTTATATAACATTATTATTTATTTTTATTATTTTAAAAACAGTGATCTACGTACACGCGTTTTTCAAGGTAACTACCTCTCATGAGCGTAGCTTGATTGTTTCTAGGAATTAAACTCCAGGCCAAGTTTATCACAGTTCCGCCGCGAAATCCTAGATGACTTTACTGTTTATTTTTATCGCTTATAAATTAGATGTGTTGTTGTTGTTTTTAACGGTATATATATATATATATATATATATATATATATATTCCAGGTTGAAAAATATTCAAAAGATATGAATCATTGAATTCCCACAAGGGTCGTTGATACTGCTAAATCAGGGGAGCAACTTATATGTATTTTATTATTTTTTTAATGTAAATGTAGTCATCTCCTGCTACGATGTGCAGACCGTTTCGATCATTATTGATCTCCTCAGGTAAGGAAAAAAAATGAAAACTAAAAACTTTTTTATTTTAAGTGAAGAAAAATATTTTTCCATGTCTAGCGTGTGACAAAGTTTAATATTTTAATGTATTTAAATTAAACATTTAAAATGGGAGGGCAAATAAACTTAACTGCAGAGAGGGGGATAAAAAAATTGCTAAGCGGAAGGATGTATAAAATTGAGAAGAAAGAGATTAGATATAGATATATATATATAAAGGGAGGGGATTGTAAATTGGTTGATAGGGAGAGGAAGGAAGGAAGGAAGAGAGGAGGGATAAAGAAAAGGTAGTACACATGAATACAGTTGACGAATATAAAGGAGGGTGTCTGTTGACGAAAAGAATATTAAACCATGCCTCATGCTAGACATGGCAAAATATTTTTATCCTCTAAAATTCAGAAAGTTCTTGTTTTTGTTTCTTCACTGGACTAGCATGCTCTCGTTATTTCATTGATGATTGGGTAGGAGATATAAGTAATTCGCAATTGTGTTTTCAGTGTGGCATGCACTAACGATTAAACCTTCAACCGCCAGAAAAAAAAATCTAGTTTATAACTGAATAATACCACGTACTTCATTTAGTGGACAATATTACAGTTGACCTTCATTATATATAGATGAAGAAATGTTTGCTAATAACAAGGTTGAAAGGCGTGTTTTTGTCTATTATGCTACGCACTCTACAATACATCATATATTTACAAAAGATCGTCCATAAGAAATACTTTATTTGTACACGAGTTGTTTTGCTTTTACTCAGGGGAAGCCTGTCGTCAGTTCGCGTGTGTAAAAACTGTCCACGAGGCTTTAGGGAATCAATAGTTTCTTCAAAACCAACAAACAAAGCAAAGGTCAGCTAGAAAACGAAAATCATTGTTTTCTTTTTTAATTAAGATGACGTCTATTGCTTTACGACGTGTGAGTTTTGTGTTTATGAGTTTTGGCGGAATATGAAATCTCGGCCAAATATATTGGAATCGCTACCGTTAAAATTATCTTATTCTAAGTCGATCGTATTAAGTGATAAAATTAACGCATCGGCGATAATGGGTTTTATACTGCGTCCTTTTAATCTCTCTATCTCTACAATTATATAAAAGTCAGTTCATGTGAGTGTGAGTTCCATTCCCAAAATGTTCCGAAACGGCTGAGCCTATCCATTGCAAATTTCACACTGAAGTAATTTATATTTCTGGCAGTGATATTGGATATGTTTTCTACAGAAATTTATCTGATAGATTTTGAAAATCGAACTCTTCTGATCAATTACATCTTTTACGTTTTGCTGACATAGCAGAGCAGGTGACTTCCTTTCAGTTCATTCTTAAATAAATAAACCAGTTCCTATTTCCGTCACTTAAATCAATAATTTTGAACATCAATATTAATTAAATTGATATTTATGCTGAATACTTTCCGGATAGTTTACATAAAATGCCAAAAGATACTCACTGAAGTCGAAAGAGCTTTTTTATTATTATTTTATTATTCTATTATTGTTTCTGTTATTAGTAATGATGAAAAATTAAATGCAAACCTAATTTTGTATCTCCTCTGCCTAACGTTCACAAGGAACATAAGTTGGAACAATTACATTAAGAGCATTGGTAAGGATGATAGAAGGCTACTTACGCCTGAAAGTATGCTGTATCTCTACAAGACAACTATTCGCCCATGTATGGAGTACTGTTGTCGCATTTGGGCTGGTGCATCTGCTACTAGTCTCTCGCTGCTCGACAGGTTCAAAAAATAGTCACCAACCTGATACGTCCTAAAATGTCATTCAATATTCAACCTCTGTCCCATCGACCTAATGTTGCATTACTGCCTTTTCTACAAGTATTTTAATGGGGAATGCTTCGCCGAATTACAAGCCCTTGTACCTTTTAGACGTAACTACCCCCGACAAACCGCAGCAAAATCCTACCACTACACTGTAAAGCTCCCTAGATGTAAGAAAGCCATCTACTCTAATAGTTTCTTCCCCAAAACTGATAGACTTTGGAATTGCCTTCAGGGATTCAGCTTTCTCAACAGTACTTACATGCAGAAGTTCAAGTGCAATGTGAACGGGCATCTCGCTGCTCAACTCCCTACATAGTATCCCTGCAAAATTTTTTCCCGATAGTAGCCCCCTACTTCAAATGGCACTGTACCTTGTTTGGGGTGAAAATCGAAAAAAAAAATATAGTTCTTTTATGACTTAACTTTTAAATAAACTAACTTTTAGCATCTACATACGAATATTTTTAATCTTAAAAATTATACTGCATTATATATGCTTATGGAATCTCCCCTTACGCCTTATTAGGAAGATTCTACTTTAAAACAATTAGTAACACATGTACTTCTTAACGAGCATTTATTCCCATGTAAATTTTCTTCACTTTTCCCACCGATATCTTCAACCCTTCCCCAACACAATCTGTTTTGTTTCTATACACCCCCTCCCTCGTCTGTGAACTACTTACCCCCATTTCACTTTTTCACATAATCGTCTTGTTATTTCCTAGTACCTCGCTCCCCTCTTTTTTTTGTTTACAAGGTGGTCACCACTTATCAAGGCCCGGAAGCCACTCAGGGATAAGGGTTATTGTAAGTACAGTACGTTCCTTTTTCCCTTTTTGTTTTCTCTTCTGTTCTTATTTTAATGTCTGGAGTATATATATCAAATGACACTTCCCCTCTCTTCAAATGTTTCAATATTTTATTTTAAATAAATAGAACTAATTTATTATCTTGCCTAGCAGGAAGGTGGCTTTACCCGACAATTTGTCCTAAACATTAGCATGTTCACTCTCGCGACCATATAAATTAGTTTATATATATATATATATATATATATATGTTCCGTAATATGTTGCTATATAGTCATGGGCATGCTCCGGTCAGCTAGTTACCAGTAACTAGAGACCTCTTAAGACGATACATCTTGGACAAAAGCAAAGTTTTCAATCTGCATATATATATATATATATATATATATATATATATATATATATATAGTGTTATAATGGAATAATTCCAGGAGGAAATCCGGGTATGAGAGCTCAATGTGGTAAACAGAGCAATAACATAAAAAATATATTTTTTCATATTTTTTTAATTTATATATATATATATATATATACTTTTATTTCTCTTTCTCTATTTCTTTTTCTCCTTATATATATATAAATAGAGAAAGAGAAATAAAAGTATATATATATATATGTATATATATATATATATATATATATATGCAGATTAAAAACTTTGCTTTTGTCCTAGATGTATCGTCTTAAGAGGTCTCTAGTTACTGGTAACTAGCTGACCGGAGCATGCCCATGACTATATAGCAACATATTACGGAACATATATATATATATATATATATATATATATGGGTTACTATATATACAAATATGTAGAATTCGTAGGCATAAGCATATATTTAGCAATATATAAGATTATGTATACACATAAGCATGATATATATTTTAAAAGACTTAGAGAAAGAGAGAAAGATTGAGAGAGAGAGAGAGAGGGGGGTGAATGAGAGAGATAGAGAGAAGCGTGTGAGAGAGGATACCCTAAAGCATTCTTTTACTGATTTTATTCGAACGAATTCACAATGCTTGGGTATTTGATATGTTTTGTAAAACAACCTCACCTTAAAATGGCATTCATATTGAGGAGGGTCTCAATTCCTACCGTAACATCACGACTTTTTGTTATTAACGTCTTGACTGAAGCCCGGCGGGGGCATAACGGAATTCGTTCTTCAAGGACGAAAAAAAAAATATTTTTCAAAATGTATTGCTGTTGAATAAAACATTTTCTGGTTACATATTTATCGGATTCAATTCCCATTTCATAAATATTGAGGGATAACTATATACGTACATATAGAAACAGAAATCGATATAACACGATATATATATATATATATATATATATATATACATATATACATATATATATAGACATATATATATATATAGATATATATACATATATATGTATATATATATGCATATATATATATATATATATATATATATATATAGTTGGTTCAATATTTACCCGTACAACTTTCTATTATTATCTATATTTAATGAATTTTCATGAATTGTTATCTTTTTCAGGTGAATATGTATAAAATTTAGCTTTGAGATTACTTATAACAAATGATTTAGCTAAAAGAATTGTCATTGCAGAGCTATTCAAATCAAGAAAATCTGCAAGAGACATGGCGAAGACCTTAAATATGAACCGAATGTGTGGAAAGCACTAAAAGGTTTAAAATCAACCAATGAGATCAAGATATTTTGAGTATAAAGTCTCACCTTTCTACTATATTTATTTGGAAGCTCCGAAGAAGAAATTAATGAGAAATTTGCTAAAATCCCACAAAGAATCATTCCTGACTAGTGTAGGACATGCGCCAAGGTTTTGCAACATGTTATTCATTCACATGGGGATTATATTCACCAAAGGTGTGCACCAAAATAATATTTGAATAATCTATCTATACATCTATCGCTACCTTTTTCTCTCGCTCACTCTCTCGCCCTATCCCCCTCTCACACACTTTCTCTGTCTTATACTTTACTTTATCTATCTCAACACACACACACACACATACACACACATATATATATATACATATATATATATATATACGTTTTATTTTTATTACCGTTTTTTCTTTTTCAGTTACATTATTGTTTCAGCTACGTGGCCGTTTTTTGGCCGTCATGTAGCCTTCTCAGACTTTACAGAAATATACACACACATATATATATATATATATATATATATATATATATATATATATATATATATATATATACTCCTATAAATTCATTTTTCTTTTGTGTGTATTGTTATTCATATTAAAACCCCTCTTTTCTATTTATTTAATGTATTTATTTGCTTCTCCACGAAAGCAAATTAGGCACAAGGCCGTTTTTAATGTGGGGTAAAAACCAGCTCCCCTAAAAGTAGGCCAAAAGGGGACACTCTGGTTACCAAAAATAATAATTGTCCCAGTATAGAGGGTTTCCCCTCCATTGACTGGTACAAATTATCTTAAGTGCAGCATCTGCAGAACAGATGCTGCACTTTCATCTCGACCCGAAAAAAGCAAGCCTTTTTTCTATTTATTTAAAAATATATGGGTTGTGGAATTGCATTCACTAGCCTAAGATCTTGCTAATTTGCGTATTGTTTTAAACATCCATTTTAATTAATTCCCTATTAGTTTTTTCGGTTTTCTTATGGGATGATCATCTTTAGTTAACTATTACGTGTAATTATATTCATGCAGATATTCTACATGATTTATAATCGCGTAATATTTGCGTAAAATGTTTACAGGAAACACAAAATTGTTTTCATATATATTATGTATACGTATATATTTTTGTTAAATCTATCTATATATATATATCTATATATCTATAAACTGAACGTGTCTGTGTACATTTCCTTACGCAATAACTCTGTCAATTTTATGTCTACAGATTCGAAATTTGATATACAGGGTATTGAGATTTGGGAGAATCTTTGGGGTCGGTTTTCGGCTAGAGATTTGGCTGTTAAGGGGTCAAAGTTAAACGATTTGACCTTTCAGAACTCTACATTCCTCTTCCGACAATTTTTGGTCTAAACACTTGAAATTTTATGTATAGGTTCCTTGGACATGGATCTAATTTAATAACTTGATTTGAGCCCCAAAGGATAGAGAAAAAAGGCATCTTTACGAGGCCACGAAGTCTATTTTGAACTCTATCAAGACAGGACAAGTCCTTTCTAACAGCTCCTGCCCAGATGTGGCAACATTACTCCATCCTTGGAATAAAAGTAAAAATGTACTTTCGTATAATTCATTTCAAAACAAGTATTGCAAAAACAAAACACACACACACACACAAATATATATATGCGTCTGTGTAATACTTAACTCATTGAATAGGTAGACAAATAAACATCTGAGATGCCAGTTGTACTTACGTTTAACGAGATATAGATATATAAGGCGTGTCTTTAATGCTTTACGTAAAACACGAGTTATAGTAACTGCCAAACAACCATGAAATATCCGGTTTCCATTCATAAATCGAACGTTTTACCCAAAATATAGTTCCGCATTTGCACCGAATATTTTGCTCGTTTTCTGACACTAATGTTGTTCACTGACCCAGGGTGGCGGAAGAGAAAGGGTGTAACTGCATTTTGTTCCCATTAAGCCATACATCAGTCGAAGTCGGCGCCTAATAAGAATCTATTCACTCTCGCAAGAAGCAAGAAGATCGCAGTCGGAGCGTGTATCGCCAGGTTGGCACCAAATTGAAACTCGACTCTACGTCAAAAACGTGTTGATAGCGAGCGGACAAGAACAGAGATTCAAGATATGCGGCCATTTAATCTGCGCGTTTAGTGATGAAAATGTGGCAAACACGTTTTTTGGAACTAAAGCATGGCAAATCTAATAAAAATACTAGCTGATCACATATGAAAAGTAAAAGGTACCCCCTTTTGGAAAGACGTCAGAATAATTGACAGGGATGGAAGCTGGAGGGTCAGGCGACCTAAGGAGGCAGCCCATAATCTAAAAAAAAGAAAAAGTAAAATTACTAAGTAGACCAAGGATGGAATTTAGTAACATCGGGGAGCCTCTAATTGCAGAATAAAAACAACAAATATGGTACACCCATGAAATTTCAGCGATGAAAGGGAGATAATCCATCTGTCGACTTTTATTAGAGTGGCGTTCTCTTTCTCAATAATTTTGTTTTCACTGATTCGAAACAATGACCAAAAAGAGGAAACTCACAGTTGCGAGCCTGTCTCTGCTTTATCGTTATTTTCATGGCAAGTGCTCGTCTGAGCTCCAATCTATGGTCTCGAAAGTCACTAAAAATACTCGTCTAACTGAAACCACTATCAATAAGTTCTCCCACTCTTTATATGTGCCTAAACGATATAAGCCTTAGTACTTTTATTACCACAAGAAGTTTAACAATAATACCCACATGCACATGTTACAGTTTCTTTCGGGTTTTCTACTTCATTTTTTAAAAGTAATTTAACGTTACGTTTAATGTCTATGGTATTTTTGTTTACACTAAATGAGAAAGCTGCATTAATTAAAATGTAATGTTTATGCAGATTTTACATCTATTATAAAAAAGTTTTACGGCTATCTGTTATAAAACGTTTTACGGCTATCTATTATAAAAAGTTTTACGGCTATCTATTATAAAAAGTTTTACGGCTATCTATTATAAAAAGGAGAATTTTCTTTGAGTTTATTTGTTTATATGTCCAGCTAAAAGTTTAAAAACACCTAAGTCCACAAATTTGGTAATGATCAGCACTGCCCCCGGCAAAGAATATAAACTTTAGAAAAAAATTACTCTGAGCGTTTTTTTTTTTTCAATATTATTATGTACATATTTTGAATGGAAAGACCAGCGCATTCGTCTGGTAATCTAGAATAAAAAGAAAAGTTTTCTATGTGTATATTTTATGACTCAACCAGCTATCATGGCCAAGAATTGCCCGAGAGGAGGGCTAAGGAGAGCTGAATTAGAGCGTTTTTTAATCTATGTAACGATTCACAGAGTATTTCCAGGCAACCCTGCTAGTTGAAAAAAAAAGAGATTACGGCTTGAACGCAGATATGAAATACATTTTCTTTGTAAAGGGAAGAAAATTTATTTTGAGAACTTAAACAATATTCTTTTTTAATGTGGTTGTTTTGAGTATCTAGCCATGTTTAGTCTAGAAGAAGCCTTAAGGGTCACGGCCGGGATGTTGGCTAGTATGAGAGAACCGGATAATGAAAATGTTGGATTACTGACGGAAAATCACCTAATTAATATGCATAGATGAGCCGACCAATTAGCCAATCAAAGCGAATCAGAGTATGACGTAGTAAGCAAGCATTGATTAGATGGGAAACCCAGAATTAGTCCGACCCTAACACTCCCTCCTATTTAAAAGAGCTGGGTAATATCAAGCTGTGTAGAGGTGAGATTTTACTGCTTATCGGAGTTTTAGGGGTAATTTACGTTCCTCAAAGCACCTATAATAAAAATATTGTAAAACAGGCAGAAGGATGCAATATTTCGTCGATGGGACTGAAGCCTAGCTGACACTTCGGGACCTACTAATTGGAGATTATTTTGAATCCTCTCCAAGAGTGAGAGACTAGTAGCAAATGCACCAACTCAAACGTGACAACATTATTCTATGCACGGACGAATGGTTGACTTGTAGAGGTACAGGATACTTTAGGCGTAAGTAACTTTCTAGTACGTAGAGAGAGCTCACAGGGATTGGGTAGAGGAGTATGTAAAACGAAGGAGGAGTGAAAAAGAGACGAATAGGGAGAGGTAGAAAGCTAGACGTTTTAATAGTAATAGGTTAGTTCTAACTCAGGCAACATCGGATAACTCTGCTAGTTTCAAACTAAAGTCCAACCGACAGAGCTTCGGACGAAGATCCCAAGACAGAAACGTCGCAAGTCGGCGTCCATCCGACGAGTCAGTATAGGCGCGAAACAATTGCGACGTCTCCGTTTTTCCATCCTCGCTGTCAACAGATGATGTTGACGAACAGTATTATTTAATCGAGTGTTGGAGATACGTTTTGCCTGAAGAATGGCGGCTTCAAGGAAGATTTCCACCGCGTCTTCAGCACCTTTCGCTTTTCCTCACCCTTATCAACCACCATTCTCGGTCTTTTCTCCCCCGGACGCATTACTTAACGTCATGAAGTCGCCTCTTCTTCACCGTACAGATTCTTTGTATTACAAACACTAAACAAAGTCATTTTGGATATCAACTGTGGAAGTGTCTCGACGCCATTTTAATCTTCTATAGGACTTCATTTTGACAAGAAAAATGCAACGACAGAACCTTTTGATTTGTTGCCCTCTGTTCACTGCCATCTGAGTATTTGTTCATCCGATAGTATATCTATCATTCACCCATTCTGCCTATCTCCCTATATGTTTATGTATGTGTGTAGATGCATGCATATGTGTATATACAGTAGAACCCCAGATTAAAGTATTTAAAATTAGTAATAAAATAAAGTACAGTATATAATACATATGGATAAAAGTAAAAACCATGATTATTACACCGTAAGGCGGGGAAAATGCCATAATCAAGGGCCAAAAAAACATTGTATTCCATATGTTAACCTGAAAATACGGTATCCTAGGGCCACCGTATTATGGGGTTCTACTGTATTTTCATGTTCATATATATATATATATATATATATATATATAATGTGTGTTTTGACAAGCTTCTGGGCTTGACCTTCACCCTGATCTGAAATGGAACACGTACATCAAGTCTGTTGGCAAGGTCGCTGGTGGGATCCTTCTACCGCTCCAGAAGATATCTCACTACTGATGCAATTCTCTATCTATATAAAAGCCAAGTACGTCCAAGGATGGAATACTGCTGCCATATCTGGGCAGGAGCTGCTAAAAACAGCCTATCCTGCCTTGACAGAGTACAAAATAGACTTCGTGGTTTAGTGGAGGATGCCCTTTTCCCTTCCCTGCAACCTCTCTCCCACAGAAGAGACGTTGCAAGCCTATCTTTGTTTTATCGTTATTTCCATGGCAGGTGCTCGTCTGAACTCCAATCTCTGGTCCCACCTCGCCAATCGTTTACAAAAAACACCCGTCTAGCTGAAATCCACTGTCAAAAACTTTCCCCACTCTTTATGTGTGCCTAAATCAAAACGTTGATTCCATGAGCAAAGCTTATTTCTTAGAACTGCACACCTGTGGAACTCCGTTCACTCTGCCTGCTTCCCTTCTGACTACAACTTGGATGTCTTCAAGTCCAACGTAAACAAATTCCTGATGAACCGCCCCCTTAAGTAGACACTTTAAATATCCACACTAACGTACTGTACTTACAATAACCCTTATCCCTGAGTGGCTTCCGGGCCTTGTAAGTGGTGACCACCTTGTAAAAAAATATATATATATATATTTGCGTCTGTATATCTGTGTGTAAATGTATATGGATATGCGTATATATGTACGTAGTTGTGTGTACGTATATGTTTATATATATATATGCATAAATATATATGCATATATATATATATATATATATGTCGAAACCGAACTTTATGTCGACCCTGGCAACGCTGGGTATCCATACTAGTACATATATATATATATATATATATATATATATATATATATATATATATATATATATATATGTATATATATTGGTATGGGTACTCAGCGTTGCCAGGATCGGCATGAAGTTCGGTTTCGACACACCTGCTATACTAAGAATATTGAGCAGTTTTTCATTATCATATGTCAACTCCATCGTTACTCCACCAAAAATTTGAAAAATAAAGGAACAAATAAACACACGAAAATGGAAGCCCCCTCTCCGAAAAATGAAAATGTACGTGACAAACTCTTCATCAGATATTTCGGCAGAAGGGATACGAAGAGAAGCTATTCTCCGGATATTGAGCACCTTTTTATGACTATATTCCAGTTTAAGCGAATTTCTTTTATGCTACCTTAGTCTAGAAAGATTTGTCTTTGCGGTCTGTCGCAACGAAAACAAACTAAATAATTCAGTTTAAAAGATACCAAAGTAGAATCTGTGTTAACGGAAATACATGTTATAAAAATGATGAGTTATTACTTATTGCGTTATAAAAAAAATTGGTTTATAGGAGTGTATATATATATATATATATATATATATATATATTATTTTAAAAGAAAGAATCATAGTTGAATTGAATTGTTTATTTTAAAATAAAAATCCACTGGACCACAACTTAAATTGCGAAATCACGGAAATTATTTTATTTAAACTAATTCCAAAAATAATGCTTAAATTTTTTTAGTTTTTATATCTACTCAAAAAGAAAATAAAAACAAAAGAATCAAACTTCGCGCCCAAGGGAAATAGCTCAAACCGATTCATAAAAAAATCGATGTCGGTAAAAATAAATTAACTTAAATATGTTATTAATATAAATCAAATTTAAACAATAAACTTAAATAGAGCACTTGAACTAATGCTCTCATTATAAACAATAACTAATACACCGCTATTTAATAAAGTCGATTTTCCTTAATGTGATATGCAAATGAGGTGACCTTTTAATCTTATATTTTGCAATAATTATAGTATATATAGGAATGAATAATATGATAAATAATGGATTTTTGTATATTTGTGAACAAAAAAACAAACAAACAGACAGGGATACGAATATATATATATATATATATATATATATATATATATATATATATATATAGCTTTGTTAAAATAATATTGGATAAGCAGATAAAACCGTTTTTATAGCGCCTTAAAAATGCAAAATATTTGATTAAAAATAGGAAGAAAATAATATAATAAAATATTTAATATTTTTAACGTGTACTAAAATCATTTTTATATGTTTCTAATTCGTTAATAATGACTCCAAAAGCGTTAATAACAGCTAGCAAGATCGGTAGAAATTCCACGGCGGCATCTACATAATATATTGCTGCTGGACATTTTGCGGATGTTCAGCGTGAAATGAAATCCTACGATATTGTTGTAGCTCTTTTGTTAAAACTGTACAATTAGTAATCTAAGTAATTTAGTTAATGTAGTGTCAGAATATATCTGGGTATGACGGTTTATCTCTAATATCCTTATAGGAGTCTGTGACATATTGTCTATTGTATGAACGCCCGGCGCAAACGGAAACCCCACGATATCATTAGACAATCTTTAGACAGAACATTTAGACTTTAACTGCAGAATTTACTCAACGCCAAAAGACAAAAAGGTATCTTTTAATTTCTTGTACGGGTCAAAAGCGATATAATTTTATTTTATTTGTTATATTTTGTATATTGCATCTTCGGTGATCTGGATATTCTATTTATTAAAAAAATCTAAAAAGAGTATCGAATATGATAACATGCTACGAACATTAAATTAGCATATCTATATATTACTTTTATATCCGTAGTATATTATCACTTTCTATCGTCCTTTTTAATAAATATGGTTAGCCGATCGAATAATATATAATCTGAAAAAAATACAGTGGAACTCTTTAACTCGATGAGACGTACTTGTTACGGTCTGAAATATATCAGAAAAATAAATTAAGAAAAATATTAAAAGAAAGAAAGAAATAGAATCGTATTTTTCTTCCTTCTTTTAAGTAAATATTTTTTTAAAAGCAAAGAATCGATATAAATATGAATAAGAAGGAAATGGCACCCTTTTCTAGCAGAATAGCTTCGTTTCAGTTTTACAGTTTTGGACGGTATAGTATTTCGCCGTCGGATTCAGGGTTGTACTATTGTAATGGAAAGAACACGCAGAGAGGGTTGTAATCAACTGAATTTCTTCTAGTTTACTGATAAAAAAGCTTAAACAGATATATAAATAAAAATAGAAAGGTTATGTAAATGTTTTTAAAAAGACACGTAATCACGTGAGCAGGAATTTTTCCTTCTTTTGACACGATAACAAGTAACGTTCTGATTTTTATTATTTATCTATTTATTTATTTTTCGAAAGAGTGCCACGGGCAAGTGGAGAATGAAAAAAAAACAGTTATGCAAAATTTGTGTCGAGAATTGTCTAAAGTTACAACTTGGGGGGGGGGTCACTTTAATAAGAAGGTGAATTTATGAGGTGAATTTTTCGACACATTATGATTCAACTAAAAAGAAAAAGCTAACGTGAATTAAGATTAAAGTTAAGGTGTTATTGTGGACCCTCACTCCTTTTAAAAAAAAACTTCTTAAACTTTGTGACATATTTACATTCTATGAAGCTCAGGCGCGAACGAACACCCAATAATTTTATTATACCATATTTCTTCAAACTGAAACATAATTATCAAAGTATAATATTGGATTTATATATATACTAGCAAAAGTACCAGTCGTTGACTGGGTTCAGAAACAGCCTACAGAAAATGGACTCTGATTTATTAATGTATGATAGGTTATGAAAAGTAAGGGTTGTAAAGAGATAGCTTCGAATTCGGGGGTATCAAAACCAAAGCAAAATATGATGAAAGTAAAAATAAAATAGATAAACCCCATAATTTATTATACCATATCTGTTCACACTGAAACACTTAACACAATATTCTATCGATCTATATTAAAAAACCTTGTTAATCTTTGTGACATATTTTCATTCTATAGAGGTCAGGCGCAAACGAACACCCCATAATTTTATTATACCATATTTCTTCAAACTGAAACATAATTATCAAAGTATACTGACGCAGATAGATATGAAAAGTCTTTATTAAAGTTTGTGCCTATTTTCATTCTATGGACGCCCGCCGCGAACGCAGACCCCACAATTTTATTATACCATCCCTATATAAGTTAAAACATACATATCAAAGTATTCTTATGTACATCTATATCAAAAACCCTTTGTAAACGTTTTTTTTTTCATTTTTTATTTCCATACTTTGGGGACAAGGCGCGATCGCAGACCCCACAGTTTTTATGAACCACCGTTCTTCCAGATCAAACATACACATTTCTGATCCTCGATACATCTATCATGATATGTAATCAGTTTTTTTAAAATAGTCAACCATATAGGAGCCTATTCCTGACCAGACACACACACACACACAGACGTTCAGCTTTATATTATAATATATATATATATATATATATATATATATTATAATATAAAGCTGAACGTCTGTGTGTGTGTATATATATATATACCCTCTATTCCCCATCTTTCATTTAATATCATATATGCAAGACGAGGTGCCTTGAATAAGTTGCCGGACGTTTATCTGGGAGGGGGCACTTTCATTGATAGTACACACATGAAACTCAAGTTGCCTTCGAAATAATCTCCTCCGGCTGCAATGCACATTCAACAGCTTCTAGAAAGGTTACATGTCAGTCTTCTTGTGGGAATCTGCCAATGATCCTCGCCATAGCCGTTTTACCTCCTCAATTGGCTCATAACGACAGCCTTCAAGGTTTTACTTGAGTTTAAGGAATAACCAAAAATCATAGGGAGCAGGGTCTACATACTACGGAGGGTGAGAAACTGTCATGCACATCTTGGTCAAATAGTCTGTAACAAAGATGGAGATGTGCACTACACTCGTAGAGCAAAATTCGCGCAAATCTTCCGCATCTTCAATTCCTTACGAATAATTGGGTGTACAATTCTCACACTTACATAAAACTGTGCAATTATTGCCTCTCTAGACCCACGATGGTCCTCTCCTCCTCTCACACCTCTCATCATCACACAGCGGATCTTTGGCTTCCTTAAATCCTTTCTACCACTCAAATACTGATGCTCTATTAATGCAAGATGGCCCAAAAAGTAGTCCAAATCATTCCATACGTTTCTCTTGTATTTGTTCCAAGTTTAAAACATAATTTTATTGCATATCGTTTTTATTAAGTTTCCTTACGTCAAGATTGTATTTTAGAAATTCACCATCTGTGACAATCATTCTTTAGTGAGGTGTGTTCAAATTTCTCCTGTAGTAGTTTGATTAAATCTGAAATCATAAAAAATGATCAGTCATCTCATAAGATGTATCATACATAATAGATTTACAGTAGTCTACGACAATTGTAAGTACCTGCACAAAAATTCTCGAAAACTTTATGTTCATATCTATTTAATATTTAGCAATAGACTGGCGAGGGGAAGGGAGTATCCGACTTTGCCCGGGTGAAAAATACGTTTAAATATAATGTTTGAATTTGTCCAGATTTTGTATATAGCATTATAGAGTCGTTACTTCAAAAGTAAAAAAAAAGTACTTGGATGCCATCAGCTAGAATCGAAACCGAATGTAAAACTATAGCGTTCAAAGCTGGTGACGTTACGACTGTTCCAATGTGACATGAATATAACCCGTTCAAAAGTAAAAATGAAAAATTTACTAAGATGAATGTACAAACGTATGACAATATTTTTCAATGTTGACCTATTTGTGACCCCTTAAAAACTATATTAACCAGCCAAAGAGCCATAAAAGAACGCCCTATAAAAAAATCCAATCATTTTAGGCCCCTAGCGTCGCTCTGCGGACTTTTAGTTTTGGAAAAATAGAGTTGGAAAATATTTAGACCGACAGACAGACGTTACCTTTTATATATTAAATTTAATATTTTAGAATATTGTATAAACGATTAAAAAGCTTCATCTTTACTTTAGCATATCCGTTCGTTAAAAAAATTCTAAATGCTAAAAAGCTAAATTCGAATTTTGAAGTCCAATCTGTAACAAAAAGAAACATTTTCAGATATTTAGCTTTTTTTTACAAAGTCATCACCACTTATCAAGGCAAAGAGGCTACTTAAGGATAAGGGTTAAACAGTGTACAGTAGACAATTGGATAATAAAGTAATCGTTAGTAATGGAAATTCGGTAAATTTGTTCACTTATATGGAACGGCTCATCAAAAACTTGTTTACGTTAGTCAGCTTGAAAGCAGGAAAACTTAAGACAATTCCATATTTCTAATTCTAAGAAAGAAGCTTTTTTCATGGAATCTACGTTTAGGTTTAGTCACAGATAAAGAGTGGGGGGAATTATTGATAGTGTTTTCTGCTAGACGGGTGTTTCTTGTGAAAGTCTGGCGAGGTGGACCATAGATTGGAGCTCAGTCGAACACTTGCTATGAAAATAACGATAAAGCAGAGACAAACTCACAACATTTCTTCCGTGAGGAAGAGGTTGCAGGGAAGAGAAAAGGACATCCCCTACGAGTCTACGAAGTCTATTTTTAACTCTATGAAGGCAGGATAAGTCCTTTCTAGCAGCTCCCACCCAAATGTGGAAACAGTATTCCATCCTGGAACGTACCTAGCTCTTATATAGATAGAGACTTGCATCATCAGTGAGATATCTTCTTGATCGATAGAAGGATAACACCATTTTTCCAACGGCCTTAGCAACGGATTTAATATATGTGTTCCATTCCAGATCAGGAGAGAAAATCATGTCCAGAAGCTTGTCAAAACATGGAGCCTCCCCAAGAGGAGAACCATTCATTTCAATTGATGTCAGATGGGGATCAGAGCATTGATGATGTAAAGATAAAAGCTTGGTTTTTAGATGCATTAAGTAACAAGCCACCTGTTTCCATATTGTACCACTTGCAGAAGATCAGCGGAGAGAGAATCAGAGAGAACTTGGTCGTTTACGATCTTAGATGTGCTTCCATAGATAGTAGTGTCATCAGCATAAATGTCTACGAATGATGTAAGGATGTGATTTGGAAGATCATTAATGTAGATCAGGAAGAGAGTTCGGCTCAGGATGGACCCCTGACGGACTCCAGCATTAATACTCTGAGCTTCTAATTTCTGCCCATCAACCCCTACTCTTATGAACCTATCAGAGAGAAATGATTTAATAATTGAGAAGACATTTCCAGCTATACCGTAGTTGGAGGTTTTGTGAAGTCGACCTTTATGCCATACTCCATCAAAAGCCTTTGATATGTCAAGAGCAATTGCCCTAGAAAGGTAGACCCCATCGATAGATTCGTTATCCTATGAGATATAACTATAACCACATCTGCTGTAGATCTAGCAGAATGGAAACCATATTGCGTGTCACTAAGAAGGTTATTTTTGCTGAGATGGTTGAATACTTCTCTATCTAACACAGATTCCAGCAACTTACTCATGACGCACAGGAGACTTATTTATTTGCTAGAATCATTTTTTTATTAGCTTGACAGCATCACATACAGATATTTGTATATCACATAGCGTGTTTTCTGATACAGGAGGAAATATTGGCGGTTGGGGCCGTGGTCGCAAAGGGTAGAATCAGCTCCAAAGTTCTTGGCAAAGAGTTTGTCTTCTTTCTGATGCTGACGAGATTACCTCAGGTTCATTGATGATAGTTGGGATAGATCATACGCTTCTGTTCAGGAGTCTGTTTGCTATTTGCCAAAAGGAATCAAGCCGCTGCTCAGCTACTTTGGACTTAACCGACTGAGCATACAGCTGTCGTGTGTTCTTTATTACTTTTTTACAGCAGTTGCTGGCAGTGCTGAAAGCGGGTTTAATCTCAGTACATCTATTATGTTGGAAGCAGTGGAAAAGGCGATGTTTTTGCACAATGACAGCAGCACATTCTGGAGAGAACAACGGCTGGCTATTAGCTTTTTGTAGGCACTTTTTCGAAGGTATGAAACGGTCTATACCTACAATTAACCATTCAATCAGGTCTGATACTATAGAGAACACATCCTTTTTAAACATGGAACGCAGAGGTAAATCTGATAAAAATGTACGGAAGCTATCCCAGTCAGCCATAGAGTATCGATATAGTGTACGATGGAGAGGTACATCTGAGGACTTATTACATTTCATTTTTATCTTAACTGATAGAACAGGGTGGTCGGAAGATCCAAGTGGAGACAGAACGGAAGCTGAACACAGTTCGAGGCACGTTGTGAGAAAAAGGTCTAGGAGACTTGCATACTGGTTGTCAGTATCGGGCACATAGGTGGGTTCATGGACACTCTGAGTGAGGTCATAAGCAATGGAGAAATTATGACAGGCGTCAAAAAGGACGATCTGAAAACGATGGGTAAGAAGCTGAGAGTGACTTCCGTCTAATCTAGCTTCGTTTAAGAATATCATATTATATTATTATTGTTGTGATAGTATCAGGAATAAACCCACAGTAAGAAAGAAGCTAGTAAAACCTTACGTAAAAAATGGAATATTCGAAAGTCACAGGGCAAAACAGAAAAAGAAAATATATTTTCCATTATTTTATTCTTTCCCTTAAAAATAACTTTTATACACATTTGACTAAATTTAATGGTGTTTTTATTGGCTAAATTTAAAGTCACTACTGCCATCCAGAATGATCCAAAAGGTCTGGGAGACTGCCAAAAGTTAAAAAAAAAAAAACGCTATATTTTAGACAACGGCGATATTTTAGATCCTTTTTAACCTGATCTCAGTGGGTGGCACATCGGGACACTTTTTTATATATAAATAGAAAAGATTGAAAGGGAGATGTATATATAGATAGCTATACAGTTTTATAGGAAAGAAAAATGACAGTGAGATACAGAAAGATAGATGAAGATAGATGAAGAGAGAGAGAGAGAGAGAGAGAGAGAGAGAGAACGGGACAAAAGTATAAATATGTTATGACCAATGAAAACCATGTCAGCGCATATATTCATAAAGTGTGCGAGCGTCGAAAGTAAACCGTAATCCATTGTTAATAAAGACTTGCTGACGAGTGCTTGTGAGATGGATGCACCTGTCACATATTTATTGGAAAGTCATTTTCGAATGCGGAAAAAGGTGAGCGAGGTTTGCCGAGAAAAATTGATATTGTTTCTGGAATTTGACATTCAAAATCCCTGCTGTCTTCGTAAATAGAAACGTTCGCCGGCGCAAGAAGCAAAACTGCGCTTAAAACGTAAACTGACGCACGCGCACGCACACGCACGCACGAACACACGCAGGCAAACACACGTTATCTTCATTTTCTCTATCTAAATATATATATATATATATATATATATATATATATCTCAATTCAATCAAATCACATTTATTTGCAAAAATACTGCAATAAACGAACACACACATATATTAATATTTATTTCCGTAGAAATATATTTTTCTTATATATCAGTCCTTATATAAGAAGCCCAATGTGAATACAGAGCAATATATATATATATATATATATATATATATATATATATATATATATATATATATATATATATATATATAATTTAAAGCTATAATATACAATGGAAATGCTTTTCTAACACGACGTTGAATCGGGATTTCAGACACTGTTTTAGGAAAGAATATATACTAATATAGGATGTAGTCTTATGTTTATTCATATAAGCGAGTGATGAATAAAAAAAATTACGTTAAGTGATTTTTTTGAAGAGTCGATTAAAATCGTTTAAAATTGTTAAAAGCACTTACGCATTCTCATATAGATCCTTATTGATCGGTTTGTTTATGCAAATGAGTAGGGCTTCCATGATTTTGAAGTTTGGGTCCGAGTGTTTGAAATCTTATGGCACATTTCCAGTATAAATGCCACATATACATATAAAGAAAAGTACGAGGTGCTTTAAATAATGTTCCAGATTTTTTTTCGTATGGGCACTTTTATTAATAGTATAAACATTAAACTATAACACCCTTCGAAGTAATCTCCGTAGACTGCAATGCACGTATTGAAGTCTTTTTTTTTGTGAGCGTGTCAATGACAGTCCTCACCGTCTCCTCCATCTCCTAAATTGTCTTTCGAATAATCGAAAGCCACAAAGACAACGGCACGGACTATAGGAAGGACGAGAAACTGTCTTGATGCCAATCTTGGTCAATAGTCTGTGACAAAGATGGAGTTGTGAACTGCTTAGTAGTACGAATAATCATATGAAGTGAAATATATTTAAGGGTGATATAGAAATTATTGTCTATTTTTTAGACGTTAGTTGATGTATTGGCGGAGTTGTGCAACCATCACACCACATGTAATTTGTATACTGATGAGGTTTTTTGATTTTTTTTCACTGGATTATTATTGATTGGACTCTAATTAACCAGATTATGAAAAAAAAATCATTATTTCGACATTTGAAAGGGATGCTTACTTTTTAGTTACAACGTTGTGGAAATCGGTCACCCATTTGTAACCACTAAAAACGCAGGAATATTAAAACCATAGAAAGAAAAATGACATGAACTTACCGCATTTGTAAATCAGAAATATTTATTTTGTTTCTTAAAGGAAAAAATAGAATGAAAATGATTTTTTAGTCAATTTTTACGACGTGCTCCAGCGTATTATAACTCCCCATGTTTAGAATGGCTTTCGGAATAAAAAAAAACAACATCCCCGTGTTAAGAACGGCTTCCGAGGTTGGGGAGGCTGTTTATTCCGAAAACCATTCTTAACATGGAGAGGTTGGGATTGCTTATAATACGCTGGAGAACGTCGTAAAAACTGACCGATTTTTAAAACCTGTTTTTGAATTTTTTGTTTTTATAAAAATAAAGTTTCCAGTTTTTGTTTTTTATAACTTAGTTTTTGTTTGATGAAAAATGAGTTTGTAGTTTTCTTTTTTTAAAGTAATTTATTTGTTTTTATGAAAGATGGGTTTATCGGAATTTCATTCAGTTTCCTCATCTTGGTTTTCCGGAGGTAATCATAATTTCTTCATAAGCACGTGTTCACAATGGAAAAAGCAAGCAAGAATAAAAAACAAAACAAAAAGAGTCAATAAAAATGACAATTATTAACTTTCGGTTTTGGACAATAACTCACTTCGAATTTTTTTTTGTTTTAGAAAATAGGAAAAAAACAAAACAAAAAAACATGTGACCGATTTACCAGAACGTTGTAACTAAAAAGTAAGTACCCCTTTTTAAATGTTGGAATAATGATATTTTTTCAAATCTTTTCTTTTCATAATCTGGTTAATTAGTGTCCAATTAATAATAATCCAGTGAAAATTAAAAAAAAACCTTTCAGCATATGATTACGCAGGGGGCGATGGTTGTACAACTCCGCCGATATATTTGCCGACTGTTCTACTCTTCATAGTTGTTTGACTCCGTTTCGACCAACTCATTTTCTTGACTTCCCCAGGTGATTAACCGACACAAGATAGAAATGCCGAGTCTTGTAGCTGTATTGCTTGTTATTACTACCTTCATAGTTGTTGTAGTCTTGTCATATTATTGACCAACTAATACTTTGGCCAATTTTGTGTAGGATTGAAACTGCTATCTTCAAACAATGCTAACCTCGAACCATAGAGAATCAACGCTTCTATCCACTGATAAGGCAACCAGCCCCAAAAGAAATAAAAATGCAAAAATTACTCCTCTCAAAGGATTCCAATATAAAACAAATGATATACAATAGTTGGTAAAATGGTTTGGAAATTTTCAGATTACTCGCCTTATTAAGGTGTTTTAATTTATCAATAAGCCAACCGGTTGACGAAAAATAAAGAGAGACTAAATTACCGCAGTTTATAATTCAAACGAAGAAGACAAAAAATGATTGACATAAACGACACACGTGATTTAGTTTTTAACAAAGTAGACAACCATATACAAGAACCCAAAACATCGGTCAGAGTTAAAATATAAAGCGTCACTTGGTATAGTCCACGTAAACATGCGATATATTTATAAACAAGGAAGGAACCCGTGCACGGGAATTGCCCGGTAAAAATTGAACAGAAAAATTCATGTTCTCACTATCTAAAATGCATATAATAGATTTATTTATTTTATTTATTTATTCTATTATTTGCGGACTATTACCCTCACTTTCTAGTTGCTTCACAACGTGTCGTAGTGGATAGGGATCTGTTGACAGACAATATAATTGATTGTTTAATGCAATAGGATTTTATTATTTTCATTGAACAATTTAGAACTGTATCATTTTCTGAGTAATTACTAGTAGTTATTAGTACTTATTAATTTTATCTAATTTGGGTCAATTCATTATTTAAAATATAATGGACATTATTTTAATAGAAGAGTTTATAAACTCATATTTGTTGTGTTAGTCGTTTTTTTTTCGGTCCAAAAAAAAAAAATTTTATCCAAAAAAAAAATATTTTTGTTGATGAAATATATTTCTCTTTCCGATAACGTTGCACTTACAATGAATTTTATGAAACCGTTGGTCAAAGAAATTATCAAATTTCGACCAAACTGATGAGTCCCGTCAGAATTCCCTAGCGGAAGAGAGTCGAGTAATTCTATGATATTTCACATTTCGTTACCTTAGAAGTAATTAATTATAACTAACCTAATAGTCTAACGTTAATCAAAGACTTAAATGTCAGTACAAAAAATGCCAGACTTTAATGTCAGTACAAAAATCACAGACTATAATGTCAGTACAAAAAACCACAGACTTTAATGTCAGTACAAAAAATCACAGACTATAATGTCAGTACAAAAACTCACAGACTTTAATGCCAGTACAAAAAAAACAGACTTTACTGTCAGTACAAAAAAACACAGATTTTAATGTCAGTACAAAAAACACAGACATAAACGTCAGTACAAAAAACCACAGACTTTAATGTCAGTACAAAAAATCACAGATTTAAATATCAGTACAAAACCCCACAGACCTTAATATCAGTACAAAACATCACATACTTTAATGTCAGTACAAAACACTAAAGACTGAACTGTCAATACAAAAAAACACAGACTTTAATGTCAGTACAAAAAAAACCCCAAACTTTAATGTCAGTACAAAAAACACAGACTTTAATGTCCGTACAAAAAAAACACAGACTTTAACGTCAGTACAAAAAATCACAGACTTTAATGTCAGTACACAAAAACACAGACTTTAATGTCAGTACAAAAAAACACAGACTTTAATGTCAGTACAAAATTCACAGACTTTACTGTCAGTACAAAAAACACATACTTTAACGTCAGTACAAAAACACAGACTTTAATGTCAGTACAAAAAACCACAGATTTTACTGTCAGTACAAAAAATCACAGACTTTAATATCAGTACAATAAACCACAGACTTTAATGTCAGTACAAAAAACACATACTTTAATCTCAGTACAAAACACCATATACTTTAATGTCAGTACAAAAAGCCACAGACTTTAATGTCAGTACAAAATATCACAGACTTTAATGTCAGTACAAAAAATCACAGATTTTAATGTCAGCAAAAAATCACAGACTTTAATGTCAGTACAAAAAATCACAGACTTTAATGCCAGTACAAAAAAAACAGACTTTACTGTCAGTACAAAAGACCACAGACTTAAATGTCAATACAAAAAACCACAGACTATAATGTCAGTACAAAAAACCACAGACATTAATGTCAGTACAAAAGACCACGGACTATTATGTCAGTACAAAAACCACAGACTTTAATGTCAGTACAAAAAACCACAGACTTTTATGTCAGTACAAAAAATCACAGACTATAATGTCAGTACAAAAATCATAGACTGTAATGTCAGTACAAAAAACCACAGACTTTAATGTCAGTACAAAAAAACACGGACTTTAATGTCAGTACAAAACACCACAGACATTAATGTCAGTACAAAAAACCACAGACTGTAATGTCAGTACAAAAAAACATAGACTTTAATATCAGTACAAAAAACCACAGACTTTAATATCAGTACAAAAACCACGGACTTTAATGTTAGTACAAAAAACCACAAACATTAATGTCAGTACAAAAAACCACAGACAGTAATGTCAGTACAAAAAACCACAGACTTTACTGTCAGTACAAAAAATCACAGACTTTAATATCAGTACAAAAACCCACAGACTTTAATATCAGTACAAAAAATTTAATGTCAGTACAAAACACCACAGACTTTACTGTCAGTACAAAAAACACAGACTTTAATGTCAGTACAAAAAGTCACAGACCTTAATGTCAGTACAAAAATCACAGACTTTAATGTCAGTACAAAAAACCACAGACTTTAATGTAAGTACAAAAAGCACAGACTTTAATGTCAGTACAAAAATCACAGGCTTTAATGTCAGTACAAAAAACACAGACTTTAAGGTCAGTACAAAAATCATAGACTTTAATGTCAGTACAAAAAACACAGACTTTAATATCAGTACAAAAAACAAAAAACGAAAACAACAAAAAACAAAAACAAAAACCGGAAACTCTGCACGTAAGGTGAATGCAAAGAATGAATGTCAATTCCACCTGAAAATATCCCGGTCCATTTTTCCAGTACATCCGCACTGATACGAGCGCATTAGAAACAAACAATACTACGCACTGAAAGGGGATCATAATGCCTGAAACGCCGACCTCCTGTTATCTTATGTGCGAAAAGATTAAGCCAAAAAAGATAGAAATAGTGCACGCGGAAATATTACGGTCAATTTATATACACGCACGCACATACACACACACACGCACACACACATATATATATGGCGTTAAAAGTCAACTTCGCAATCGTATTCCTTAATCTGTTCCGCCGGCATTCTCTCCGGACAAAGCTACCCAAATGACACAATGAATAATACCTCTAAAACACATCGAAAAGATGAGCTAAGGCAGTAAAAGTTGTCACTCGTCGATCGTTTCAACTATGATAATTTTATAAGTATAATGTTATAAGCCATTTAGTTACGATGTATTCTTCCAACTCCCAAGAAATAGTAGCAGACTTGACAAGAAAATAATTCCAATTCCAATTCAGACAAGAAAACAATTCCAACGTTATTGAAAATAGTAATTATGTATGTGTGAATACTGAGTGCGTTAGAGCGTGGTGTGAATAAAGTGCAGGGTGGAATGATAAAAGTGTCGCCCTAAACAAAACACCCGGCAGTTTTATTTTTAAACTTTTATTGAACAAATCAACTCAGGTAACTTGATTATGTAGTAGATCTGACATATATTCAATGTAGCCGCCTTCACTATCAATCACTGCCTCGATATGTCCGGAACTAGGAGCATGACTTTTCCACAAGCGTCGGCGGACACTTGTTGAATACTTGGTGGATGGCGGCTATCAGGATGACTTTGATGTTGTGAGAGGTTATGTTGGTGATGTTTTCGACGTATAACGAAACGGAATAGTCTAGCAGGTCCAGGTCGGATAGGAGGAGGGCAGTGATAGAAGGGTAGCGCTCCTTCTGAAACCAATCCTGGGTCTCTTTGGACTTGTGCACTGGCGCCGAGTCTTGCTTCCACGCCCAGGGTTTACCAGCACCACCTAATTGCATCAGGAGATCGCCACACTCTTTAGCACATCCAGGTACATTTGGTGTTGACTTTAAATCCGAAGATGTGAGGCGGAATCATGTAGGCCTTACTTGAAACGACGCCAAAAGCCACGTGGCCGGAAAATTTATTTTCTTCATCCTGAGCACGTCCTTGTTATTCGTGGTAATTAAGAGATGCATTTTTACAGTGCTGTCAATGACCCAATTGTCATAACTTGAATCGGTAGAGAGCATGAGCTGTACCTCGGCGCATCTCCGATTTCGCTCGTTGAACATTGTGTCAGTTTCAGGCATGATAGAAGGCTCCTATCGCTCTTGCGATTTGTACCCAATTGTAGTAGATAGTCTGCACCAGAAAAATAAAACTGGTTTTCATCAAACGAAAATGGAATTATGTCGTCTTTTCTAAGGCGACAATTTTATCGTTCTCCACTGTATAAATTGCTCATTACATAATGATGATTTTGACTGTTTGAACATTGATAAATTCTGAAGGAAAAAGTAAAATGTAACAGGCATTATCGCCTTTTTCCTCTTTTTCACACCAAACAAGGAATATTATCATTTTGGTGAAGGGGCTATTCTTTGGTATTGTGAGTAATAAAATTGTTTAGTGCGTTTAGCAGAGGGTTATTTGTTGATATTGCATTTAAACTATTGCAAGTTTGTACAGGCAGGGATGCAGAAGCAGATACATCCTTTTACAGTTTGGCAGTTTAATGGAAAGAATCTAAAAGAGTAAAACGGTTCATGACATTTATGGATCTATGCATTAAAAAGTGTGATTTTTCTGTTTGTCGCTCAAGTCGGTAGTATGTCGGTTGAAGAAGCACAAGTTAAACAGAGATTAGAGTTTGGCCGATAGAGTGGACTCAATTGATTTGAGAATCGGTTTTGAAGCCTTTTCGAAGTGAAAGAGACTAGTGGCCGATACACTAGCCTAGATATGGCAAGCGTATTCTATGCACATGCGAATTGAGGATTTGTAAAGATATGGTGTAAGAAATTTTCTAACACAATACAGGAAGCCTACTTTTTGCAGTAGTCTTGGCAATGTCTTCAATGTACGTGTTCCTATTCATGTTGTCTGTAAACGTTAAGCCGATGAGTTTGAAGAGTGGGTTCTACTATAGAACATTATTTAGTTGATAACGCTCCTTGTAATCTTTAAAGTAAAGAAGCTTCGGCGTAGTAGCGTTAAATATTAATATCCACTTAGTATCCCACTACCGATTGAAGGTCGTTGCTTAAGATTTTTGCCATTGCTTTGGAAATTGTGTGCGTTCGATTTTTCCTTTTCTATTATAGCGCGTTCTATTTGCAGGAAATATAGCTTATTCGCAAATGTGTTCTGTTTGCAGGAAACATAGCTTATTCGCAAATGTGTGTTACAGGATATTCGTTTCAAAAGTAAATATTATAAGGTTCTAATTCCAACAGTAATGAGCTACGAAGACGGGAATGTATCATTAAAACGAGTGACTCTTGTCATCCAGAATGTATTTTTCTACATAGTTAACCCATTACATACGTAACTTTCTTTTGCCAAAAGTTTAATAACACGTATCAGTTTCTGACATACGACCATGACAGGAGTTGTAGGTAAATTATCACACAGTCAATAGCTGCAACAGACAGGCTTAAGTTTTAAGTAAATAATGCATGAGTTCAGTCATCATAACAATGCCATTTTGCAATTTTCTCTGATCAACGCGATCGGAATAAAATAAAACAATAGGAATTAATTTTTGAACGCTTATCATACATTGTAGAAAAATGTAGACATGTGAATGTGAATTTTCTTTTTTACACAGTGATCAAGGCCCGGAAGCCACTCAGGGATAAGGGTTATTGCAAGTACATTACGTTAGTGTGGAGATTTGATGAAGCGTTTACTTAAGGGGGCGGTTCATTAGGAATTTGTTAACGTTGGACTTGAAGACATCCAAGTTGTAGTCCGGTGGGAAGCAGGCAGACGGAACAGAGTTCCACAGGCGCGCAGTTCTAAGAAAGAAGCTTTGTTCATGGAATCTACGTTTTGATTTAGGCACAGATATAGAGTGGGTAAATTTTTCACAGTGGATTCAGCTAGACGGGTGTTTTTCGTGAAAGATTGGCGAGGGGGGACCAGAGATTGGAGTTCAGACGAGCACCTGCCATGGAAATAACGATAAAACAAGGATAGGCTCGCAACGTCTCTTCTGTGGGAGAGAGGTTGCAGGGTAGAGAAAAGGGCATCCCCCACTAAGCCACGAAGTCAATTTTGTACTCTGTCAAGGCAGGATAGTCTGTTTTAGCAGCTCCTGCCCAGATATGGCAACAGTATTCCATCCTTGGACATACTTGGCTTTTATTTAGATAAAGAATTGCATCAGAAATATTTAACGAATGAAATAATATATCTTTATGTTGGAAAAAAAACAGCAAACATTGTTGATGTATTGGTTTATTGTCTCCCAAAATCGTTTACTGTTCAAAGAATTCGATTCTACTATTTTAACAATATAAAATTCACACCTTTGAAATTAATTAAAGTGACATCGATTGACCCAGTTATTTGTAATGTCTAACTATCGGTAAAAAACATAAACAACCTTTCAGAAATTGAATTAATCAATCGAAATGACATTTAAACGAAATTCATCGTGATAATTATCTCATGAAATTGAATTATTTTATATCCTTTTCTCAACATCCTTTTACCTCTTTGCTACTTTCTTTAAGTTTTTCTCCACTTTTCTTTTATATTTAATTTCAAAACGTTCACTATTTTAAAGCTGTAAACATATTAATTCAATTATAATACTTTTCGCTAAGTTAACAACTCAAAACAAAGCAAACAATAGAACATACATTTTGGATATTTTCACAGTGAGTCAAAAGGTAGGACATAATCACGTTGACACACTGGTTCCCGCTCGATCGCCGAAGTTAAGCAACGTTGAACCTGGTCAGTACTAAAGGGTGAACATTCGGGACTTTCAGGGACTGTATGTTCTCTCCGCTTATCTCGGCATTGTATCCAGTTGGCCTGGACTTCTCCTTACCAATGGACTCAAACAGTACCAATTAACATGAGGTGTGGTTTGGAAAATTGACTCCATTTATTCATTTTAAAACTTTAATCTCTGTCTCTGTCTGTCTGTCTGTCTGTCTGTATGTCTCTCTCTCTCTCTCTCTCTATATATATATATATACAGGCACACAGAAAATTTCACTTATATATATAAGTAAAATTCTCTGTGTGTAAATTTTTCTAACACATTACTCTGTCAATTTTCAGTTTACAACCTAAAGATTTGACATAAGGGGTATTGAGATTTAGGAAAAATTTTTAATTGGTTTTTGGTCAGAAATTTGGTTTTCAAGAAGTCACAGTTCAATGATTTTAGCTTTGAAAACTCCACAAAACTCTTCTGCCAATTCTCGGTCTAAACACTTTTAGATGTCAGTTCCTTGGACATGGATCAAACTTTTAAACTAGATTTGAAACCAAAACAATAAATGTTAAGGGGTCCAAATTAAGGACAAAGTTAAAACAAAATGACTTCTCAGTCAATTTTCAGTCTCAATATTTGAATTTTGATATAAAGTGTATTCAGATATGCAGCAAGCGTTTTAATCCGTTTTAGGATGGAAATTTGGCTGCCAAGAGGTAAAAGTTGAAAGAGTTGAGGTTTGCAGATTCTACCAAACCTCTGCGCCAAGTTTGCGTCGAAATACTTGGAAGTTTTGGTGTAAGTTCGAATCGTGTATATAATTTTTCGATGAAAGTTCGGATCATGTATATATTTTTTCGATGAAAGTACGAATCATGTATATGATTTTCGATGAAATTTCGAATCATGTATATAATTTTCGATGTAAGTTTGAATCGTGTCAACGATTTTCGATGTAAGATCGAATCGTGTGTATGATTTTCGATAAAAGTTGGAATCATGTACACAATTTTCGATGTAAGTTCGAATCGTGTATATGATTTTCGATGAATCTTCAAATCGTGTATATGGTTTTTTATGCGAATTCGAATATAATTTTCGACGTAAGTTCGAATCATGTATATAATTTTCGATGTAAATTCGAATTCTGTATATAATTATTCGATGTAAGTTCAAATCGTATATATTATTTTCGATTTAAGTTCGAATCATGTATATGATTTTCGATGTGAGTTTGAATCGTGTATATGATTTTCGATTAAACTTCGAATCATGTATATAATTTTCGATGTAAGTTTGAATCGTGTAAATAATTTTCGATGTAAGTTCGAATCGTGTATACGATTTTCGATGAAACTTCAAATCGTGTATATATGGTTTTTGATGTAAATTCGAATCACGTACATAATTTTCGACGTAAGTTCGAATTGTGTATATAATTTTCGATTTAAGTTAGAATCATGTATATGATTTTCGCTGTAAGTTCGAATCGTGTATATGATTTTCGATGTAAGTTCGTATTGTGTGTATAATTTCAATTTATAGTTCAAAACGTGTACATGATGTTCTGTGTTAGGTCGAATCGTATGAATAATTTCTCGATGTAAGTTCGAATCGTTGAAATGATCATAGATGTAAGTTCGAATCGTGTACATTATTTTTGATGTAAGTCCGAATCGTGCATATAATTTTTGATGTAAGGTCGAATCGTGTATATAATTTTCGATGTAAGGTCGAATCGTGTATATGATTTCCGGTGTAAGTCCAAATCGTGTATATCATTTTCGATGTACTTCGAATAATCTATATTATTTTCGATGTAAGTTCGAATCATGTATATGATTTTCGACTTAATTTCGAATCGTGCATATGATGTTCAGTGAAAGTTCGAAACGTATGTATGTTTTCAATGTAAGTTCGAATCATGAATGTAATTTTCGAGGTAAGTTCGAAGCGTGAATATAATTTTCGACGTAAGTTCGAATCATGAATGCAATTATCGATATAAGTTCGAATCATGTATATGACTTTCGCTGTAAGTTCGAATCGTGTGAATAATTTCTGGATGTAAGTTCGAATCGTGGATATGATCATAGATGTAAGTTCGCATCGTATACATAATTTTCGATGTAAGTTCGAATCCTGTACATAAATATATATATATAGTATATGATTTCCGGTGTAAGTCCAAATCGTGTATATAATTTTCGACTTCAGTTGGAATCATGTATATGATTTTCGCTGTAAGTTACAAAACGTGTACATGATTTTCGGTGTAAGGTCGAATCGTGTAAATAATTTCTAGATGTAAGTTTGAATCGTGTGAATAATTTCTAGATGTAAGGTCGAATCGTGTGAATAATTTCTAGATATAAGTTCGAATCGTGTGAATAATTTCTAGATATAAGGTCGAATCTTGTGAATAATTTCTAGATGACAGGTCGAATCGTGTAAATAATTTCTAGATGTAAGTTTGAATCGTGTGAATAATTTCTAGATGTAAGTTCGAATCGCGTGAATAATTTCTAGATGTAAGGTCGAATTGTGTAAATAATTTCTAGATGTAAGTTCGAATCGTGTGGATAATTTCTAGATGTAAGGTCCTGTAAATAATTTCTAGATGTAAGTTTGAATCGTGTAAATAATTTCTAGATGTAAGTTTGAATCGTGTGAATAATTTCTAGATGTAAGTTCGAATCTTGTGAATAATTTCTAGATGTAAAGTCGAATCGTGTGAATAATTTCTAGATGTAAGTTCGAATCGTGTGGATAATTTCTAGATGTAAGGTCGAATCGTGTAAATAATTTCTGGATGTAAGTTCCAATCCTGGATATGATTTCCAGTGTAAGTCCAAATCGTGTATATCATTTTCGATGTAAGATCGAATCATGTATATGATTTTCGATGTAAGATCGAATCAGGTATATAATTTTCGATGTAAGTTCACATCGTGTATATGATTTTCGATGTAAGTTCAGATCATGTATATAATTTTCGATGTTAGTTCGAATTATATATATATAATTTTCGATGTAAGTACGAATCATGTATATGATATTTGATGTAAGTTCGAATCATGTATATAATTTTCGATCTCAGTTCGAATCGTGTATATGATTTTCGATGTCAGTTGATATCGTGTCTATGATTTCCGATGTAAGATCATGTATATAATTTTCGATGTAAGTTCTAATCATGTATATACTTTCCGATGTAGATCTGAACCGTGTAAATGATTTCCTATGTAACTTCGAATCGTGTATATGATTTTCGCTGTAAGTTGGAATCGTGTACATGATTTTCGATGTAAGTTCGAATCGTGTATATTATTTTCGATGTTATACATATATAAAAATAAAAATTACAATAAGTTAACCAAGGTAATCAAAATGCTAAACTTAAAATATATTATAAATATTAAAGAGTTAATATTTACAAGTAAAGTAATCTCAACCAGATGTAAAAGCTCAATAAAACCGAAAAGGAAATAGAGCTTATAATATATTCGAAATTCGGAAATACAGCTTATAATAATATTCGACCGTTTTGGATTTTACCATTCTTGGATTTTTTACCCTTCACCGGACTATCCATTCATGTGAAATCTTTTTATCATTTTTCTTTTACCTCCTATTCCCCTTACCTCACCCTTTTTTTAACCAAGTAAGATCTGTGACTTACTTGTAGTTTCATTAAATACTTTATATGCATAATCCGATCCTGCATTTTCCTAATTTCTGCCCTCTGATTAGAAGGAGAGTATTTCTTCGAAACTCCGCGGATTAAAGACTATCTACTTATCTTGTGGTTCCTTTTTTAAAATTATATATATATATATATGAGTGTGTGTGTGTATATATATATATATTGATATATATATATATTATATACATATATATATATATATATATAAGTGAAAGAAAATTAAAACAGTAAGTTGAACTTTAAAATCAACATTTATTGTTCGACTAAATATTCCAAAAAACGATTTACAAAGTCCTTATTACGAGGAGTTTCAAAGAATGCTATTCTTATTATTTTTCTCATTAGAAGACAAAAAGAAATCAGAAAATTATATTGGTAGCAATGCTAGAATTTGCTAGTTAAGGCATTAAGTGAAACCGCAATTTATTGTAGTAATAAATTGCCCAATAAAATAATGAAAAAATATTGGATATGTAAAAAAAGTAATATAAAAATAAACCGCACATAATATTTCAGCTTGAATGAAACTCCTCTAGAGTTGATCCAAAATGCAAAATAGTTCTTTAGATAGAATGTATTTCAAGATAAATCCAGCGTGACGATGCATATAATCCGATTGGAAAATTTTTCAAAAATCCGATTGGAAAGTTTACAAAACAGCTGAAATAATGCAAATTGTTTTTTTTTCGGGCAGTGCAGTAGTCCAAAGAGAAGTCTGTCCCTAGTCAAATGGGATCTAATAGTAAGAAAAGAGAAATCTTAAATGAGAAACTTCATCCTCGGCTTAAAAAGAAAAAGTGATTCCAAGCGGAGGGGGGGGAGGGGGTCGTGAAAGCTCGTATTACTGTGACCGGAAATTGTCTAGACAGAATGAAACAGATTTTTCTATAAAGAAATTCGATGTAAATATTAAAAGCAAAAGTGTAGGATTGATAATTTTTGAAGTGTTGCAGAATCATAGTTTATTAAGGCTGTCAAAATGTCATGATTATGATAAAGATAACCAAATACTATTACTACTACTACTACTACTGCTACTGCTACTACTACTACTACTACTACTAATAATAATAATAAATGCAAAATAATTCTAATAATAGTATATTCAATGATAATGGGGAATAATAATAATAATAATAATAATAATAATAATAATAATAATTTAGTAATTATAGTAAAAAATTTAGTAATAAGTATAAAAAATCCATATAAAGATGTCGATAATAATAATGTTTATAAGCAACAAGGATTATGACACAAATGATTATGTCAATCATATTACGATATTGATCAAAGTAAATATACGCACACATACACATATACATACACATATACACATATATACATACACACACGCACATACATACTTATACATATACACGTACTTATCCACATTTATACATACATAAGTACACCCATAAACATAAAATGCACACACATATATATATACACACATCCATACACATATATATACATATATATATACATATATATATACATATATATATATATGTGTGTGTGTGTGTGTGTGTGTGTGTGTGTGTTATGGCTTGTAATAAGCCGCAAAGAAAACAAAACAACGGAATAGACTTTAAGCAAGGTAGTACTGAAACAACAACGTAGAAAGGTTACAACTGAAAAGAGTAGTAAACGTCACCGAGCAGGCGAGGGTCGCTCTGGTGTTTAATCCACACCTGGGATAAAACGGTCTATGGTTTATATAATGGATAGAACAGTCAATTTGGAGGGTGATTCCCCCCAACAATATACAACGCACAAAACACATCTAAATATATATAATAATAAAAAAATAAATAAAACACCTTCATATTAGTCCTCGCGCGAAAGAGCAGGACACAAAATGTTTTAAATAATAATAATAATAATAATAATAATAATAATAATCATAATAATAATAATAATAATAATAATAATAGAATAACAATAACAAACACTTTCGCTGGCGATGACTACTATTGACCGTAACCAATTATACAATCCTTTTGAAATTTTCATCTCTATTTTTCTCGTTATGTACTGAATATTTGTTAATGAAACCTATATGGAATATGTACCTTATTAAATTTTAAAGATTTTCTATTCGGAAAGAAGTTTTAAAAAATGTAATCTAAAAAAGTTATTTTAAAGTTTTTGTTAAAAATTTCAAATTTTCCCATTATTCAGACTTGTATTATATATTATTTGCGAAAAATGAGTTGTGGTGTGAGGAGAAATACAAACTGAAACAGAGAGAATATTCAGACCTGTAATAATACAAAAAGGGAGTTGCAAAAATGAGTTGTGGTGTGAGGAGAAATACAAACTGAAATAGAGAGAAGGACAGTTTTAAAATAAAATATTTAAAAGATAATATAAAGTTAGAAAAGCATTTTATCCAAGGCAGGCAAATTTTTAAACAACATGTTTTTACTATAGGCTTTAAAAATAAAAGTACAAGATTCAATTTGAAATTTATTTATCTTCAAAGTGAACTTTTATAAATTTTACAAAATAAGGTATAAAAATTTAATTTAAATTGAATCAAGAAATTACCTTGGATTTATTTTATCTAATGTACATTTTGGTGCACTTTAAAAACATTATCTTTCAGCATTAATGATATAGATATACAATTTTCAATGCTTTTTTTAAAGTGCAACAGAATGTACATTAACATAAAATAAATCCAACGTAATCTGTTCTTAATACTTCATGTCTATTCCCGCATTTTCTTTTTATTTCAGAGTCACTACTTATCAAGGCCCGGAGGCGACTCGAGTATAAGGGTAAATGAATGTAAGGTGTAGTTATCACTTAGGTAGACTTTGATTATTTATGGGGACGGTTGAACAGAATTCTTGTTTACATTACATTTTAAAGCTATTTTGTTGTATTCAACCGGAAAGCATCCCAGCGGAAAAATGTTCAACAGACAGGCTATTTTGGGAAAGAAGTTTCTTCATGGAATCTTTGTTTCGATTTAGGCACATATAGATAGTGGTGAAAATCCTATATAGTGGTTGTAGATAATCGAGTGTTTTTGTGCAAGTTTGGCAAGGGTGGGAGCATAGATTGAAGTTAAGATAGCATAGATAAAGCAGATACAGACTCGCAGCATCTCTTCTCTGGGAAAGAGGTTCCGTGGGGAAAAAGTGCATCGCCTACAAGATTTCCATTAGAAAATTTACTTAATCCAAACTCTTCTTTTCATTCACCCCTTCCCCACCACAGTAAATTGATAGTCCTGCATCATCTGTCTTTCTGTTTATTCTTGCACCCGCCCTCCTTTTACCTCAATCGATCACACCCTGTCGTTCTGCGACGATAATCCGAGATATTTCCCAAATATCATGGAGAGCCCATTTTTTTCACTACGTAATCCGAGACGTTAATCCCCTTTTAAGGGATTAATCATTTATTTTATTTTCTATTAGAGAGTGACTGATTAGGCCGATGAGGTGGAGTTCTATTCGAAAAAATTAAAGCCAAACGGGTAGGAATCCATAACGGGTATTCCTGACATCATCATCATCATCATCATCATCATCATCATCATCATCATGTATGAATCCGATTCTATTGTTGACATTGGTTTCCTGATATTTCCTAGTCAGAACTCTTTCTAGAAACGAGTTGGATATTTCCGAAAGGGGCGGCGTGAAGGTTTCCAACATCCTACGTGAAAGTGCTTTATTTGAACGAACTGGATTAGAATTTAGAACAATCAGATTGTCAGTTCGAATCGTTAACTACTAGACCAGTGTAATCTTTCATTTACGATGTAAATGTATTAGTTTACGCATTCACAGACAGAAAATTCAATTTTCAAACTTAAGCGTGATCAAAAATCCCAGTGTAAACTTAATCGCTATAGAATCTATTATAACACTGATTAGACACAGAGAACACAAGAAAGGGCTTAACAATCTAGCAATTTCATTCTGCATAATAGTAAAAGTGTTTATTAATGGGTAGGGAGCAATGGGTTCAATCCTCGGTGGAATTATACCAAGGACTTAAAAGTAGTACATGCTGCGTCTTTGTTAAATCCTTGCTAATACAATAGGAGAAATAAGGTTGGAGCAGTTAATTACTACGAACTCCTTTGGTCACTCTGAACTTTACTTCAACACTTGGCTTTAAAATATTCATAAACTCACGTAGACACATCCGATCTTAAGTAAAGCCTGGCCAGTACCAAATGGGTGACCATTTAAAAATGCTAAGCGCTGTATACAATGCTCCTATGACCAGGATATACAGGCGGCTAATATCTATATAGCTTTAAAAGTAAGAATGTGTGTGAGGACATTTCTCAACCTATATACTCAATGGATTTTTATTTACAAACTTGAAATTTGGTTTATAGGGTATTAATACACACAGAAAAATTGTAAATCGGTTTCACCCGGAAAAACGAGCTTCTAAGTGATCAAACCGGAACAATTATCACGTGCAATTATTACGTTAGATTGTTAACTGTTCATTATGTTAAAAAAGTAGGGTTTTTTTAAAATACAATTTAAATATCGTCCCATGCTGGCCGAATGGTTATCGTACTCGACTAACTGTCTGCAGGTTTTGATTTCGATCTCAGTCCGAGTATTTTCTTTTCATTTTTGCTTACAAGAAGTGAACTGTTTAGAAAAAATAATACTACCATGCCTCCGTTTCTGTATGAATTAAAATATCATATATAAGCGTATTCTACGACCGAACAACGCGGGGCGGTCTGCTAGTTCCCTATAAATTTCCTTCCCCGGAGAAAACCAATATAGATATATTAAGACTAAATATCACACAAATTATTACCATTGAGGCATTATAATCTACGCGTTCAACGATGCAAATTCAGTCAAACTGATTCAAAGTTAACATGTAAACAATTCAAGAGAAAAAGAATCAAAGTCAAGTGGTCCCGCGATAGAAATGAGTCTTATAGTTAACAGTTATTGAAAACCATTATAACTGCAAGAAAGATTTATAGGATTAATTGCTAAATTCCTATGAAAACTATACACACACACGCACACACACCCACACACACACACACACACACACACACATTTGCGGTTTTTCTTCTCTCTATCTTTCTCCAGCTCTCTCTTTCTTTAAGCGTTGTATAAAAATGAATCTTATAACTTTGATAGGTAAAAACAACCTTGGCCTTCGGGACAACATCAAAGTGTAGTATCTGTTCTTCAGATGCTGCGCTTCATCTCCTTGTTCTCTATCAGTGGAGGAGAAATCCTTCACGACTGAGACAATTTTTATTTTTGTTCCTTTTCTCCACGTTAAAAAACGACCCTAGTGTCTAACTCTGTCCCGTGGGGAGGCATTGTAAATAGGATCTTATAACTTTGATAAGTAATTACTATAATTTAAATTTTGTTGATATTCTAACGCCAAGCAAACAAAAAAAGCTTGCTGGATTTTATGGAAGTTTAAAATTTCGATTCTTGGAAATGTGATACTTTTAATCTGGTAAACATCAGATTAACCTGAATTTGAATCTATATATAAAATTATATATGTATGATAACTGGTTTTGCCAATTAGTAAATAAACATGTTCCTGTTGCATTTTATGATGGAAAACCTTTTTATTTAATACCAAAACAAATGGGATTTATTATCTCCATACTTTTACTGTTGCCGAATATCCTAGTCATTTCATCTGAATGATGGATTCGACTATTTGTCCCGTTTGATCGTAAAATGATGTCCTAGGGTAGTCTTAGTGTTCACATTTTTAACATTTGCTTCTGCACCTTGATAAACTTTATATCATTAGCAAAATTAAAGTAATAATATATATATATATATATATATATATAGTCCTGGTCAAAATCAAACTTAAGAAAGTAAGCGTTTACGCATAATATCGAATTTTTAACTAAACAAATGGTTGAAACCATTGCCAAAAGGGAAAATATGATGGAAAAACATGAAATCTGCTTCATTCGAAACCTCAACCCTGATCTAATAATTATTTTTTTAAAAAACAAGCATTTTCACCTGGTCAAAATGATAAGACCACTTTAAAATTGGCTAATTTTGAAAAATGAATACGAAAAGCTTTCTATGTTACTAAAAGCAACTTGTATTTGGATAAAAAAAACACATCTTACTAAATTATAAATGGCAAAAGAGAAACCATTATCAGAGTTTTAGAGAGGAAGGATCTTTGAGCTATATAGGGGTGGACTCTCCCATAGATCCATTGCAAACGAGGTGAATCGTAGCAAAACAGTCATCACAATTTTTTAAAGAAATCCAGGTCAATATGGGCACAAAAAGAGTCCAGGTCGACCAAAAGAAGAAAAAATAACCCCATCACTGGATCATCGTTTCAGAAGAAGTTTTAAAAAAAACTCCAGTATGAGCTCAAGTCGATTGAAAAGCCAAACAGCAGCAGAATGTTGTCCTAAAACCATCAGAAGGCATCTGAAAATGAAGGGTTTCAATCATTTAAAGCGACTGCAGAAACCACATCTTCTTAAATAGCACAAAACTAATCGACTTAAATATGTCGCCAAATACCAGACTTGGGATGAAGGGAAGTGGAAAAATGTAATTTTCTCCGACGAGAAAAAGTTTAATCTAGATGGTCCAGATGGATTTCAACACTATTGGCATGATAAAAATTTGCCCAAAGAGATTTTTTCAACTCGGCATAGTGGAGGAGGGTCTTTAATGATCTGGGGTGCTTTCTCGTCAGCTGGGACCCTAAAGTTGCAAGTAGTGAAAGGCCGGCAAATATCATTGAAGTACATTTCAATGCTTGAAAATGCTTCTATCAGGACTGAAGGTCCACGGCTGTGTGGAAGAAATTTGATTTTCCAGCAAGACAACGCTGCGATGCACAGTTCTCGACAAGCACGAGAAGAGTTTTCTTCAAATAATATAGAAATTTTAGATAATCCAGCATGTTCTCCGGACCTCAATCCCATTGAAAATCTTTGGGGATGGATGGCAAAAGAAGTATTCAAGGATGGAACCCAGTATGATTCGATAAAGGAACTTTCTGATTCATTTTTCAGTACATGGGATAAAATTCCTTCGAAACTGATGAAATAAAAAACTTAGTCGCAAGCATGCCGAAGAGAATTTTTGAAGTAATCCGTAATAATAGAGGCTATACTAAATACTGAGACCCTTTTTTGTAATTTATAATTGCCTTTTATTAGATAAATGTTCAGTGGTCTTATCATTTTGACCAGGTGAAAATGTTTGTTTTTTAAAAAATAATTATTAGATCAGGGTTAAGGTTTCGAATGATGCAGATTTCATTTTTTTTCCATCCTATTTTCCCTTTTGGCAATGGTTTCAACCATTTGTTTGATTATAAATTCGATAATATGCGTAAACGCTTACTTTCTTAAGTTGTCTTATCATTTTGACCAGGACTATATATATATATGTATATATATATATATATATATATATATATATATATATATATATATATATAAAATGGGTTAATAAATTCCAACGAAAGAAAGATGTATATTTAAATAAGGGAGTAGTCACCAACAATGTGTATTTGTTAACATTATTTTATTATACCGTGTCTTGGTTTTTCATTGAGAATTATGTTTGGATCATTGTAATAATGTTTTTAAGTCATTGAAATCGTTTACGCGCGTTTCAGACGGTCTGTGATGCGTCCTCGTCAGAAATTATTTTCAAATGTGTAAAAATTACACATTTGAAAATAATTCTCAATGAAAAACCAAGACACGGTATAATAAAATAATGTTAAAAAATACACATTGTTGGTGACTACTCCCTTATTTATATATATATATCTTCTATATATCTATAAAAACAGAGATGTGTGTGCCACAGACGATTTCTGATTGGTTAATCCAATAATCACATCTCCTAAAAAACTATGGTTCGTAGGCTTTTAACGATACCATAAAATATTATGGCTTTATTTATTGTCCATCTTGGAAGGGTTTAATTTTTTCCTAACTTGCGATTTACAAATTACAAAGATACGAAACTAACTTACAATCTAACAATCGAACCTCCGACATCACGGCCGTCATTATGAAACTAAACTAAAAAAAAAAACCCGCGTTCACTCGTGGTCTTTACATTTCGGGTTTGGGTACGTGTGCAGTTTTCCATTGACATTAAAAAATGGAAATATTTTTTAAAAAAATATATTGTACGTACTCGTCATGGGATAAAGTTTTCCTACAGAAAAAATCACGTAATTTCATCAAGTAGTTATTTTTTTATAGCGAAAAAAGAAAAAAATCAACGCTACAAGCGAAATTAAACAGAAAGTTCAAGTAGGGGGATTTCCCCCTTTTTTTTTATAGCGAGGCCAAATTTCGCGAATTTGGCCATTTTTTAAAGCAGTTTGGCCTTCAAAATTTCTGTTTGGCCATTTTCTTCACCGATGAAATAAAAGAAGCAAATAAAAACAACGCAATAAAACTTTAAAAAATACGGCACACTTTTGTTGTTCTTGTTTGTTTTTTTTGGTAATTTTCCTTATTTTTTTATTTTTTCAAGATAATACTATTAAATGGACACTATTATGCCAAATTAGCCCCCCCTCCAAAAAAAAAATGCACAAAAATTCGAGATTTAAGGTTTTGACGAGATAATTTAGCGAATTGTCCGAACTATTGCGAGATAACCATCCATTAGTTTTTCCTGAAATTTTGCCACAAATTGTATTTCATTACATAGATGTGCATAGTAACAACATTTTTTTGCCGAAAATTCCCGTTGCGTCTCCAGATTTCATCGGTGAAGAAAAAGGCCAAACAGAAATTTTGAAGGCCAAACTGCTTTAAAAAATAATATTTAATATATTCAACGATTTGACCTTTGAGAACTCTACCAAACTCCTCCTACAATTTTGGGTCTAAACAGTAAACACGTGATATTTTAGATATAGATTCCTTGGACATGGATCTAACTTATTAACTTTACTTGATCCCTAAACAATAAATGTTAAAAGGTCATAATAGGGGTCAAAGTTTTAAAAAATTGACCCTTTTTTTTTTTCTCAGCATTAACCTCAAAACACCTGGGCAACGCCGGGCACCGATTGCTAGTATATATATATATATATATATATATATATATATATATATATATATATATATATATATATATGTATATATTAGTTTTGGGAGGTTTTAAACCTTTAAAATTATATTTTTAAAAACTTATTTAATTTTTACCGTCCGTCCAAAAAGCTATTTATTAAGTATGTCATTTAATACACACACACACACACACACACACACACACACACACACACACACACACACACACATATATATATATATAGATATATATAACGTGCGCATGGTATTAACGTACGTTTGTATGAATATATTTGTGTGTGTAAATTTTCTTTACACTAACATCGGTCCTTGATAAGCTTTTAGTCATCAGCAAGAAAATTAAGTCATATATATATATATATATATATATATATATATATATATATATATATTCGTAGCAATTAATCTAATGTAAATCTACTGTTTATAAAACAGTGCTTAATAAATAGTAGAGCTTTATTATAGTCAAGCAAATATTATTGGCTACATATGTGCATACATTTCTCAGCTCGTATTTCTTGCAAAATCTACATTGTCAAGCAACTAAGTCGCGATCTTTTTAAAATGCACTTTTATTTTGTTTTACTAATTATCTGTTTTTGAAGAGAAAATGTGGTGATGTTATAAAAAAGAGGTTAAACGAGGAAACAGCATAATCCTATGTCACTTATACATTCTACCTTCATCATTTTTTTTATCGAACTAAAACATATGTCTCCTCATTATAAGAAACACTTATACTAATTTATCGTTTAGTTATAAATACTCTAAAGCTTCATATATTCCTTTCAGATTTAGTTTTCTTAACCAATTATTTCTTAACCAATTATTTCTTAACCGATTATTTCTTAACCAATTATTCGCATTTGTACACAGGTGAGACTAGCTGTGTGACGTTACATTGCCAATGAAATCATGGCTGATACACGTATGCACACATGTTGCCAACAATATTTGTATAAATAAAGCAAATACGGAATAATCACGTTTACACACCGCTTCCCGCTGGATCACCAATGTTAAGCAACGTTGAACTTGGTCACTACTAAATGGGTGACCATTTGGGATTTCCAGGTGATGTATGTGCTCTCCGCTTATCTCAGCATTGTTTCCAGCCGTCCTGGTCTTCTCCTTGCCACTTGGCTCAAACAATGCCGATTCAGGAGAGGTGTGGTTAGAGATTGCGCAACCCTTGCCTCACAATTACACACGCTACTGCCCCTAAGGATATCCTTTGTTTTTCGAGACTAAACGGAAGCGTGAGGAAATAAAACAACATATGCAATACATATAGATATAGGTATGTATGCATATAGGTTGTAAGCTAAACAGGGGCATTCATGTATATTTCACGGTGGAAATCATCGGCCAAAACTCAATAGGTGATGCTTCTGTGTTTTGCCATATATTTTTGTATTACTACTTCTATCTACAACAACAACAACCACTACTACTACTATTACTACGATTACTACTATTACTAAGTTCTGCACTTATATGGAGCAGCGTCTAAGTAAATAGTAAAAATACATACACAATGTACTAAATTACTTAGTATTTATCTTCTATTCTATTTAATTCTATTCTACGATTATTTAAAGTCACTTTGTGTGTGTGTGAGTTCATTCCTCATAGGTTCCGAAACGACTGAGCCTATCATTTGCAAATTTCACACAGAGCTAATTTATATGTCTGACAGTGTTCTTAGATAGGTTTTGTATAAAAATTCATCCGATAAGTATCGGAAATCGAAAAAAATTAATCTTAAAATTTGTCTTTCTCTCTTACAGAATTAAAAGCAAGAATTTCTACAGTAGACTGTTTTAAGTATCATCGGCCAAGGTAAATAATAAAGTCTCAGCGAATCATTTTCGAAAATCGAAAAAAAATCCGTCTTTCTCTCTTATAGAAAAAAATATTTTTACAAGGGAATATTTTACGTTACACCGGCCAAGGTAAATAATAAAATCTCAGCAGATCATTTCCCTTAAAAACAAACAGATTTATTGTCAACTTGAGATATAGCTCAGTAGTAGAGCAGTCAACTACAGATCGAATGATCCCCTGTTTAATCCCGGGTATACGCCATCATTCTGTTTTCATTTTTCCTTAATACCGAGTTAAATTTAGTATTAAAGAAGATGGATTTACTTTCGGCGATTAATCAACCGGAAAAACTATACTTTAGTCAATATTAAATAAATCTCAAACGTGTGTGTGTTCGTATCTCCGCTAATAACTTTTATCATTCGTAATGTACAGGCCTCGACCAAGGTCTAGTCCACCACCTTACAACTGCTAAACTTCTGACTGACCAACAATATGGACTAAGACAAATCTGTTCTACAGCAGATATCCTAACTGTAATCTCCGAATGTATATGCCATACACTGGTCAAAGCAGCGGTAGGCCTAGATATATCTATGGCATTTAACAGGATATGTAACGATGTTTTTTTTTCAGACAAATAAGATCATACGGTATCACTGGACAAATACTTAACATTAAATCCGTCTTAAATAAGAGAAGAATCGGGGGGGGGGGGGTAGACGGTCGTACATCTAAAAAATGTGATATAAATGCGGGTGTACCTCAGGAGTCTATTTTTTGACCTTTATTATTCATAATATTCATAAATGACGTCCCTGATAAAATTGTTTCTGAGATGGATATATTTGATGATGACACCACGCTCTATAACAAGCACGAAGGGAAAACAAATAAACACATATCTAAAGAAATGGCAGAAAACATAGAGGAAGATTTCTAATCTGTGGTGGAATGGGATCAAAAATGGATGGTCGCATTCAATACTGCCAAGACTAAGCTTATTTTCGTCAATAATTACAAGAAACCTTCTCAACCACCGATAGCTATGATTAAAAATACATTACCTGAAAGTACTTTTTTCTAACTCCTCGGCTTAACGTTCACATGAAACATGAGTTGACACAGATACTTTGAGAGCATTACCAGAGCCGCTGTGAGAAAAGTTGGGCTCTCTCTATCGTGCTAGAAAGTTGCTTACGCCTAAAAGTATTCTCTACCTTTACAAAGCTACCAATCACCCGTGTATGGAGTATTGTTGTCAGATTTGGTTTGGTTGGTTTAGGTTGTTTTTGTTTTACGGCATATAAACCCTTTTCAGGTTATTTAATGCCGAATCCAAAGATTTTGAAGAAACATTTTTAATAGAATATATTTGTTGTTTTCAAGTCGGTTTCTATTTAATCCATAGTTGGGACCTTAACAGGTACTACCACTCCGGGTCAGAGTGGACTTGGGAGCAATATCAATTAAAGGGTGGCTCCACACTTCCTAAAGATTGTAAGCTGGGGCCTCACCACTGGATATAGTGTAAGGTCATATCCAGGACCGTCAGATTTGATGCTGGTGTATCTGCTATTAGTCTCTCAAAAGAGAGTCGCCGACCTGATGGGTCATGAACTTTAATATAACTTCGGCGTCTGTCCCATCGATTAAATGCTGCATCCCTTTGCCTGTTCTGAAAGTATTTTGATTGTGAATGAGATCCCTAGATGTAAGAATACATTCACCTCTAATAGTTTCTACCCCAGAACTACTATATTTATTGCTCTCCTAACTGTACTGACATGCAGAGGATCAAGTGTAATGTGAACAAAAACCTTGCAGCTCAATTTCCTACATAGTATTCCTGAAAATTATGCAGCCCCTTACAAAATTTTGCTTCCGGTTTCGCTTATGGCTGATGGCAACTAAGTCCCGTTTTTTTTTTTTTTTTTTTTAATGGCCGGGCAATGACGCCTTTTCGCCGTATTACAATCCTTTTTCTTCCCCTCCCCCTCCGTTGTATCACATTTTTACGACCGGACAATAATTCATTCGCAGTCTGCATAAATTAATATATCATGTTTAAACGTATTATACGACTAGAAAACGCTGGATAGCTAGCTAGTACATGTATATACATAAAATAAATATAAATATACATATATATGTTGTGTGTGTCGTATGTGTGTGTATGTGTGTGTGTGCGTGCGTGTGTGTAACGGTGTTGTTGAAACCATTGTTCGACGGCTGGTGCCAAATTGACGTTAGATAAACTATGATGGATGACCCGTTGGAATTATCGTGATGAGAATGAAGGCTTGGAGGCTTCCATAATTCACGGACTTCTCCTTAGTTAACGACGCCCCCCACTGAAAAATGCGGATGTTTCGAATGGACTCATTCAGAACGGAAGCCCATTGCAGAAGGGATGGAAACCCAATGTGGCGGGAAATAGAAATGTGCGGTGGGGGATGGGGGGAAGCGACCTGGAAAGTTGGAGATGGAGTTTTCAGATACCTGATTTCTTTGTACGTGTTCCGAGGAGAAGGTCATGGAAGGAAGAAGGTCGAAGAGAATAGAGGTGACGATGAGTGTGGTGCCAGGTAGGAGATTAGGACGACGAGATAAAAAGAGGAGGATGAAAAGGGGATAAGAATAGAGACAGAGAGGAAAAGGGATGGAGAGAAAGAGAGACAGTTGATTAATCTGTTGAAGCTATGACGAATTTGTGTGTTCGTTTCGAAGAGAATTGATCTTAATGAAAAGGTGAAAATTGCGAGCCTATACGGGCACACACACAATCATATCTCGCGAACCCAGCGGTTTGAAGGTTCGGATGTTTACAGTCAATAGTGAGTGGAGTCCGAGGTTTGAATTATGTCATCGACGGAACACTTGTATATGCAATAACACTGATAATTATTGAAAGAATCAAAGATTTCTGAATTTTGAGATGAGGATTGATTATTCGTTTTATTAGGATTCATCGGTCTACTGCTCTCATCTTGAGTATCACTTTCACAACGTTTCCATCGATGTATCTTGTCGAACAAAGGAATATTTCTGTCAACCTCAGGAATAGAGGAAGATTTTCGAACAGAACCTTTTATTTATTTTATGGCGTTAGCATGTTCTCGTTTTGTCAGCCATAACTGGATAAAGGTCCTAAGTAATTCTACACTGAATTTTGATATCCCTTTATATTTATATATATATATATATATATATATATATATATAAATATATATATGTATATACTAGCATGGGTGCCCGGCGTTGCCCGGGTGTTAGGAGGTGTATGTTGATAAAAAAAGTCAATTTTTTTTAGATTTAACCCCTATTATGATCCCTTAACATTTATTGTTTTGTGCTCAAATCAAGTTATTAAGTTAGATCCATGTCCAAGCCACCTATATCTAAAATTTCAAGTGTTTCGACCCAGAATTGGCTGAGAAGCTTGGTAGAGTTCAAAGTCAAATCGTCAAACGTTGACCCCTTAATCGCCAAATTTCTGACCGAAAATGGGTCACACAGATTTTCCCAAACATTAGTACCCTGTATATCAAATTTCGAGTTTGTAGACTAAAAATTGAAAGAATTATTGCGTAGGGAAATGTACACACACACACACGCACACACACACACACACACACACACACACGTTCACCTTTATATTTATACGTTACCCGGGTGTTGATGTGTCTGTTGAGCAAAAAAAAAGTGGTAGTAGGAAGGCAGGCTCAAACCCGTAACACGAAGGAGGAAAAGAACGGAGGAAAAACCTGACGTCTTTGCTGTTACGACCACCGCCAAACCGGAAGTGACTTATGTTTAAATTAAGGCTAGGCAATCGAAAGGAGGGGATGACTTTCATAAATATCGGGGATAAAAGTGATCCCCCCTGTAGAAAAGTGCCTAGTTGAAGGGGAAGATATTAATTTTTTTAGTCAATTTTTCGATATTTGTCGTCTGAAAGGTCAAACTTCAAAACGATACTGATCTTGGTGAAATCCGTCGCCTCTGTCGAAGTTTTAGGCAGACGTGCAAACATACATGCATAACTACATACATTTGTATATTGGTAAATAAAAGTTTTCGAACCAAAACGATTAAAAAGCTAGCCCTATCTCTGAATAACCTTTATGTAAAATTTCAAATGTTTAGACCAGAAATTGTCTGAGTAATTTGGTAGAGACCACAGAGGTCAATATTATTTTAAAGCTTGACCCCTATTATGCCCCCCTTAACATTTATTGTTTTGGGCTCAAATAAATTTATTAAGTTAGATCCATGTCCAAGAAACCTATATCTAAAATTTCAATTGTTTAGACCGAAAATTGTCGGAGGATTTTGGTAGAGTTCTCAACGGCCAAATTTCTGGCCGAAAACCATTAAAATTTCGAGTCTGTAGACTAAAAATTGACAGAGTTTTTGCGTAGGGAAATGTACACACACAGATACACACACAGATACACAGACACACACACAGATACACAGACACGTTCACTTTTATATATGTATAGATCGATACGAATATATTTGTTTTTGTTTTTGTTTTTTTTGTTTTGTCTTTGTTTTTTTTTTTTTTTTTCGTTTTTGATTTCAATTTTATATTACTATTAGCCTTTTTAACTTTACTTCTTTTTATTTCTTTCTATTCACATTTTAATCCCAGTCTTAATTATAAATATTATTTATACTTTATCACACCCTTTTCCTCTTCGTACTCTACCCTCGCCCTCTCTATACAGCAGTTCAACTCTTGGTTTTGATATCTATACGTAGTTTTAAAATAATCTTTTTTGCCTTTAAATTTATTTTTTAGCTCGAATTATTGAAAGAGATTAACAGATTTTTTTTTATTGTCCTGCCTATTGAAACAATTTGTGATAGTTGGAGCAAAAATGCCGAGGTTGAAAGAATATATATATATATATATATATATATATATATATATATATATATATATATATATATATATATATATATGTGTGTGTGTGTGTGTGTGTGTGTGTGTGTGTGTGTTAATCATGTGATGGAACCTAGTAAATACGTATTTAAAAAATCAAATTAAAAATAAAATACGTATTTAAAAAATCAAATTAAAAATAAAATTATATGAATTTAAAAAACATTCTCATAAATAAAGTTTTTTATAATAGCATTTTTTTAATTAATTTGAAAGAAATCCAAGCTCAATGGAAGCCTTTTTTATGGGTTCTAGAGCATACATACAGTGCCGGCAAAAAGAAAGCCGCTCTTGTAATTTTTTCGAAAACTGCATATTTAAGCAAAATTTAATGTAACTGTTTAAACAACTCATTTGATTCGCCTTTTATTTCTCTATAATTTTCCATGTGTTTATTTGACTTTTTAAAAAAATATTCTAGTGCTCACGTCAATTAAAAAAATCACTTCAAATTGAGAAGGCAAAAAAGCCCGCAGCAACAAATTTGCTTAAAACATGCTTACATTATCGCCCCACATCAATTTTAAATATCCACCAACAGGCGACTAATCGTAACTGTCGTTGTTCTATGATATACAAAGTAACAATTAGTCCATATGCCACGAATTTCTCTTAGTGATCGTCATCAGCTCATTAATCTCCACCTTTCTGGTTTATCCAATCGAGAAATCGGCCGCAGATTGAAATGTGATGAAAAAACGGTACGAAAGACTGTGCAAAAGCACCAAAACTATCTACTGTCAAGAACAGATTAAAAGAATTTAATTTGCGAGGATATGTTGCAAGACGCAAGCCAATGATTTCTGTAAAGAAAAGGGTCGATTCATCAGGAATTTTTTTATGTTGGACTTGAAGACATCCAAGTTGTAGTCAGGTGGGAAACAGGCAAACGGAAGAGAGTTCCACAGGCGTGCATTTCTAAGAAAGAAGCTTTGTTCATGGAATCTACGTTTTGATTTAGGCACAGGTAAAGAGTAGGGACATTACTGACAGTGATTTCAGCAAGACGGGTGATTTTCGTGAAAGATTGGCGAGGGGGGAGGAAAGATTGGAGCTCGGATGAGCACTTACCATGGAAATAACGATAAAACAACCACAGGCTGGCAACGTCTCTTCTGTGGGAGAGAGGTTGGTGGGAAGAGAAAAGGGCATCCCCCACTAAGCCACGAAGTCTATTTTGTACTCTGTCAAGGAAGGATAGGCTGTTTTTAGCAGCTCCTGTCAAGATGTGACAGCAGTACTCCATTATTAAACGTACTTGGCTTTTATACAGATAGAGAATTGCATCAGTAGTGAGATATCTTCTGGAGCGGTAGAAGGATCCCACCATTTTCCCCCTAAAATTGGTGTTAATAAAATGGGTGTTCTAGAAGTCGATTGCTTTATAGGAGGAGGGAAATAGAAAAAAACTTTGGTTTAAAATCCTAATCTAAATCACCTGCCCTAAATGAGATTCTACTTTTTTAGGTGATTTACGTGTGACAACAAAATGTCTTTGCAGAAAAAATACTTTAGTATTTAAGTTGGTGAGATTTGATGATCATTTTCTGTACATCAAATATTTTTTAGAGATTTTTACTAAATTTGTGTGCGTTAGTGATCGTCTGACTGTGTATATATGCGTGTGTGTACATGCTTATATCTGCTTATGTTTATTTGTGTGAAACTGTGCACTTTGTAACAGGTCAGACTCATTTCGGTTTTCATTCTTTTCAGTGAGTTAGACTTTCCTGTCCATTAGTTCGATTATATTCTCCCTTCCCATGTGGCTACGACCTCAGACGGACAGAATGAGCGAGTGAAAGAGACAGCTGAAATTTATATGGACGCAAAGGGTATATGGATGATAAAGAGAGAGAGAGAGAGAGAGAGAGAGAGAGAGAGAGAAAGAGCAAGATAGAAACATGCATAGATAGATTAAGAAAGGACGAACGAGAGAGATAGACAGATCGAAAGAAAGAGAAAGGCTGAGAGAGAAAGAGTGTAAATAGACAGCGATATAAAAGGGTAGGGCCGAGACAAATAAAGCCCAACAAAGTCTGGCCAATCCATAAGAAGATCAAGTGACCTTTCGGTCGAAGGATTATTCTTAATGTTGGAGCTTTCATCAAATACGGCGATGCCAAGGTAAAGCGTTTGTGAGACGATTTTCACATAAGTGGACACGGTTAGTTGCTTTTTCTTGTTTACTTGGCATCGATTGCCAAAGTGCTTGATTTATTTGATGGTCAGTGATTGCGGTATTGATCCCGACTAAGCTTTAACAAACATACGTAGAAATATACACACAGAAATGCAAGTACACACATACATACGGTTTATACACGTATATATATATATATATATATATATATATATATATATATATATATATATATATATATATTAATAAATATATAACATATATAAATATATAAATATATACATATGTATATATCATATTTTCTTTTAACTTCTACTTTTGGTCTTTGTGAACGACACTAAAGCTAAGACATATTGAAATACATTTAGAAGAAGAAATTGAATTTCATAATTACTTGAAAACGTTCTTGAATTTCAAAGGTCCCTATGTTCAGGCGTTAGTCAGAAACACGAGGCATCAGGATAGTTCCCCTCCGCAATACTCTGACTATATATTCAAAATAATCTGAATAACCTGAATAAATAAGTGGGGAAAATAGAAAACAATAACCTGACGTCTTTGCTGTTACGACCACCGCCAAACCGGAAGTGACTTATGTTTAAATTAAGGCTAGGCAATCGAAAGGAGGGGATGACTTTAAAAAATATCGGGGATAAAAGTGACCCCCCCTGTAGAAAAGTGCCTAGTTGAAGGGGAAGATATTAATTTTTTTAGTCAATTTCTCGATATTTGTCGTCTGAAAGGTCAAACTTCAAAACGATACTGATCTTGGTCAAATCCGTCGCCTCTATCGAAGTTTTAGGCAGACGTGCAAACATACATACATAACTACATACATTTGTATATTGGTAAATAAAAGTTTTCGACCCAAAACGATTAAAAAGCTAGCCCTATCTCTGAATAACCTTTATGTACAATTTCAAATGTTTAGACCAGAAATTGTCTGAGTAATTTGGTAGAGACCACAGAGGTCAATATTTTTTTAAAGCTTGACCCCTATTATGCCCCCCTTAACATTTATTGTTTTGGGCTCAAATAAATTTATTAAGTTAGATCCATGTCCAAGAAACCTATATCTAAAATTTCAATTGTTTAGACCGAAAATTGTCGGAGGAGTTTGGTAGAGTTCTCAACGGCCAAATTTCTGGCCGAAAACCATTAAAGATTTTCCCAAATCTCAGTACCCTGTATATCAAATTTCGAGTCTGTAGACTAAAAATTGACAGAGTTTTTGCGTAGGGAAATGTACACACACAGATACACACACAGATACACAGACACACACACAGATACACAGACACGTTCACTTTTATATATGTATAGATCGATACGAATATATTTGTTTTTGTTTTTTTTGTTTTGTCTTTGATTTTTTTTTTTTCGTTTTTGATTTCAATTTTATATTACTATTAGCCTTTTTAACTTTACTTCTTTTTATTTCTTTCTATTCTCATTTTAATCCCAGTCTTAATTATAAATATTATTTATACTTTATCACACCCTTTTCCTCTTCGTATATTATATTTTGATTGATGCAGATGTCTTATTTCTTGTGAATAGAAATACCGTCGGTATCAAACATAACGTTAAAGTCATTGAAAAAAAAAAAAATAAAATTAAAAAAAAAACGGAAAGAAACTGAGACGTGAATGCGAGTTCTATAAATATATGATTGCTTCGTTTAATCACATAAATTAATATACGAATATATTACTTTATGCGTAATTTTTCAGTATTTACTTCAACAGTGCTCAATACATAGGCAGAGCTAGGTAATAAGTTCTAAAAAATATATATGACAATTAAGCCACACCGAATATTCCGTGTTTCATTCTCGTTAGAATTCGTCAGGCTTATGCGAAAAGTTGTGGTTATCGCGCGTTTATATATACGTTCATGCTATTGAATTTTCTAGTTAGCCGACCAGCTTCCTAGTTGCCACTGGCCCATCCTAATTAGCCAATGGGTGGGAACTTACAGAACAAAGACACATGTGACCTCCGGTTAAACTCTTCTCTTTGTAATTTCTAAATAAAATAATGTTTCTTAACTTTTGAGATGAGGACGAATAATTTGTATAATCTGAATTATTTCGGACTACTGGTATGACAGAAATTTCTACAAAAAATTAGGTCGATGTAACCTCCAATTTTATTCGGAAATGTCATGTCGATTTCAGGAATCTTCCTACCGAACTCCGGAATCTGCATCGTATTCCTATGAACCCTTTTATTTTATCAAGAAGGATATCATCTTCTTATTCTGTCATCCATTAACCGGTAAAAGTCTCACGTGATTCACAATTCTACTCTTAATATCACGAAAATTAAACATGCAAAATCCAAAAGGGTTTCATTTAGAACTGGGGTTAACGTAGTACTTTATTTGTGATGCCATGTGTCCTTATCAGTCCGATAAACTAATCTGATATTTCTTCAATTTGTTTGTATGAAGTCCACAAATATAAGACATTCTTAATAAAGATAATTTTTATATTACCTTTAATAAGATATAAATATGTATTTTTTTATAATATTGTACACATAAAAGGGTCACAACATTACTAAAGTGGTTGAATGCAATTTATTTTGTGTTTTACTAACACTAATGAAATCTAACGTGCTCGGGAGAAGCCAAGTGCGCGTCGAAAAAAATGGACGTGTAAATCGAGGACGAGAATCGACCGGCTGTGGCCAACTTGCGGTCAGAAACGCGAATCAAGCTAGAGGGACATGTGCCAGCTAGAGACTTTTAAAATAATATCGAGACGGGAGAGCAATAGTAATACATGCTTTTGTTTAAAAAGAAAATAAATGTCGACCCGGATTTTTATTTATTTATTTTCTAGTTTTGTATTTAGAAATTACTACAGTAAAGTGTAACGCCACGTAATGTAACGTTGCATAAGAAAAACTAGATAGTTCACTATGGTTCACACACAGAAACACACACACACACATATATATGTATATATACACACATATATATATATATATATATATATACAAATGGCAATGGTCTACATTCCAAATTTCAAGATGTTTAAAACCATTTCTTTCTTTTCATCGTGAAAAATTATTCAATTATAAAAAAAATACCTGTTTCTTAGTGCGGAATCTTTCATACAATTATTTAGTCACTTTTTGAGTTTATTCTTTTCCTGACTCACCAGAGGAAAAGGAATTCATAAAAATACATAAAAATAAAAGTAATAAATGCATGATTGCAAAAATTTGAAAATAAATCGCGATATTACTTGCAATTGAACGGATTAAAAAATGACATAATTTTTACATTAATGGTTCTTCGCTACGATACATTTGCTGTCAAGAATTGAGTATTTCAACATAACTAAAGAAATAAAATGTAAGATGCTAAACATCCTGAACGTTTGAATATATAGACGTTTGTCTTTGTTTTGTATATGCTCTGTAGTTACATCGAGCTTCATAAATTAAAGGATTAATATAAATAAAAAGCGAAATATAATTAAATAAAAATAATTTCACATAAGTATATATATATATATATATATATATTCTGTTGTATATTTATTAAAAGAATACACGGTTTCTCTAGCCACACTGATGAGCTATGGCAACGACATCGTTTGACTTTGGATTACTATGTGTATGTGGTGTTCATAACATGATACTGATCTGTAACGGCTGTTGTTGTACACACATGTACACATATACACACATATGCACACATAAATATACGTAATGAAAACACTTGTCTATTTAACGATGTCTTTCTACACGTAAATATGTTTACATGCACCAAAACATGCAACCAAACTACATACGGTGTATTATCCAACAAAGAAGTCGTTATCATTGACATTAAATTATGGGTGTCGGAAATGAAAAGATCCGGTGTTTTTTTTACAAGTGACGCCGTGAATCTGATATCCTAATGGGAAACTTTTTTTCTATGGAGCTAGTCATGATATGTCAACGTTGATGACCGCAATAGCAATTGGTTAGAAATTCTTTATGCTGGACAGATCGTTACTATACGAACTAAAAGACAAGGGCTCAACAGAAAAAAACATATCCGCATCTTTGGATCCAGATTTTACTCATATAATTTGGTTTCTTTGGACTACTGTGTAGCAGATCGCTGAAGTTGTAAACGGGTTGCGAGGATATAAACAGCAGTTGGCCGA
>NC_136504.1:3617500-3710000 GCF_053919585.1 Euprymna scolopes
CCATTTCAAACAGACAAAAGTACATAGAAGCTAGAATTAACGTTAAGAAAGAAATAGCGACAGCTAAGAGAGAATTTACGGAAACCACTAAAAAACGCATCGAACCACAAAACCTAGGAACTCGTTACTTCTGAAAAATCTACAACAGTGTAGTAAATAATGGGCAATCAACAATTCCCCCACTAACCAACAATCACGAGGTTGTTTGCTCAGCAACCGAAAAGGCTAACATGCTTGCCAGTCGGTTTGCCTCAAACTCCACACTGGACCCTTCCAACCACACCCTACCTGAATTTCCTATGCGGACAGACGCCACGCTAGACGATCTGAAAATCACCCCTGCTCAGGTGCATGCTATCATAAAAAACTTGACACTTCAAAAGCATGTGACCCCGATCTCATTCCAGCTGTGCTATTAAAAAAGTGCTAAGCCGAAGTAGCTCCAGTTCTCTCCAAACTCTACAGCAAATGCCTTAATTAATCTTGCTTTCCGGGCTGTTGGAAAACTGCTTCTCTGGTACCAGTATTCAAGAGTTCTAGCGAAAGAACTGACCCAGTAAATTATCGCCCCATTAGCCTCCTCTCACTTTTTGCCAAAATTTTTGAGACCTTAATTAACCATGCTCTAGTCAATCACCTTACAGATGCCAAACTTCTGACTGACCAACAATATGGATTTAGACAAGCCCGTTCCACAGCAGACATCCTAACTGTAATCTCTGAACGTATATACCATTCATTGGATAAAGCGGGGGAGGGCAGAGCGGTAGCTCTAGATATATCTAAGGCTTTTGACAGGGTATGGCATACGGGTCTCCTCAGGAAAATTAGATCATACGGTATCACTGGTAGAATACTTAACATAATAAAATCCTTCTTAGATAAGAGAAAAATCCAGGTTGTCCTCGACGGTCGTACATCTAAACAATATGATATAAATGCGGGAGTGCCCCAGGCGTCTATCCTTGGACCTCTACTGTTCCTGATATTCGTAAATGTACCCCCGACAACATTTCCTTTCAGATGGGTATATATGCTGATGACACCACACTCTATAACAGGCACGACAGGAAAACAAATGAACACATATCTAAAGAAATGGCAGAAATACTAGAGGATGACATCCAATCTGTTTTATTCAATAATTACAAGAAACCTTCTCTACCACCTATAGCCATGGCCAATGATTCTTTATCTGAGAGTACGTCTTTCAAGCTCATTGGCCTAACGTTCACAGGAAACATGAGTTGGAACAATTACATCGAGGGCTTTGCCAGGGCCGCTGCAAGGAAGGTGGGCTCTCTATACCGTGCTAGAAAACTACTAACACCCTAAAGTATCCTGTACCTCTATAAGGCAACCATTCGCCCATGTATGGAGTATTGCTGTCATATTTTAGCTGGTGCATCGGCTACTAGTCTCTCGCCATTGACAAGGTTCAAAAGAGAGTCGCAAATCTGATAGGCCCTGAACGGTCATCTAAGATTCAGCCTCTGTCCCATGGATGAAACGTAGCATCCCTCTACCTGTTCTACAGGTATTTTAATGGTGAATGCTCTGACGAACTGCAAGCGCTTGTACCCCCAATACGTGAACACCCTCGACAGACCCTACAGGCTGCAAAATCCCACACCCACACTGTAGAAATCCCTAGATGTAAAAGATCTTTCTACTCCAGTTGTTTCTTCCCCAGAACCGCTAGACTTTGGAATTCCATTCCAGGTCCCTGCTTCCCCAACTGTACTGACGTGCATAAGTTTAAGTGTAACGTGAAGCAACATATTGCCGCCCAAATCTCTACATAGTACCCCAGTAGTTGTTGCCCCGGATAGTGGCCCCCTACACCAAAGTGGCAATGTGCCTTGTTTGGAGTGAAAATGTAAAAAAAAGGTGCGATAATCATTAGTGCCAACTAATGTGAATGTAGAAGAAAAAAGAATAGGGGAAGGTCGAAAAAGTAATAAAACTTGAAAAAGGAGTTAAAAAATTGTGAGAGTTGAAGAAGTCCTACCTGCTTGGATGGGATCCCTGTGCAAACAAATTGACAAGTGGATTCAAAAAATTAGAATCCATTGCAATGTTGGTGTACTTTAGTACACTGCTTTTTTGCGGAAAGTATAACAAGTATGTTATTATTCTCTCATTAGCATAACATCGGCAATAAAAACAGCAATACAAAATGTAACAACACAATTAATAATGAACTACTACTACTACTACTACTAATAATAATAATCAATCCATCTATGTATCTATCTGTCTCGCTATGTACCTATTTATCTAGATCCATATATTTATCTATCTCTATCTTCTCTCTCTATGTTTATGCGCATACACACACACACACACACACACACATATATATATATGTGTGTGTGTGTATGTGTGTGTGTGTGCTTATATGTGTGTGTGTCTGTATGCTGGTGTATTGTCGGTGTGGGTGTGACTGTAATCTACAGTTCGTAGGTAAGACAATTAAAGTGATTAAAAACAACAAAAGAAAACATTATAGGATGATTTTTAAGTCGTATTTAATGAACAGATTATCATGTTAGATTTGGGTTCTAAAGAACATGAAATAGAAAGGAACTTACAATAACAATAACAAACCCTCCAAAAACACAAAAACAACAACAACAAAACAATAATAATGATGGTGATGATGATAATAATAATAATAATAATAATAATAATAAAATAATAATAATATACAGATAATAATAATAGTAATAATAATAATAATAATAAAATAATAATAATATATAGATAATAATAATAATAATAAGAAGAAGAAGAAGAAGGAGAAGAAGAAGAAGAATATTGATGATGATGATGATGATGATGATGATGATGATGATGATGATGATGATGACAAATAAAGGCTAAGTTTTTCTGGGCGGGTTAAGGTAGGACACTGGCGTCTGCAAATGACAAACGGTTCGCGTAATTATTTTCGAAACATCACGCAGATTTGGTGCTTGCCAATTATCCGACAAAACGCAAATAAGAAGTGATTTTGTTTTTGGGGTTTGCATAATGAGCGGGAAGCTAGTGTTGGGGCCGAAGAGGGAATGTGTTGGGTGAGACAAGTATGAACTATGGGTTGTTGAAAAAAGTTAAGAGGACGAAACATGGATAAAGAAGAAGAAAAAGATGACGAAAAAGATGATAGGGAGAAGAGAGGAAAAAGGATTAACAGAATAAAAAGGAAAAAGGTAGGGAAATCTAATTGTGGGTTAATCAAGGAAAGCAGAAGAATATAGAAAGTAAAAAATTGGCCAAATCAGAGTAAATAGATAAATTAGAGAATAAGAATGAATGAGAAGATGGAGGGAGAAGATAGAAAGAAGAAAAGAGGAAGAAAAAATCAAGAGGATAAAACTGAGATAAGAACAATTAAACTATAAGCAACAAGAACAAAGCAAGTAAAAAGAAAGAAAATTGGAATAAAAAATCAAGTGAAGAAGAGGAAGATAAAGGAGTGAAAAAATAAATAGAAACGACAAAAAAGAAGGAAAGCAAAAAGAAAGGGAAATAAAAATAAAGAAAAATTAAGAAAGAAAAGGACGACAAATGAAAAGAAAGAAATAGAAGAAGAATAAATATAATAAAGCAAAAATATAAACATAAAAGCAAAGGAGAAGAAAATAGAAAAATAACTTTTCTCTTCTCTGCAATAGAAAGTCACGTGCCGAGAGACATGATAATGGTTCCAGTTAGTATAGAAATCTTAAAAAACATTTACTCGTTCCTCGACTATTTCTAAAGTAAAAACTATAAGAAGAATACATTTTAGCTTGTTTTAAGGGTTCAAAAAGAGTTGCGAACCTAATAGGTCCCGTACTGTGTGACAAACACCAAGCCCTGTTCCATCGTCGAAATGTGGGATATATGTGCCTGTTTCACAGTTGCCACATCTGGGCAGGAGCTGCTAGAAGCAGCTTATCCTGTCTTGACTGAGTTCAAAATAGACTTCCTAGCTTAGTGGGGATGCCCTTTTCTCTTCCCTGCGACTCCTTTCCCACAGAAAAGACGTAGCGAGCCTGTCCCTGCTTTATCGTTATTTTCATGGCAGGTGCTCATCTAAACTTCGATCTCTGGTCCCTCCCCCCCTCGCCAGGCTTTCTCGAAAAACATTCGTCTTGCCAGAACCACTATCAACAATTACCCACACTCTTTATCCATGCCTACACCTAAACGTAGATTCCAGGAACAGGTTTTCTTTCTTAGAACTGCTCGCCTATGGAACTCTGTTCCGTTTGCTTGCTTTCCAGCTGTCTTCAAGTCCAACGTGAACAAGTTCTTATTAAACCGTCCTCCTAAGTAATCAAAGTTACAAAATTCCCACTAATGTTTACTACGTTAAAATCACAATGACTAATGTATACCTATTAATCCTTATCCCCGAGTAGCCTCTGGGCCTTGATAAGTGGTTACCCCCAATGTAAAAAAAAACAAATGAAGAAACAAAAGCTAAGAAAGAATTAAGGAAAAATATATTTATATGATTTTTTGAACACAAGTTGCTATTTTAACTATAGTTTGAAGGGTGTGTTTATCTCTTTCCTAATCGTTTGTTAGTGTAAACGAATTTAAAATATTCAACGAGATTTGAACGCGGCATTACCAATTCTATAGAGTCGTAAGTCATTAAAAGTAAAGTAGAGCTGGTGAACTGACGAATTGAGGAAATAATGAAACATGTGGAAGGAGAAATAGTGAAAATTAATATACAAATTAAATACAGAGGAAAACGGGAAGAAATTTAAAAAAAACGAAATGAATAAAAAGAGAAAGAAAGTTAAAGAATCAGAGAAATATATATATATATATATTTATATATATATATATATATATCCTTATATATAAATATGTAATGTTTGGTTCGTTAAAAGCGAATAAAACCATATTTCTACGTTACCAATTTAATTGAAATTTTCAGAAATTCTTTTCTTAAAGTCAAGGAAAGTTTGCATGTTATTAAAATAATTTAACATTGCGAATTATAAAAATATTAAATTAGATTAAAAAATATTTTTCGTAACTGTGAGATTATCGCCATTTTATTTCCGGTAGAAATTAGCCTTTCACTTATTGAGATAAGTATTATTTGTATTAATTTTTATGATACTCATGCAGAGAGTGATCTGTGCTGAAATAATGTTATTATTTAAAAAGTCATTCTTAACATGGGGAGGGGAGGATGTTTTGTAATTATTCTGTCAATTACAATTGAATAAAAAAAGCGTATCGTAAAACTTTAATTAAATGTGGAAATATGATTAAAAAAATAGCGCGGATCGCTCTCTGCATTAGCACCATTTTTATTTATTGCGGACTATTATTCTCATCTTTATTAGTTGTTTCACGACTTTTCGGCCAACTATTCCTCTGCCCTTTATGAAAAGAAGTAAGTCCTTTTATAAATGTTCAGTAACTTTTTTTCCTTTTATTATTCTTAAAGAGTAAAACTTTTCTTATTCACGAAAAGAGTTAAGCCTACGTAAATAAATAAATGTTTGACACACGTAACAAATTATCAATAAATGGTTTAGTTACTTTTTTTAAAAAATTATTTATGAAAAGAGTTAACGTAAATAATGTTTGCGAAAGGCGACGTTGTACAACCATCACTCCCATGCTTAATTTCTATACTTATAGGTTTTTGGAATTTTTTTTTCACTGGATTATTATTGATTGGACACTAATTAAACAGATTATTAAAAAAAATTAAAACGAAATCATTTTTCGACATTTGAAAGTGGTGCTCACTTTTTAGTTACAACGTTCTGATAAATCAGTCACCCATTTTGTAACCAATAAAAACGCGGTATATCAAAACCATAGAAAGTAAAAATAATATGAGCTTCTACCGCATTTGTAAGTCAGAAATATATTTGTTTCTCAAAGAAAAAAAATAGATTGAACATGACTTTTTATTGTTTTTATGAAAATAAAGTTTCGAGATTTTTCAAATTTTTTTTTTTACTTATTCAGTTAAAAGTCAGTTTGTGGGCGTTTTTAAAAAATTGTTTTATGAAAGGTGAGTTTTTTGTTTTTTTTTTACATTTTTTTAAAGTATTATAAATTTCACTAACATGCTGGAGAAATGTTTAATAATTTGGTATTGTTTTAGATTAGGTCCACCTCCACAATTTTCCTTTCAATGACGACATTTATAGGTTTCCGAGTATTCTGAACACGCAAATCGCATTGGAATTTTGCGGAAATAAATAGTTGTATTATGCATTGTATTCTTGGGCGGCCATCTTTTTACGTGCACACGCGCCATAAACAAATACACGCACGTAAAAAAGATGACCGCAGAAGATTACAATGCATAATACAACTTTTTATATCTAGATAACTACTTATTTCTGCAAAATTTCAATGTGATTTTCGTATTCAGCATAGTCGAAAACCATTTCAAGTCGTCATTTAAAAGAAAATTGAGGAGGTGGACCTAATCTAAAAATTTACCAATAATTTTACATCCCGTACGCCTCCCGATACATTGCTTCGTCAATATGCGACCATTTTATATCTCCCGAAGACACTTCCGTATTTAGAAAAAAAAATGAGTGACCGGTTTACCAGAACGTGGTAACTAAAAAGTGAGTACCCCTTTCAAATGTTGAAATGATTTTTTTTTTCAATTTTTTTTTCATAATCTGGTTAGTGTTCAATCAATAATAATCCAGTGAAAAAATTTCAAAAAACCTATCAGTATAGAAACTCCACCACGTAAGTAAATAAATAAAAAATGTTACGTGCGCATGCGTTAGCCTTGACTAGGGGGGTACTAAGGGAACGACCATTAAATAAGTATGCGGGTCGCCATGGAACTCAACGCCCAAGGAGTACCAAAATAGTTTTCATGATCTGAAGAAATTTTATTTTCGAAAAGAGGGTGATCACTTTTCCATCTAAATTTAACTTAAAATGAGCACCCACTTTCTGGCCACCTGAGGAAGGGGCATTTATTTTCGTGTTTATTGGCTTAAAGGTGTTTTGATAAGGCAGTTTGGTACGCGAATCCATATTTAACAGTTTTCGTTTATGCTCACGCATAGCATAAACAAAGGCTACGTCTGTGAAATGGAAAATAGTCCCAGAGTTCAGGGGTTATTACCATGCAAAAGAAATCAAACAAAAACTTTTTAGCCAAGAAACACACAGAAAAAAGAAAAAAAAAATAGCATCCATTTTTTTTTCTATCGAATTCATTTGTTGTTTTTATTGAAAACTATTGTCCCCCGGATTTTTGATATAATTTTCCATTAAGGACCGTGCGTCTCACGTTCGTAAATAACAAAAACATTTTTGTAGATTTTGGTGTGCTAAAAACGAATCTGCAAACCGTTTCCGTCGCAAAAAAATAGTTTTTATGATATGAAGAAATTAATTTTTCGAAAAAGCGGCGATCACTTTTCCATGTAAATTTAACTAAAAATGAGCACCCACTTTCTAGCCACCTGAGAGAGGGGGATTTTTTCCCATGTTTATTGGCTAAACAGCTTTCGTTTATGCTCACGCATAGCGTAAACGAAGGCTACGGCTGTGAAATGGAAAATAGTCCCAGAGTTCAGGGGTTATTACCATGCAAAAGAAATCAAACAAAAAACTTTTTAGCTAAGAAACACAGAAAAATGCCCCTCTCTCTCAGGTGGCCAGAAAAAGGGTGCTCATTCTAAGTTAAATTTAGATTGAAAAGTGATCACCCACTTTTCAAAAAAGTAATTTCATGAATATCATGAAAACTATCTTTTTGCTACGGAAACAGTTTGCAGATTCGTTTTTAGCACACCGAAATCTACAATAAAATATCTCGTTATATATGAATGTGAAACGGGCCTTAAAGTAAAATAATACCGGATTTTTTGGAGCAGATTTGCCGTTTAGTTGTACAAATATCCTCAAACCAGGTAATCACTAAAAAGGACTTTAAAGTCGTCACCTGTATCGAGCAAAAGTTTAAAACCACCGATTATATGCCAACCTACATCATGGTAACATATATTGAGTGAGTTCCTAACAGTATTTTGTATAGTTTTTTAGTTTAAACTCATTTTCCCAAAATGTCCCCAAACTTAACGTTTTCGATACAGTCTGCCGCCATTTGTATTTTTCAGATATACCGATAAACATTGAATGTTTTTGAAGCGATTATACATTACATAAACACAGTAAACTCTTATCCAGTTAGGTAGAACATTTACTTTTCTTGCCTTTGATAACATTTATTTGTTATATATTTATTTTTTGACAACTTATTTGTATATGTGTTTAGTAATACAAACCCTTTTCATTAAATGTTACGTTTAGTAGACTCGATAAACAGTGTTTATCGGGGTATTTGAAAACTACAAATGGTGGTGGACACTATTGATTACTTTAAGTTAGAGAAAGTGAGTTAAAACTAAAAAAAAAAACTATACAAAATACTGTCAGAAACCCACCGAGTATGCCAGCCTATGTCATGGTAACATATATTCGGTGAATTTCAGACACTGTTTTGTATAGTTTTTAGTTTTCAACTTACTTTCCCAAACTTAACGTATTCAACAGAGTCCGCGACCATTTCTGTTTTTTGAGCCGATTAAATATTTTACATTACCTAAAAACACTAAACAATTATCCAATTAGGTAGACACGTAAATTACCTTACCTTTGCTTTCATTTATTTGTTTTTGGACAACTTTTTCGAATCTGTGTATAGTAACCCCCTCACCCCACCATCAACCAAATATTAATTACTAACTCATATTTTTGTAAAACAACAACAAAAAAAAAACATTTAGCGTTTCAACATTTTTGCTACGTTCGACTTCATCCACTGATTGTTGGTCAAGTCCAAAACATGAATGATTGACAGAAACTCCCGAGGATCCAGATCAAATTCTGCAAGAGTACCATTTTTTTTTTCATTTTCGCCTTCTTTTTCACTTTTTGTAGTGGATTGCTGTACTAATATAAGAAACATGCATTTTCTCTTTTTATTAAATTTTTCAATTACACCAAATTGAGCCACTTCAACGCGTGGCAGGGTACAGCTAGTATATATATATATATATATATATATATATATATATATATATATATATATATATATATATAAACAGAAAGAGAGGGAGAGAGAGAATGGATAGACGAGAGAAATATGAAAGGGATGAATGAAAAACTAAAACAAAACAAAAAGAAGCGACAGAACCAGAAGACACAGGAACAAAAACAACTATATTAAAAACATTGCTAAGGCTGCTTCAAAGAAAAGAAAGAAGGTAGGTTTCATCTACCGTGCTAGAAACTTACCCACAGCTGAGCGCATCCTGCATCTCTGCAAAGCCACCATCCGCCCATGCATGGAGTTATTACCACATCTCTGCTTGTATATCCATCACTAGTATATCTCCCTAAGAAATAGTTCACAAAAGGAATTTCCAATCTAATAGACACCGCAGTACAATAAGCTCTAATTTTTTTTTTTTTTTTTTTTTTTTACACAGTAATCACCACTTATCAAGGCCCGGAAGCCACTCAGGGATAAGGGTTATTGCAAGTGCATTACGTTAGTGAGGAGATTTGCTGAAATGTTTACTTAAGGGGGCGGTTCATTAGGAATTTGTTAACATTGGACTTGAAGACAACCAAGTTGTAGTCCGGAGGGAAGCAGGCAGACGGAACAGAGTTCCACATGCGTGCAGTTCTAAGAAAGAAGCTTTGTTCATGGAATCCGCGTTTTGATTTAGGCACAGATATAGAGTGGGGGAAATTTTTCACAGTGGATTCAGCTAGACGGGTGTTTTTCGTGAAAGATTGGCGAGGGGGGGACCAGAGATTGGAGTTCATACGAGCATCTGCCATGGAAATAACGATAAAACAAGGACAGGCTCGCAACGTCTCTTCTGTGGGAGAGAGGCTGCAGGATAGAGAAAAGGGCATCCCCCACTAAGCCACGAAGTCTATTTTGTACTCTGTCAAGGCAGGATAGGCTGTTTTTAGCAGCTCTTGCCCAGATATGGACACAGTATTCCATCCTTGGACGTACTTGGCTTTTATATAGATAGAGAATTGCATCAGTAGTGAGATATCTTCTGGAGCGGTAGAAGGATCCTGTAAGATCGCTGTAATGTTGCATCCCTGTGCCCGTTTAACAAGTATTTAAAAAAATATATATGCCCGCCTAGACGTACATTCATTTAACAATAAAATCTATTTACTATAATTGTACATAGGTCGAGGAAAGTCTTCCGCTGTAATAGTTTCTTTCCTCGCACTGATAGAATTTGGTATCCCCTCCTTGTTTCCTACTTCTACGGATGTAAACATGTTCATAGAATAATATGCTCTTACGCTCAAGTAGCAATATGAATTGTCTAAGGTGAACAAAAACAGAAACAAAAAGAGACCAAGGGAGAGTGTGTGTGTGTGTGTGTGTGTGTGAGAGAGAGAGAAAGAGAGAGAGAGAGGGGGGAGAAGAAATAAGGGACAGAAGTTTATATTTCTAATTTAAAAATGTTAACCATCTTACACTTAAAGTATGTTGACATGCACAATTCTTGACCAGTTTCGTTATTTGTTTATTTAATACCTCATTCCACCCTAAATTTGGCGACATTTCTCTATTTCTCTATTTTCCCACTCCATGTTGCACATTCGTTTCGCATGTATATATATATATATATATATATATATATATATATATATATATATATATATATATATATATTTAGTCGTATTCGCCGATGTTTTTCCCTCTTGAAAATGTATCGGTCGAAATGTTACATGTTAATAGTTTTATTTTACTCATCAATTTATCTTTAAAACGTTTTTATTAACGTTTTCTTCGCTTCCCCTTGTTTCTCTAGGCTATGTTTCCATATGTACACTCGACAGTTTTTTTTTCTTTTTCTCGTCAATTTATTTTTAAAATGATTTTATCAACGTCTTTATCGCTTTTTATGTGATCGTGTCCTCAACTCCACATGTCTCCAACTGTCCTGGTTAAAACTGAAAAAGTTTTATAACACCAAAAAATCTTATATATATATATATATATATATATATATATATATATATATATATATATATATATATATATATATAAAGATTTTTGGCGGTATAAAACGTTTTCATATATATAAATAGTGTTTGTGTTTGAGAGCTATGCCAATGCAGTTTGTGGGAAGAGTATATGCTGAACAGAATGATGACAATTAATTTTATTTATTGCAGACTATTATCCTCAACTTTTCTTTGTTGTTTCACGACGTTTCGGCCAACTATTCATCTGGCCTTCGTCAGGTAGTAACCGCGACTGACAGGAACTCTTAATCCCTTGACTGCATTCACTGCCTTCCGTTTTGGTCAAGTAAGCCTCTGACCAGCTTTGGGAAGGATTGAAACCGCTATATTCAGACAATTTTCACCTGGAACCGTAGAGATTCAACGTCTATATCAACTGCGCCACAGGCCCCGAAGGGCGACCATAGTTAAATGTTTTTTGTCTTACATATTCATGTTTATTTATTATTTGATCTTCCATGGTAAGGTCCGTACCGAATTGTATATATTGTTTAATTAGCAGTAATTAATAAATGACGAAGGCCAGAGGAATAGTTGGCCGAAACGTCGTGAAACACCTAAGAAAATATGAGGATGATACTCCGCAATAAATAAAATTAATAAATAATACACATCTCAATAGTGAATCCCAATAAAATAATATATATAACATTCGGTACAGACCCGGCCATGGAAGATCAGATAATGAATAAACATGAAGACACAAAAAATTCAACCTGGGGCCCGTGGCACAGTTGATAGAGACGCTGAATCTCTACGGTTCCTGGTGAGAATTGTCGGAAGATAGCGGTTTCAATCCTACCCAAAGCCGGCCAGAGGCTTACTTGGCCAAAACGTGGTAAGACGACAACAACTCCGGAAGGCAGTAAATGCAGTCAGGAGATTCAGAGTTTCTATTCGTCACGGTTACCACCTGACGAAGGTCAGAGGTATAGTTGACCGAAATATCGTGAAACAACTAAGAAAAGATGAGGATAATAGTCCGCAATAAAAAAAAAAACCTAAATAATACTCATCTCAATAAATTCAAATTAATTAATGATGACAATGTTGAAAGAAATTTCAATAATTTTCATATTTATTTACAAGCATGGTGTGCGTAGAAAATAGTACGAGTGTGAATTTACCTGAATTTTCTAGAACATATCTCTTCATCAGGAGAGAAATGGAAGCGTAATCCGTTCTCGAACCGACTTACATTTTGTTTGAGGCGGCTGTTGGAAGATAGTGTCAACGTAAGTCTCGCAATGTGGTTGAAATACTTTTTATCAACACGGAATATCGAGCTTTTGCCAAGAAAATAAGGACTTGCCGTTTCCTCGTTTGTTTTATTACCTGATACGACTTGTTGTTTTAAATAAACATTATAAGTAAAGCGCCACAGAGTCCTTCTTGACCAGATTTCTTATATCAAGAATTGCATGTCGTGTTTCACAATACCGATGAACTTACAGGTGTTGAAATTAAAGCAAGATAATTAGCTGATAAGCTTGAAATTGATCGACAAGAAAGAAAATGTGTCTCTTCAAATATATAAGCAGAATTTTTTTATGCGCTCACGGATATAATTACACAAAATCTGCAGAAACGGTTTTAAAACATGAGTTTTTTCAAATCCATGTTTTTGTCTCATGCAAGTGTAACATGAAGCAAAATGTGAAAATATCAGCAGCAACGAAGAATGGCGTGCTTGCTAAAAGATTAGCAGCAGCAGCAGCAGCAGTAGCCTAAAAACGCGCACATGCAAATTAGGAACAGTGCACGAGTTGGGGCCATAAGAAAAAGAGAAAAAAGGACACCACGTGGCCGAGAAAGAAAAAAGTGCGACGTCGAAGAACATGGACCTGTAAAGTCGATAGCGGGAAAGGCCGGCTGTGGCCGGCATGCGGTCGGACAATCGAGAGAATTTTACGTGTGTCGAAACATGAGAGTAGAGTTATAAAAAAACTTGTATGTAACGGTAACGTTATAGAAGTAAAATAAAAGCTTCTACAGCTTCGGACATGTTGTCGTCATTCTGCCCTGCTTTGACAAAAAGTGTTGGGGAAGGCGTTACTAACTGTGAGAAACTTGAAAGAAATATTATCAATTTAATCATAGACAATAAGAGGTGTATTACCACATGCGCAATTGAATGTGTAAAAAATATAATAAAACCCACTTTTCCATCTCATTCAAAACATATCTGTTGCACTCAAAACTTCAACAATGTTAACAATTATAGTGGCAGTCTGTGAGCGCAGTTTTACTAAATTGAAACTAATTAAAAAAAATTGGAGTTGGGGTGGCAGGTAAGATTAGCGAGCTTATCTGTTATTAAAATTGAACATGATCGAAACCGAGAAATTGACACGGAGAATCTAATAAAAATGTTTGCTACAGAGAAAGCCAGAAAAATGACCTGTACATTATAATGTTGGCAGGAACACACATTTTTACATCAGTTCCGTTTTCATTTTCCGTAAAATATTTTTATTTTTTTTCAACTCTCACTAAAGCTTTCTTACGATTTCATTTGTTGCTTCAGCGTGCATGTTTTATATGAGTGAAAACGGGCTTTAATATCATTTTTAAGGAATTTGAATCGAAAAGTATTGTTTTTACATATGCACATTCTTTAAAATATTTTAAAAGACGTTTTTAACTTTTTCATCTATTGTTGAGTTAAGCAGTCACACACATTTCTGTACATAGTACACACAAAATTGACATAAACTATATAGAAAGTACTATCATTTGCTTCTTTTATTTAAAATCCAAGAGAATACGAATTAACTAACCGATTATGAGCTGTATTATCATGTAAATGATTAAAAAATATTTATTGTTAATTTTAATTAGATTAAAGCGTAATGATACTATGATTGGCTTGAAACTGAGAAAATTATGAAGTTCAATAATTAAACTACCACTGGGAATTTTTGCATTTCATAAACTTTCATTGATTATTGTCCATAGTGCTTGAAAAATGTGTGTTTATTACAACAAACGAAATCCTCCATTCTCCAACGTAGATGACTGAAAGTAAGCAACAGACAGTTTCAATGTGGGCGTATCAGGCATCTACCGAGATACTGAGCTAATACGTACAAGACGTGTTTGAATCAATTCAAAATTTATTTATGTGTTTATATTCATTTTTTATGACTGAACGCATAATAAAACCATGGCTAAAAGGATTACAATGCGCCTAAATAGATATAGTTGTCTTCTAATTATTTACCGCCCAATATGTGGCCTTTTATTATTTTCCATCCAATGGTTGTGTTTTTATTTTTTACCATTCACTTTATGTCTTTAAATTTTTTACCATTCAATGTTTGTCTTTTTATTATTTATTAATTTTATCTATTTATTTTTGACCATTCAATGTTTGTCTTTTTATTATTTATTAATTTTATCTATTTATTTTTGACCATTCAATGTTTGCCTTTTTATTTTTTACCATTCAATGTCTGTCTCTTTATTTTTTACCATTCAATGTCTGTCTCTTTATTTTTTACCATTCAATGTCTGTCTCTTTATTTTTTACCATTCAATATTTGTATATTGATTTTTTACCATTCAATTTTTATCTTTTTATGTTTTACCATTCAATGTTTGTCGTTTTATTTTTTACCATTCAATTTTTATCTTTTTATATTTTACCATTCAATATTTGTATATTGATTTTTTACCATTCAATATTTGTATATTGATTTTTTACCATTCGATTTGTATCTGTTTATTTTTTTACTATTCAATGTTTGTCTTTTTATTTTTTACCATTCAATTTTTATCTTTTTATTTTTTACCATTCGATATTTGTCTTTTAATATTTTACCATTCAATCTTTATCTTTTTATTTTTACTATTCAAGATTTATCTTTTTATTTTTTACCATTCAATGTTTGTCTTTTTATTTTTTACCATTCAATAATTGTATTTTATTTTTTACCATTCAATGATTGTCTTTTTATTTTTTTACCATTTAATGATTATCTTTTTTATTTTACCATTCAATTTTTGTCTTTCTATAGTTTACCATTCAATGTTGATCTTTTTATTTTACCATTCAAGGTTTGTCGTTTTATTTTTTACCATTCAATGTTTGTCTTTTTATTTTTTACCATTCAATGATCGTCTTTTTATTTTTACCATTCAATAATTGTATTTTATTTTTTGCCATTCAATAATTGTATTTTATTTTTTGCCATTCAATGTTTGTCTTTTTATTTTTTACCATTCAATGATCGTCTTTTTATTTTTACCATTCAATAATTGTATTTTATTTTTTTACATTCAATGATTGTCTTTTTATTTTTTACCATCCAATGTTTGTATTTTTATTTTTTACCATCCAATGTTTGTATTTTTATTTTTCACCATTTCATGTTAGTCTCCACATTATTTAGCATTATTTTTCATTATTTCCAATGTTTGTCTTTTTATTATTTACTAATCAAATGTTGAACATTTATTATTTACAATCAATTTAACGTTATAAGTCTGCCGTGCTTTATATTTTCACTTTTTTTTTACTTGTTAGCGTTATATATTCTGTCTACTGTATCTAGCTTTTTGTACTCGCACTAGTACACGCTGCTATGTTCATTTTTGTAGGGGGTAGTAATATTTTAAAAAAATTTTAGGGATCGCACGGAAAATAACAGATATTAAATATTTTGTTTTTAGTTTTAAACAAAATTAGGTCAAATGCAAAATAAATTGTCTTTCTAATTTCCCCTTATTGTATTTTATTTTAGGTAAAGATATATTGAAAATGTTTGTGCCTATTTTAAACACTTATACCTAATATAAAATGTTTGGTTTTTAGTTTTAAACATAATCGACCACAAAGCAAAATAAATTGTTTTTGCCTAATTTCCACCAAGTTTATTTTCTTATAGGTATATAGACTGAGAACTGTCTGTGAAGATTATTTCTCTCCAAATTATTCAAAAATTCTGTTTTTGTCGTCTAAAATCAAGATTTACAAAAGTTTGCATAGTTTCAAATTATGAAATGTTCTATTCATATTGTTTATAATATAAGAAAATCCTGAATATATTGTTTAAAATAAATAATATTTGTTCATTATTTAAATAAAACTTTCTGTTAAAACTGTCACTTTCTGAAATACCGTTTACATGTTTACATGGGAAAGCACAGGTGACTACGGAAATGTAATTGCTTTTAAGTGATAGAGGATTCGAGACTATTTTGCCACTTAAAATCCAGTCTTGCCAACAAAAATACTATACCCTGAAACATACCCTGCCCGCCATCTTACTACGCACCTGTCGACCGACACTCCAACCACCAAATTTCGTTGTTTGTACATAGAATTTCTTTTTGTTTACTTGCCTACCCACGAGGGCAAAATTAGACACAAGGTTGGTTTATAATGTAGGGGGAAACAAACTCCCCAAAAGGGGTACTCTGGTTAGTTTTAAAAATAAAAATGTATCGGTCATGAAGTGTTTCTCCTCGAATAATCGAGACCAAAAGGTGAAGTGAAAAAGTAACCTGCAGCATCATAACGGATACTACACTTTGATCCTGGCCCGAAGCTAAGCATGGGAATCCTTACACCGATTATCAAAGCAAGTTTATGACACCCCCATCCCCACTCACAAAATGGGGTGTCTATTCCGAAAACCGTCCTTAACAGGAGGAGGTAAGTAATTGACAACAATAACAGCTCTACTTTAATTTTTACGGAGGGAGGCATGCTACCACCGGGCAACGCATACGCATGCGAATATTATGTTTTTCTAGACAGTTCACTTCTTTCACGTAAAAAAAAGAAAATATACTCGAAACCAAAATCTAAAGACAGTGCGCCAAGTACAATAATTATTAGACCAGCTTGCCACAATGTTTAAAAAGTGTTTTCAAACCTGCCATGTTCAATGACCGCGTATGCACAGTCGTTAAAAAGTTGACAAATAGATAAAAAAAATCGGTGACCTGCACGTATCAATTTTTCAAGTTATCCCTTTATTCCGGATGAAAACAGATTAAAATATTTCCATATGTTTGAATACCCTATACACTAAATTTCCTGTCTGTTAATCAAATGTTCGTTGAGTATATCGGTTGAGAAGTATCCTCACACATTCCCACTTTTATAAATATATCGACAACTTTTTGTATTCATTGCGTCTTAGTGGCAGTGTAGGTGTCTTTTAGTATTGGATAACTTTCTTCTACAGCTAAACTTTTTTTAGTAATTTGGCTATTTTCTATTTTTACTACAAATTTTGTTTCGGTTTGATTCGTTTTTGTTTCCTTCTCCACTTTATCTGACACTCGATCACTATTTTAATAATAAATAAATGAAGATTTTATATATCGATAATAAATAAATGAAGATTTTATATATCGATAAAAGTGTCGCCCTGTTAACAACAGTACAGCCTTATTTCCAAACTTTTATGTAAAAAATCAATTCGGGTAACATAATTATGTAGTAGAGCTGACATCTATTCAATGTAGCCGCTTTCAGCCTCATTGACCGCCCCAATACGGATCTGGAATTGGGAGCATTCCTTTTCCACAAGTGCAGGCGGAAGCTCAACGAATACTCGGCGGTGGTGGGATCAAGCAAACTCTGGTGTTGTGGAAGATCATGTTGGTAATGATCTCGACGTATAACCAAACGAAGTAGTCCAGCGGCTTCAGGTAGGGGGAGCAGGAGGGCCAGTGAGAGAAAGGTACAAAGCCCTAGCACCCCTTGTGATGCCAAACCATGGTCACTTTGAACATGTAGGTCGGCGCCGAGTTCTGCTGCCATACTCAAGTTCTGCCACCGGTCACCTGACTACAGCACACTCTTCAACGCATCCAGGTAAACTTTGGTGTTGACTTTCAAGTCGACTTTGGAAAAGTAAGTTAAGTACAAAAACCATAAGACCAGCTTGATATGTCCCTCACTAGAAACCACACGAAAGACCATAACTATATCCGGAAGATTTTTCATCGCCCTGGGTACGCCCCTGTTATTTGTGGCAATCCAGCTGGTCATTTTCGTTTGGGATTGCTTGCAATGGTCCTGTTGTCATTATTGTGGTCGGTAGATAGCGTGAGTTGTACATCGGCGCATCTCCGATCTTGTCCGTTGAACATCATGTGACTTTCAGAAATTAGAGAAGGTTCCTATCGCTCTTTAGATTTGTACACAACTGGTCAACTTGTAAATGGCCTGCAATAAAAACAGAAAACTGGTTTTCATCAAACGCCAATGGAATCATGCCGTCATTTTTAGGGCCACAATTTTATCTTTTCACCCGGTACATCAAACGGTTTTGTAGCAAAAATCATTTTGAAAAGTTGTTTTAAGTTTTGCAAATTTTATTAAAAATATTTTACAAGACTGAGAACCGCAAAACACTTACAAAATAACTTGGAAGTACAAAAATGTTGTTAAAACTTTTGTAAGCGTCTGTAATGCATAGCTTCAAAGTAAGAACGCTGTTATATGCTTTTTTCTTTTCGGGATCACGTAATATGTGCGTTCCTAGAGTATGTTATTTTGTTTAAAGTACCATTTATTGTGGGTTCAGTACGTTTGGGGAACAAGTTGTAATATTCTAGGTAGATGTGCCACAAGGAACAAAGGTCTTAAGTGCAGCACAGATCAAGATAAAATCTGAAGACAATGTAAACGACCGAAAGATCAAATAAAAATAAATGAATGTGAGCAGAAAGAAACCAGAAATATACGAAGTGATATACAATAAAATAAACATTTAAAACTAATGAAGGACAGAAAGCAACAAGACTGGAATTAAAGAAGAAAGAAATAATGAAATGTACAAATAATTAAAGAAAGAAAAACTGAAAGAAATGAAATGATGGCTAAAAGCAAGAATAGAATAAATAGACGGAGGGACGCAGAATGTAAAAATGAAAGAATAAATTACATAAACGAAACACTCGATTAAAACGAGACAGCATTAAAAACAAAAAAAAACAAAAGTAAAACTAATAACATAAAAAGAAAGTATGGACGAAATTGCATTTATTTAAATTTATTTCATGATTTAATTAGCATAAATTTTTGCTGTGAGTGTGTTTTGTCCTCATTGAATTTTGCAACAGTTTTCGGCTTTTTCTTTAATGATTGATGTTGGCGAATTGAATTTGAAGGTTGATGTAATTCGTTTTCGTGAAAATTACAACAGCAAAAGAAAAAGAATTTAATGAAAAAATACAAGCGAACATATCAATTAAATGCAAAAATAGAGGAAAATGCCATTTGTGCATGCGTGGAACTGAGTAAAAATGAAAGCGAGGCTAAAGGAGGTTTTACGCCGCTCTTTTAGTACCATCGCTATTATATCAGCAGACGCGAGTGCAGAGTCACCATTCCGAACTATGCAAATTGCTGGACACATATTTCGGCGGAGGCCTTCTATCAAAGAGCTTGGCGTTTGTTATATCTTGTGAAGTTAGAGTCCATAGAGTCCGGCAAAATTAGCATGAAGTCCCTAAAGGATATCTACCCAATTTGCATCGTGCATGGTCTGAGTTCAGATCTATGCAGTGAGAAACCAATTGCCAAAGCAGATTATCCCTAAAAACATAGATAAAACGCAGACCCGATTCTTGAAACACGTTTTTTTTCTTTACTAATGCAACAACGGATAGAGCATGGCCTTTTATATTTCCATACAACTTTATATATTACCCACTAGCACCTAGGCTTTAACCGCTGTCCCATCGATGAAATGTTGCATTCGTCTGCCTGTTTTACAAGTACGTTAATGATAGATGCTTCGACAAACTACAAGGTCTTGTACCCCCTCGACGTAAATACCCACGACAAGCAGCAAAATCTCACCTCTACACAATAGAAATCCTCAGATTTAAGTAAGCCTTCTGTTCTAATATATTTTCCTTAGGACTGTTAGTCTTTGGAATTACCTTCCAGGTTCCTGATTCCCTTACTGTACTGACATGCAGAAATACAGTCGTAATGTAAACAAACATTTTGCTGATCAACTCATTACATTATGTCATAGATAGTAGTCGCCTACATCAAAGTTGCACTCTGCCTTGTTTGGGGTGAAATTCGAACAAAAAAATTAAATACAATGACTTATTACATAACCATCAATGTCGTGTGCTTTATATATATATATATATATATATATATATATATATATATATATATATATATATATATATATATATATATTAACACTTATCCCCGAGTGGCTTCCGGGCCTTGATAAGTGGTGACTTCCATGTAATATATATATATATATGTGTGTGTGTGGGGGGGTGTGGGGGTGTGTAATGCTTTATACTTCGTGTGCACGTAGGTGACTTTATAAACCAACTTTAGTCCAACATGAAATACACATATGTGACATAGCAACTCACCTTCTTGTAAAGGTGATCACATGATAATATTGTGAATCCTCGAATGTCGTGTAAGGCCGACAAACCCTGCATCCTCAGATGGATTAAAAGATTTCTACTTTAGTAGTTTCTTCCCTACGACTACTGGACTTTGGAAATCTCATTCGGGTTTCTGCTTTCCTGACTGAACTGGCATGCAGAAGTTCAAGTGTAAATAGACATTTTGATACTTAACTTATAATACCTCGTGCAAATTATGTTCTAGATTATAGCCCTCTACATCAAAGTGGGACTGTGCTTTATTTGGGATGAAAATGCAATAAGAAACCGATTTTCTGGTTTTACAATATGTTATCCGAAATGCTTGATGGAATTATGTGTTTGTGATGTACTTATGTTGTGTCAGTAAATTCGTTTATTAGTAAATGTTTGAAGTGACATTACAAATCCTGACAAATTTGGGGCATCATTTTCTGCGCAATGCTGTAGAGAGGAAGAATATGAGTCTCTGTCGGTTGGTTCTGGCATGGGATAAAATTATTGATGATAATTGTGTCTTTAAAAGTTCTATGACGAAGCATGCTGACGGTTAAAATAACGAATGGAAAAAGTAGAGGAAAATATGAGGTTAAAACAATAAAAAACTACACATATTACATATATGTATATATTATATAACATTTTACATATATGTATATATTTTATAAGAGTTTGTTGGTTTGAAAATATTGAAATTTCTAACATAAAGAAAAGACCCAGAACAGAACTACGCGTAGAACAGAAATACACGCGTAGTACAGAAATACACACATAGTACAGAAATACGTGCATAGTACAGAAATACACGCGTAGTACAGAAATACACGCATAGTACAGAAATACACGCGTAGTACAGAAATACACGCATAGTACAGAAATATATGCGTAGTACAGAAATACATGCATAGTACAGAAATACATGCATAGTACAGAAATACACGCATAGTACAAAAATACACGCATAGTACAGAAATACATGCATAGTACAGAAATACACGCATAGTACAGAAATACACGCATAGTACAGAAATACACGCATAGTACAGAAATACATGCATAGTACAGAAATACATGTATAGTACAGAAATACACGCATAGTACAGAAATACATGCATAGTACAGAAATACACGCATAGTACAGAAATACACGCATAGTACAGAAATACACGCATAGTACAGAAATACATGCGTAGTACAGAAATACATGCGTAGTACAGAAATATACGCATAGTACAGAAATACACGCATAGTACAGAAATACATGCGTAGTACAGAAATACACGCATAGTACAGAAATACACGCATAGTACAGAAATACACGCATAGTACAGAAATACACGCATAGTACAGAAATACATGCATTGTACAGAAATACACGCATAGTACAGAAATACACGCATAGTACAGAAATACACGCATAGTACAGAAATACATGCATAGTACAGAAATACACGCATAGTACAGAAATACATGCATAGTACAGAAATACACGCATAGTACAGAAATACACGCATAGTACAGAAATACATGCGTAGTACAGAAATACATGCGTAGTACAGAAATACACGCATAGTACAGAAATACATGCGTAGTACAGAAATACATGCATAGTACAGAAATACACGCATAGTACAGAAATACACGCATAGTACAGAAATACATGCGTAGTACAGAAATACATGCATTGTACAGAAATATACGCATAGTACAGAAATACACGCATAGTACAGAAATACATGCGTAGTACAGAAATACACGCATAGTACAGAAATACATGCGTAGTACAGAAATACATGCATAGTACAGTAATACACGCATAGTACAGAAATACACGCATAGTACAGAAATACATGCGTAGTACAGAAATACACGCATAGTACAGAAATACACGTATAGTACAGAAATACATGCGTAGTACAGAAATACACGCATAGTACAGAAATACACGCATAGTACAGAAATACATGCATTGTACAGAAATACACGCATAGTACAGAAATACATGCGTAGTACAGAAATACATGCATAGTACAGAAATACATGCATAGTACAGAAATACATGCATAGTACAGAAATACATGCATTGTACAGAAATACACGCATAGTACAGAAATACATGCATAGTACAGAAATACATGTGTAGTACAGAAGTACAGGCATAGTACAGAAATACATGCATAGTACAGACACACACGCATAGTACAAAAATACATGCATAGTACAGAAATACATGCATAGTACAGAAATACATGCATAGTACAAAAATACACGCATAGTACAGAAATACATGCGTAGTACAGAAATACATGCATAGTACAGAAATACATGCATAGTACAGAAATACATCCGTAGTACAGAAATACGTGCATAGTACAGAAATACATGCATAGTACAGAAATACACGCATAGTACAGAAATACATGCGTAGTACAAAAATACATGCGTAGTTCAGAAATACATGCATAGTACAGAAATACACGCATAGTACAGAAATACATGCATAGTACAAAAATACATGCATAGTACAGAAATAAATGCATTGTACAGAAATACACGCATAGTGCAGAAATACATGCGTAGTACAGAAATACATGTGTAGTACAGAAATACACGCATAGTACCGAAATACACGCATAGTACAGAAATACACGCATAGTACAGAAATACATGCATTGTACAGAAATACACGCATAGTACAGAAATACACGCATAGTACAGAAATACACGCATAGTACAGAAATACACGCATAGTACAGAAATACATGCGTAGTACAGAAATACATGCATTGTACAGAAATACACGCATAGTACAGAAATACATGCGTAGTACAGAAATACACGCATAGTACAGAAATACATGCATAGTACAGAAATACATGCATAGTACAGAAATACACGCATAGTACAGAAATACACGCATAGTACAGAAATACATGCATTGTACAGAAATACATGCATAGTACAGAAATACATCCGTAGTACAGAAATACATGCATAGTACAGAAATACATGCATAGTACAGAAATACATGCATAGTACAAAAATACATACATAGTACAAAAATACATGCATAGTACAGAAATACATGCGTAGTACAGAAATACATGCATAGTACAGAAATACATGCATAGCACAGAAATACATGCGTAGTACAGAAATACGTGCATAGTACAGAAATACATGCATAGTACAGAAATACACGCATAGTACAGAAATACATGCGTAGTACAAAATACATGCGTAGTACAGAAATACATGCATAGTACAGAAATACACGCATAGTACAGAAATACATGCGTAGTACAGAAATACATGCATAGTACAGAAATACATGCGTAGTACAGAAATACATGCATAGTACAGAAATACACGCATAGTACAGAAATACATGCGTAGTACAGAAATACATGCATAGTACAGAAATACACGCGTAGTACAGAAATACACGCATAGTACAGAAGTACATGCATAGTACAGAAATACACGCGTTGTACAGAAATACACGCGTTGTACAGAAATACACGCATAGTACAGAAATACATGCGCCTTTTTTCAAAGTGCTATTCTGTGTGTGCGTTTACGTTTTGTGATTTAGGTGAAACTAAAAAAAAGATTAGTCGTTAATTACTTTGCACCCAAGTCGTGTTTCTTAGTTGGGTGTGATTTATTGTTGGTATTGTTAGGTATCATCCATTTAAATTTGCAGGCTTTTATATAAAAAAAAAAACATTTAAACACCACATGAAGAGATTTATTCACAATCATCGTTAATGGACGTATCTAGGAGAAGGAACACTGATGTAAACCTAACTCTAATCCCTGTTCTGTCTACTGGCAGTCATTACACTGACTGAGGTAAGCAATATTCAAAAAAGTGTGGTTGTTTCTGCACAAAGTTTTCACTACTATGAATAAATCAACTTAGTTCCTAGACATCTTATGTCGGAATTTGACTGGAAATCCACACACACACAGATTGATAGATACATAGATAGATAGATAAATAGATAGATATGTGTGAAATGAAATAAGTGAGTCAATTAAACCTACGTGCACAGATTATGATGTTACCATCTTAAGATCACTCTTGGCCGTCTTGAATAACATTAACTTATTATTAATTATTATATAATTATTCATTTCAGATATATTTATCGCGGTTAACGTTTTCTGAGCAGTTTATTTCTTGCCAATGAAGTCGTAGATTGCTTCGAGACTGAATACCAATCTCCCGGCCGACGGTATGTGACCCTGAAAGGATGAACTACTACTGTTTGTACGTATTTAAAATAATTATAGTAATAATTATATATATATATTGTTGTGGAGACGCCTACTAATTAACATAGGCGGGTGAGTGATATATATAAAGGTATCAATCACCAATACCGGGGGAGTCCGGCAACAACCGTCGAATAGGCAAGACGCTTATGCTGCCCCCAGTAAGACGTGCAACACGCCACCTGTCGGAATATCTGAAGACATGTAAATATGTATATAACTTTTCTTCCTAATATATTATTGTATACCTTTACTTTCCGTGTTCTTGTTAATTATTTGTGAAGGGCACCCCCCACACACAGACATATATATATATATATATATATATATATATATATATATATATATATATATATATATATATATATATACAAAAACGCGAATAATTTACCTGATATAATAAACAACATGTGTTTGAGTTATAAATGTTTTCGCTTTTTTATTCATTATTGGCAATGGTCTTACCAGCAGCATTACCATAAGCTCCACACAAATCTCAATAGACATGTTAAAGTAAGTTTTCATCTGTTAAAGACGGTGTGTATTACTGCCATTGAAAACAACACTGTTTCCGTACGATTATGTTAACGTAAAAAGATCGTAGAATCTCACTTTGAGTTTTATGAGGTGGGCAGTGGACTCTATGCTTTTTTTATTTCTGTTTATTTTTCTTTTTATTGTCTCGAGCAATTTAATCCAAACTAAATTATAAATTCAATTTAAAGGGAAATTAAATTTGAAAAAGAAATACACACGGGCGCCATTTTTTTTCATTTATTATTCTGGCTTTCATCAGAAAATATTTGTCAGCCTTGATAATTTTGTTTGTAAAGATGAGAAAAATTATGTCACTTCCAAACATCATTTTTTTTAATTGCTGCAACGGAATAACGAAAAAATAAATAAATAAAAATGAATGGAAATAATTTCAAATTGACAAATCAACGAACTGGGAAATTAAAAAATTTCAAACAATCATTATTATTTTTTATTTTTTTTTTCAATTATTGTTAGAATTCATTACTTGAAAAGTTCGGGTTCGCGCTTGGTTAGACTATGTAGCGCCAACGAAACTATTCGCCGTTGTTCTACAATAGAATTCCATTTCCAAACTCAAGCTAAGATTTGTCCTTACTAAAATAATTACGCCTTAGTTTATTTTAATCGTCCATGCATTAAACAGGTTATAAATGCTATATAGGACGGCAAACTTTAAATTAAGAACACGATTTTCTTTAATCACAGATTTCGCAACTAATGTTTTTTTAGTTTAGCAATTTATTGTTGTTTCAGCAAGCCGGAGTCGCATACAATACAGAGCAATTAATCAATAGATCAATTTACTGAGAAAAACATTCGATGAGCGAATAATTTTATGAAACCGACCTGTCAACTTGCGATTGTACCCCATTAGACGATTTTGCTTGGGGATGTATACATTCTCCTGTCTACATTGATAAACTAGACACATAGACCACTTAGTAGACATATTTGATACCTTATTGTTGAAATACAACTTAATTTAATGCATAGAGTTTGTGAAAATTGAAACTCTATATTACGTCATAGATGCGTGAATTAATTGAGTCAATGAAAAATGCAAATAAATATCTTTGAATAAACTAAACAATTATATGATAAGCCTATTCCCCTGTGATATAATTTAATTTACCGTTTAGCGCCCCCATAAAGGCCCTTTAAATGAAGTAGTTATATATATATATATATATATATATATATATATATATATATATATATATATGTATGTATATATATACATCTATATATATATATACATATATAAATATATATTTAGAAATCAACAAAGAAAATATTACATGATAAAACTATATATTAATATATAGAGACTTATTCATTTATTCAATAAAAGTATACATGAATTCGGGGTGTAGAGTAAGCGAGCACCTTTTATACAATTGCATTGCGAAGCCTAATTCTTCTCATCAGAAGAGGACCGAAGATGGTAGGTAACATAATAAGAATGAAACGTACTGCGATGGTTACATTGGAAGCGAAATTAACTATTGAAGCTGTTTGGGGAAACTAAAATGATATCTGTGATATATGAGGAGTATAGCTTTTATTATATAATGCTGGGAAATTTATAGCATATTTGCCATGCTGGGATTAATATATACGGACAATGTATGTGGACAATATGTGTTGACTATCTATGCGATTAAACTCTCTGGAAGAATATGGGGTAATTCGATTGAAAGAAAATTCTTATTTTATCGTATGTATTTATGGGTTATAGCTATGGAAAAGGTTTAAATGAAATTGAGGTTTATGCTATGTCGGTATATTTTTGAATGGGGTATCTGAAATTATAACAGTACTCAAAAGAAATATAAATTATTAGGGGAAATAGTAAGATAATAAATGTGAAGGGTAACTGATACGGGATACAATATAGAAAGGTATTGATTGAATAAGATAGAGGATAAACATATGGGAGAATAAGAGGATAAAATACAAAGGAGTATAGTTTAATAGATATAAGAATATACTAATTTTAGAGTAATAATTACGAATAAACGTATAAGAAATATAACTTTATTATGTATAGGAGAAGAAGAATAGGGGAATAAAATGTGCATAAACGTTAATTATAAAAATATAAAGACATAAAGAGCAAAGTGACAATGAAAAAAGAAATAAAATTACGTCAACAGAGAAAATATACAGTAGGAGAAAGTTCTTAAAGGCAAGGGGTGGAGATGTCTTGCAAAGAGTTTTAGGTCTCTGTTGAATGCAAAATACTAAAAAAAATAAATAGAAGTTCCTCTGTGCGAAATACAGTCACCAGTCCAGTTTAAATGGCTATTCAAGGAAACGTGTTGCGGAGGTTGTGGAAACATTGCAAATTTTACGGATATTAAGACTGAGACGAGATGATATTATTATATATATGTACATAATATATAATAGAATTATATATACATATATATGTGTCTGGGTGTTTACTTTTTGTATCTAATTCGAATATTTCTGTTTAATCATATAATAAATGTCTATTAAAGTGTGTTACATTGACATAATTTTTTACATTCGCCCCAAAGAACAGCTAACAAGAAGGAAATTCCATAAAGCTTTCCAGAATCTACCAACGTTAAAAAGATAATACATTGTCGAGTAGACACTGGGTATTTACGTTGAAAGGGCAACAGTGCAAGAAATACGTCGGGGGGGGGGTCAATCCATTAAAATACATGTAAGATAAGGACTGTGCTTTAACATTGCGCCGATGCGATAACGATTAGAACTTTGAAGACAATAAGATGCCTCCTTTGTTATGGACTATTTTTACCCTGTTACAAGGGGAGAGTCTAGTTGTAGGCGCACCAGTCAAGATATGCAACGATACTCTATGTACTCTATGCATGTGCGAATGGTGGCTGTAGAGACGTAATGAATACTGGCAGGTGAGAGAAATGTTTAATCCAGTAATGGGTACCTATATTTGTGCAGCAGTCTTGGCAATAGATTCTATATATTTGTTAAAATTTATGTTACCTGTGCATCTTAGTACAAATAGTTTGCATTTTTGACTCCGGCGTAGCATGCTATTAGCAATAGGAATCGCTGATTAGAAAGGTTTCGTCTAATTGTAAAAGTAAATGCTATCATCCAGTGTTGTTTACATACCACTACATAGTTGAGGTCATTTTTCAAGGGTGCAGCCATTGTCTTAGATATGTGCTTTTATTTTTTCCATCCATGTCAAGAATAATGCATTATGTCGCCAGAAAATGTACTCATCTCAGATTTCAAACATATTCAATAAATTGTCTGCAAAAATTTTTATTCTGTTGGCTGAATGTTTGGGTAGCTATGTATTAAATCTCTATAAGTAGTCAACTTCTTATATAGCTAGGGTCCGCAACTCCGAAACTAATTACAATCACGGCTTTGTCTCATACGACTGTGTTCAACTAAGCAAACTATAAAAATAGGCGCCTTCTCGAAATATTTAAAAAAGTAAAACTGATGTCTCCTTTAAAAATTAATTTTTTATGCTTTAAATATTTGCCGATTTTACAATAGGATTGGCAGAGAGTGGCCACTCTCCTTGTGACAGCCTTCGCAATGTCTTCTATGTATTTGTTTTAATTCGTGTTACCTGTAAATGTTAGACCGATACATTTGAATAATGGCCGCAAATGAAAGGCCATCTTATTCATGGTATCGGTAGTTGAGAAGGTTTCTTATGATTGGCTAAAAAAGTCTTACTGCATTGAATGTTAATTTCTTAAGATCGAGTCTTTATCATAGACATGTTCGCTTTGCATGCATATTTTTTTATGGAAATCCTTCCAGACAAGGCGTGAAGCCATTTATTGTAAAGAGTCGACAAGAAAGAAAAGTGATTATAGCAATGGCAGCAGACACCTATTGACCTTAGTATTGAAAATTCATCTGTATAGCTTGTAAAACGATATTTACTCTGTAATTATTTTCTCCTCATCTTATATTCAACGAGACTGGAAACTTTTATAGTCAGCGTTTTTTTTCATTGCAATGTATATAAAATTAGTTTTTTTCGATTAATATCTGAAAATACGGAGCTTTTCCTTCAAAGGTCTCGGAAATTTTCATTGGATATTCAAATGCGTTTTTATTCCATGCATATTTTTATGAAAATCGCTTCAGACAAAGCAGAAACGTATTTATTATAAGGAGTTAACAAGAAAGGAAGACGATTATAGCAACGACCACAGATACCTATTGACCTTAGTCATTAAATGTCATCTTAACACGATATTTATTCTCTAATTATTTTCTTGTTTTCCTATATTCAAGAAACTGGAAACGTTTACAGTCCGTTTTTTTATTACAATACATATAAAATTAATTCTTTTCGATTAATATCTTAAAATACGGACCGCCTTCGTCAAAAGTCCCGGGAAATATCATTGGCTGTTCAAATACGTTTTTCTATGGTATTTTATTCATACAGAAATGAAATAGCATTATTTATTTATTGTATTATCAAACTTTTACTCGATGGAATATGAAAAATGTAGAAATAATAGTTTTCATTACTTAATAAATCTTTAATGTCATTGTCCTCATTTGTAGAGAACGCTTACGAATACAATATGTTACGAAACAAAACGCCTGCTATATATGCTGAAAATGATTCGAGCGTGGGTTCCAGTGTAATTGCTAATAGCAACCTCATGGATTTTGCATTCAAACACGACCCATGAATAACTGATACCTGTTTCGTTGTGAAAAGCTTGAAGCAATTGGTATCCACTAATCTCCACTGTCGTTGCCCGCCGTTTGGGGATTAGCGAAATTTATTCCACGTCATCTCATTGTCGACTGAGTAAAGCAAACTGGTGACTACGTATGCACGCATGCGCAGTAACGGTGTTGCTAGTTTGTTCCGCAGCTGAATTCTGAACACATTAATATCTATCATGTTTTTATTTTATTTTAAATAATCAGTTAATCTGACATTGATGAAAATAATGGAAATAGTATTCCGACAAAAGAGAGAAATAAAAATAAACCGAGTTATGTGTTCATCAATGTTTCATCTTCATTTCATCAAACGGAAGTCTCGAAATAAAGGCGAAACATTGATGAACACATAACTCCGTTTGTTCATTTTAATTTCTCTATATAAAGAATTGAATAATTTATACTTAACTTTTTTGCAGAAAAATATAAATTGTTAACAAGAAAATATTGTATTATTATATTATATATTATAAATTTGTAACAAGAAAATATTTTATTTGAAGCAAGGTATAGAGAAAATTTAACGTTCTTTCTTAGTCTGTGGATTTTCAATGCATAGTTCATCTCTTCAGAGGAAATGTCTTTATAATAATTATAGATAAACATAATTTGTTTTTGTCGCACATATATCGAAATGAAAAATATATTTTTAAATGGACATAGAAAAGGATATCATTTTACGGTGATTCAGCGGGAGAATCGGATCAAACAAGAAAAAGGATATGCATTATATGGGGTACACGATTCGAGAGCTTTATTTTTTTTTATTCCATATTGGTTAACCATTGCAAAATTGAAGGTAAAATCCCAATTTTTTTATCCGAGAGGGAAATTCTTGGGCTGAGCATGTAGTCTCCTCAATAACTGGTGATTTCAGAAACAGGCATGCACATATGTAGCCATCAATGTCTGTATAAATAAATTATATATATATATATATATATATATATATATATATATATATACATATATATATATATATGTATGTATAGTGAGTCACGGGAAATGTACGTTTTAGATGGTTTCTTATTCTAAAAACCTCCGTTTCCTGTGATCCATGCTGTATATATAAGTCACTATGTGCGTATGAGTTCTCTAAACAACTGTAACCAGGCTATGGTGACGTATTCAACTTTTTATAATACTTAAATCATATGTAAATACTTTTCGGGGAAAGACAATGGGATCGTTTCCAATCGCAAGTGTTTTCCTTTCCTAGGGAAACTGTGAGGATTGAACCTATTGTTGCCCCTAGCTGCGTCTGTCTAATTAAGTAAAAAAGCCATCTACTGTGGTAGATATGAAAGTTACCAAACACGTGCATTTGAGAGCTACTTCTATGTGAGAGTACTGAATCTATGTTGAATCTATATCGTTTATTAGAAACAGACTTGGGTAGAGGAATTACGGTAGAAAAATATATGTAATTAACGTTATGTTGCAGGTTGATAATCTGGCGCCTGATTCAAGTTTGGATTACTCTAGTTGTATTAGAGTATATGGCAGAATTCTTCAAATATAGACACCAAGTTCGTGCCTGTGTCTGTCTGTGGCATTACTGCAAAAAGGGAGATAACCAAATATTTTAAAAGAGGTTAGAAGAGTAATTGCCTGTATTTTTGAGATGGGGTGTTTTCATTGATTGAGATTGTCGGACTGACTTCCTCATCTTGGTGGTTATCGTCACAACGTTTCGGCCGTTTTGCCCTCCGGCCTTCATCTAGTGTTTTGTATCGAACTGGAAGACCGTTGTCCTAGTGACATATGGCCGAGTGGTCCTAGACGTTCTATCAAAGTTTGCAGTTACCCAAAGGTGGTGAGTTCAATCCTGAACGAAGGCAGTGAAAAGTAACATTCAAAACAGAGAATCAGCAACTATGTCCCAGAGCCTAGCTGGAGTCCGAACACGGTACCCCCGTAATAATAATAAAGGGTTGGGTTCGAGACTCCTAACAAACGGTTCCCCAGTTCGATACAAAACACCTGATGAAGGCCGGAGGGCAAAACGACCGAAACGTTGTGACGATAACAACTAAGATGAGGAAGTCAGTCCGACAATCTCAATCAAGGTTAGAAGAGTTGTGAAGTTAAGGTTAATTACACGTAAGGCTAAGATATCCGATTAATTTGCTTATAGAAATGATTCGACATAGTTTTTAGTCCTTGGATATTTGTGAATAAAAGCATTAAGTGTGGAGATGATTTGGTTTTGTTCGAATGGGCATCTGGTTTAATCGTAGGTTTTGTGCTGTCATTTCATGTAATATTATCTGTGGTTAAAATGTGTGACATAGTCCATGTGCATGGCATCAAACATGCACATTCAAGAAGACTATCAGCCGACTATACATCATCATAAAATATTCATCTTCCTAAAATATTCATCTGTAAAAAATATTTTTTATCTATAAAAATAGAAAGACTATTTTTACGATCGGATTATTTCAATTTTTGATAGTTATCGCATGAATTTCTGTAGAAAACATATCTAAGAACACTGCCAGACACATAAATTAACTTTGTAGTTAGAGATCAAGTTTCTCAATATTCAATAAACACATGTCTGAAGACACTATTTCATTTGCCATATTTTATCATAATTAACATTGCCAGTTGTGCATTAGTTGATCTTCACCGCAAAATTCTGATGCACCAATAATGCATTACACTAATATGCATGCACAAATGCAGAGTAAGTTTTACATTTCAGGCATCAAAGATACACAGCGCGAAATTGGTCGATGCACAATGGAATGAACTGAATATTAATTTGAATGCATTTTTGTTGTGGTTTTGTTGTTGCGAAATAATTATTTTGTGAAAAATATGTAAAAATATATTTGAAATTCCATACGAATTATAAATCATTATCTTTCTCAAATGTACTCTGCCAACAACGTTATGAAATTAATTTGTAATTCCAGATGTTTTAGGGTAACATTAAATTAAACATACACATCTTAGCTCATAGTGTAACTTTCCTGTAAAAATATAATTATTACAATTTGTTGTCATGAATCTTTCGCCCTTTTCCTTTACTTCCTCCAATTAGACGTCGAGTCATATCTTCCAAGGATGGTATTGAATACGATTAGAAGAAGTTGCCTACCATATTGCTTATCTCTACGAACACACACATTATATATATATATATATATATATATATATATATATATATAGTCATCGACATACAGTCCTGTTTCGTTGTATCACAACCCATCAGCGCCGCTAGACTAGCATCTCTCCCAAGCCAAGGATTGAACCTAGAACAGTCGTGAGTTCTCCCACTCGACCATGGAAGCGACGCCCGTACGTAACTCGTCGGACTGTCTATTTAAGTATACACCACCCACCACATTTATATATATATATATATATATATATTAGATTAAATAAATAAATATATATATATATATATATATATATATATATATATATACGTTATATTTTTTATTACCGTATCTTTCTGTTAAGTTACATTATTGTTTCAACTACTCGGCCCTTTTTTTGGCCGACGGTAGCTACCTCAGACTTTTACAGAAATGTTCGCTATTTTGGGATGAAAGAGTGAATGAGGTCAGGGGGGGGTTGCGAGGAGGGCGGAAGAAAGAGAGGAAGGGAACAAGGGGGAAGGTGGGAGGGGGCGCTTGGTATGTCGATAATGTTTTAGTTTTGGGGTTTAAGGAACTTGTGGGGGAGGGTCTGGGAAGTTCATTTCTGGTGTGGCTGAGGGCATAGGGATACATGGAGGGGGAAGTGGGATATGTGGGGGTGGAAAGAGGGGGTTACTTTAAAATTCGAGTCTTAATGTTAAAGTTTTTTGCGTCTCGTTGGTGAGATGATTTCTTGGTAAGTATGTCTTGACCTGTTGGGTGTTCGCTTATGTTTGGAGGCGTGCAAATATATGTACATATGTGCGCCTGCATGCATTGACACCCGCGTTGGGGGCAGAGGCGTCGATGTGTTTATGTATCTGTGTATATGCGCATCCATGCCTACGCACGCGTACCCAATCTTTGCACCTTAAAGAAAATTTGACGTAAGCGAGAGCAACGCGTGTGTCAATGCATGCAGGCGCACATATGTACATATATTTGCACGCCAGGGCGGGGATTTATGTGTACATGTGACCGTTTCTTTTAAGTATATATGTGTGTACGTGCACATGTCTGTACCTGTGGCCGCGACCGCTAGCTAACCCTCTCCAAACAATTAACAACAAAATAAAAACTAAAAATAAATAAACCGAATCATAGCCCCCCCCCGCCTCCAAACATAAGCGAACACCCAAGATATCTCACTAGTGATGCAATTCTCTATCTGCATAAAAGCCAAGTACATCCAAGGATGAAATACTGCTGCCATACCTTGGAAGGAGCTGCTAAAAACAGCCTATCCTGCCTTGACAGAGTACAAAATAGACTTCGTGGCTTAGTGGGGATGCCCTTTTCTTTACCCTGCAACCTCTCTCCTACAGAAGAGACGTTGCGAGCCTATCCTTGTTTTATCGTTATTTCCATGGCAGGTGCTCGTCTGAACTCCAATCTCTGGTCCCCCCTCGCCAATCTTTCACGAAAAACACCCGTCTAGCTGAATCCACTGTGAAATATCCCCCACTCTTTATCTGTGCCTAAATCAAAACGTGGATTCCATGAACAAAGCTTCTTTCTTAGAACTGCACGCCTGTGGAACTCTGTTCCGTCTGCCTGCTTCCCACCTGACTAAAACTCGGATGTGTTCAAGTCCAACCTTAACAAATTCCTAATGAACCGCCCCTTAAGTAAGCACTTCATAAAATCTCCACACTAACGTACTGTACTTGCAATAACATTTATCCCTGAGTGGCTTCCGGGCCTTGATAAGGGGTGACCACCGTGTAAAAAAAAGAAAAAATACGGCCGACCAGCTGAAACAATCATGTAACTTAACAGAAAGATACGGTAATAAAAAATAAAACGCATATTTGCTCTACAACAGTATTGAGCACTTTCTTCAGTTTTTATTAATTACCATCTCCAATATATATATATATATATATATATATATATATATATATATATATATATATTAGATTAAAGATCCTTTCTCAAAAATAAAGTTTTTTAGTATGTAAAAGAATTATATAATGTTTTAAAAAAAATTAAAGCTCAATAAATGACTTTTTATTGGGTTGCAGAGCATATACAGTAATTCGCAATACGAAGCAGCATTGCAGTAGATACCTTTTAAAAAGTAATGAAAGACCAACTGAGAAAACTTTATATTTGGAATTTGGAAAAATATTATATCACACACACACACAAAAAAAAACACACTCACACACATAAATATATATATATATATATATATATATATATATATATGTGTGTGTGTGTGTGTGTGTGTGTATATGTTTATATATGCATATATATGCATATATATAATATATATGCATATATATATTTATATGTGTATATATATGTGTATATATATATGTATGTATATATATATATGTGGGTATATGTATATATCGAGACGACGATTTCTGATATTCCGATCATTACAAACCGTCTTAATAATATTGCAAATCTCTTTTGCTTTCCTGTCGCTATAATCTCACTTACAATCGATTTAGCTCCGTTATGTGAAGTTTAAAACTGGTTAGGTATGCTTTTTATGTTTTGATTCATTATTTTTTTAAATCGGATCAATCTATATATATATATATATATATATATATATATACTCACATGGAGTCTTGATGGTGTCCAGGATTGAAGTAGGATTAACAAATCTTAAACCCTTCATTACTTTATAGTCGTCGAAATTGGTTAAATCGTCTAATTTTTTTAAATCAAATTGATTGATGCCCCCATCCAGTCAATGACGCCCCCTCGCAGTGTACCGGAAGAAAGCTTCACATGCTACCACGAAGTCACTTAGTCAAAAATGAAATGTTGTCTACATTGTTACTGTAAAGAATCTATTTTTTGATTTTATAAAATTATCTGTAAATAGTGACATCCTCCCAGTGCTCTACGGTGGGTTTTTGACTAAAAGAGGCGACTAACTTATTTTATTGAAAAAATTGGTCGATTTTACTAATTTTGATGACAAGAAACCCCGTGGAAACATCGTATTTCATTGTATAGTACAGCATAAACGTGAAATGTTTTGTAATTAATAGCATTATTATTATTATTATTATTATTATTATTATTATTATTATTATTATTATTATCATTATTATTATTATTATTATTATTATTATTATTATTATTCATTTTGATTTATCATGAATGCAATTATTTTCTATTTGAAAAAAAAAATTGACATAAACTAGAAAAATGATACCCATTCTATTTATAGAAGGTAGCTTTTAATATCAAATGAAAAGCCATGAGCAATGGAGAACTAACAAAGAAAAAATGAATCTACATACTGACAGGCCAGCACCCAAGATAAAAAGAGTCCCACGTTTATTCCGGAGGCGGGTAAAGGGAAGTAATGGTGTAAACATTCTCTCGCCTGGAAGTGGTAATAAATAATTCCTCCAAAATGATTTGATACATGAGCTCCTGGCCCCTAACCTCATCATATTGGGTAAGAAAAAATTAAAGCTCAAGCCAGGCCATAGAATGTTGCTGAATAGAAGGCGCTGTTGTTTTGCTTACGATTACTTATAGTTTGAAAAGTGGAGCAAAACTACTAAGCGAATCCTGACCGAAGAGATAAGAGTAACCACTCTCCTCGAAGTGCCAATATTCTAGCACCTAGATATACTTTCATTTACTTGGACTTGAAACGTTTAAATCAATTCATATCACCATCGACTTATGAAATACCAAATCGATATAAATTTAACGAACTTTGATGATTAATACACGTTCGATCGAGTGTTTTTTGCCCATCTTTCTTTTCCCTTTTTATTCGTGATTACACTGTTTTAGATCGGGCGGATATCTGTTCGTCTCTGACGAGTTGTATGCTAGTACAATGGCAGTACATTCCAACATTCGACATTAATATTAAAACACGTGCAAGAAAGTAATGAATAGAATATGGGAACTTGATTGGATTAAAATCGTTTTAATAAAGCATGAAAAATAATCAACCTAATTAAATACATTTATACACGCACACATACCCCCGCCACACACATATATATATATATATATATATATATATATATATATATATATATATATATATATAGTTTAAAGTATACAAAGGCTATAAAAATCCAGAAAACCGGATATTGATGTGATGTGACGTATGAACAAAGGTAAACAAACGGACCAAAATGTTGTACGTTTTTTTATCGTCATATTTCTATTTATTTCCCCCCCCCAAAAAAAAATAAACAATAACAAATAAAAATCAGTTAATATTGACTGACCTACTATTTGAAATATCATAAAAACGGAAACAAATATTTTACGACATTATTTTTGTTTGTTTTTGTTTAAAAAGAGATGCTATTCTCCAAATATGAAATACTTCCACCAATAACTTGTATTTGGGATTGTTTTTGGAAAATAAAGAGATAAACGAAATTTAAAATAATTAATTCTTACATATTTGTTTACCAACAAGGTTTTAAGCAAACTACATTTCCGCATATATATATATATATATATATATATATATATATATATATATAAATATATGCGGAAATGTAGTATATATATATATATATATATATATATATATATATATAAATATAGTATTATATATATATATATATGCGGAAATGTAGTATATATATATATATATATATATATATGTCGATTAATATTTGTCTAATTAGTAAACTAATATCATAATATCAATGGGATAAAACAAACCAGACAGTAAACATTTATACGTTACAAAAGCCCGTAATAGAGACGACCATTTTGGAAATGTATTTGCGAAGGCAGCATTTCCCGCTAATACATTCGCTTGCCAATACCCATTTCCTGTTGTGTTCGATCTGTTCAAACTCAAAATGGCGACCTTTTATCAACCACAGTTGGTCAGCCATTCATCAAAGTAAACTTGTTTTTTTTCTTTGCTTCTTCTCTTCCCGCGTTCTAATCGCGTCGTCTGTGAAAAGAACGACATGAGCTAATGAACGACTTGTCTGGCCTTTTCGCGACGACTCCGAAACGAACCGACGCACTTTCTCATTACGCAAATTCTTTGATCTTATTACATTGATGCCAAGAAAAGGGAATCGATGTTTGAGTTTTGGTTTTTGAATCAAAACTAATATTATTTTTAGATTGACATGTTTGGAATCTATTATTTGTAGATTAACCAGCATACATTGTCATTCTTCATAACACATTTTATTGATACTCGATGGCTGGTACAATTTCAGATTTTTACTATCAAAAATTCTTCTGCATTCCATGTTTGAATAGAATATATTTTGTATTGCGTCGATTAAACTGATTGGTTAATTATTCGTATTAAGAGTTTTGTAACTTTTAAGAAATCCCAACAGAAACAAAACTGCTAACCGTAGTTCACCTCAGAGCGTGCTTTCAATGACTCTTTCTCTTGCTTATGATTGAACACAGATTGTTAACAAATCTGTTCGCGTAGTAATGCCCTGATCACTTAGTTGTCTCAATTGTCGTGGGTTCCGCGTCACTTGGTTAAGGCGCCAAAACCCCTCTATGATATGTTTTGTCGGTTTATCAATCTTTTACATATACTCAAATTACTTGACATGAAGAATGAGCATACAATTGGAATCTTCACCACATGCTTGAAAACAAATGTAGACCCTAAACATGATAAGTTACAAAAGTTCTACCATAACTAAGATACGTTACAAAATTTCTACACTAACGATGATACGTTACAAAATTTATGCACTAACCATTATACGTTAAAAAAGTTCTATAATAACCATGATACGTTACAAAAGCCGGATTAGAGACGACCATTTTGCGAAGGTAAAATTTCTCGCTCATATATTCGCTTGCCAACAGTTTCCATCTACAAGTAGCTACATACCAGTGTTGCGTTGTACCCCCTTTAAAGAGGAGTACGACATTAAATTAACTATATGTTACGTATCTGTTTGATAGCCGGGTATATATATATATATATATATATATATATTTCAGAGGAAACATAATTTAATTTAAATACCAAAAAACAAGAAATGGGCAGGTGAAATTATTAAAAAAATTTTTTCCCTAAGGCCTTATCTTCTGACCCTCTAAGAGGAAACGTCAGAATGATAAATTAAAAACTAAGAAAACGAATGAGGGAAGAAGGGAATTTTAGTTTCAGTTGGAAGAACAGTGGAGAAAAAAAAATCTCACTGTTCAGGTGGTTTTAAATCAATGAATATCTCCAACTGATGTTTCATTGAGGCGTTAGTTATTAACAACTCTCGACCTAGCTTGTGTAGACAAAAGATTCTGAAACATCAGTTGGAGATATTCATTGATTTAAAACCACCTGAACAGTGAGATTTTTTTTTCTCCACTGTTCTTCCAACTGAAACCAAAATTCCCTTGTTCCCTCATTCGTTTTCTTAGTTTTTAATTTATCATTCTGACGTTTCCTCTTAGAGGGTCAGACGATAAGGCCTTAGGGAAATTTTATTTTAATAATTTCACCTGCCCATTTCTTGTTTTTTGGTATTTAAATTAAATTATGTTTCCTCTGAAATTTCTCCTTCCTTTTTGCTGTACCAAAAATTTACTTATATATATATATATATATATATATATATATATATATATATATATATATACACTTGTGCCCGATATTATTCATACCCCTCGGATCTTTGAGATTTCTATAAGAATATTGCTCAACCCAGAAGGTAGGCAATATTAAAGGGATTTCAAACAATAAATCAAGCATAAGCATTTAATTTAAACTCAACAAATAAATAAATTATGCAAGTTTGAAACATTATACTAAGAAAAACAATAATGGCACTAGTTCAAAATTATTCATACCTCTCTTACTAATAGTCAATAGCATGCCCTTTATTCTTAATAACTGCCTGTAACCGTTTTGGATATTTATCAACAAGGTTTTTACAAGCATCAACACTGATTTTTCACCATTCTTCAATGCAGTAGTTCTCCAAATCCCTCAAATTTCTAGGTTTCCGCTTTTTAACCTCAGTTTTCAATATGTGCCAGAGGTTTTCGATAGGGTTCAGGTCGGGACTCTGGCTAGGCCATTCCAAAACATTAATTTGATTATCCTCAAACCATTTCTTGACTATTTTGGCAGTATGTTTTGGATCATTATCCTGTTGAAGGACCCAGTTTGGTCTTAAATGGAGCTTCTCCGCATCCTGTCTAATGTTTTTCTGGAGTATCTCCAAATATTTCTCCTTCTTCATTGTTCCATCTATCTTGACTAAACTACCTGGACCACTAGCCGAAAAGGGGCCCCAAAACATCAGGCTACCACCACCATGTTTCACCGTGGGTATGGTGTTCTTTGGGTTGTAAGCTTCTCCTTTCTTCCTCCAAACGTAAGAAGCATCCATATGGCCAAACAATTTAATTTTTGTTTCGTCAGTCCACAAAATACTTGAGAAAACGGATTCTGGAGAATTCACATGGTTCCTAGCAAACTTTAGACGTGCTGCAAGGTGTTTTCCGGTGTGCAATGGAGTTCTTCTTGGTCTTCTTCCTTTCAGACCATTTTCATGCAGAGTCCTTTGCAATGTTTGCCTTGATATTTTTATGCCAGAAGACTCCAGATTTTCTAAAATGTCCTTAGTAGTGGTGGTTGGATTTGCATTAACACTTCTTACAATATTCCTGGTGGCTCTAGCAGACAGTTTCCTTTTCCTTCCTCTACCAATCAAGTTGTTTGTTGTGTGGTGGCTCTGGAATTTTTTGATGATGCTCTGTACTGTTGCTGTAGGGACCTCAAATTTCTTGGAAATTGACTTGTAACCTAAACCATCCTTATGTGAATTCACAATTTTAGTCCTAAGATCATTACTAAGCTCTTTTTTCTTCCCCATTCTAATAATTTTTATTCTTTTATTGGTTTTCAGTTGATATTATTTTAATTTCTGAAAAATGCAAAAAACGAAATGAAATTAATCAAAGGTTGTATAAAAGCATTCAAAATAAGAATCAAACAGGAAACAAACAGTCAGAAACTCGATTAATACTTTAAAAAATAAGGGGGTATGATTATTTTTGAACATTGCAGATTTTATAAATAGCTGTATATTTCTTTTATTACAAGTATCCCGAGATTTTAAAATGACGAAAATGAGCAGAAGAGGTTTATTAAGAATATGTATCAATATGGACGTAAACAAAAAATTCTTGCAAAGTTACACCTAATAAACTCAATTTTCAAGGGGGGTATGAATAATATCGGGCACAAGTGTATATATATATATATATATATATATATATATATATATATATAAGGAGTGTATATAATAAAGTTTCTTTGCGTCATCTAGTGTTTCATAATGTTCCTGGACGTGTGTATAACTAGTTACAAAAATACATTACGCATACAAATACATATTCAACATGACATAACATTTTATAAACACACGCAACATATTTCTGGGCAATGATTCAGGACAAAATAAGGAAAACATAGTCTATCGGTTGATCTTGATTGACGAGATTTACTAAATCTGCAAGGAAGACTAATCCTAAGGAACGCCAATCAACATCCGGTTATATTTTCATACAATTTTTATTCTAAATGTTTTACCATTGGAAGATTGCACGCGTTTTTGCTGCCCCCGGCGTAAAGGACCATAAGGTTCTGTTGCAAGTTGACCCCGTCTCCTACTCTCCAACTGTCTGTCTGCTTCCCTCTGTCTAACCGACCACTGACCACTATTCGGGTACTATTACGTCATTCAAATACACAAAACCTAAACAGGTGACTAATTAGTCACGTTTTCTCCGGCTTAATTTTATTGTTCTATATCTAGATTTGAAAAGCTATTGTTTATGTCAACCAAATTCCTTTCTATTAAAACATATTTGTTTATAAATCTTAGTGAAAATTCCTTCTTAATTATTATTTCCTAGTTTACATAAATGTTTTAACTTCCTTTCTTTCAAAACATTCTCTCTGGATCCTTTTTATACATAACAATTAACAAAATAATCATAGTGTTCGTTATCTAACATTTACACTTTTAATAATAATAGTCGATTTGGAAAAATAGACACTCATCAAGGTTACCCGGTGTCGTCCCTGCATAATATAACTCAGTTTCAGTCTTTAGTGGTCGTCATTTTGGTATTTCTTATAATAAATCTTGATATAATCCCATTACATAGCAAGGGTCTGTTAGCAAACATGTTAATCCCACGTTGATGTCTTAATTTTTATCGGATAATGTTTTAGATGTATGTATTAATGTTAAGATTTCAAGTTTATCTGAATTTCATCGTCTATCCCGCGCATTTATTCCAATAAGTATCTTTTACATTACGTAAAATCGAAATACTTAACCATAAAACTTTTCTGTTGTCCACGTAATTATTTAAGCAATTCTTTGTTCGCGATCGCGGAAAAGAGTGTCAGAAAGATTGCGACATACGGCAGTACTATAGATTGATAATCTGAATTTCATCTTCCCATCGTTAAACAGACTAGCCAAACCTCACACGAACTTTTCTGTAAAATGTACCCTACTGAATCTTCAACACAAATAATTAATTAGTATTTACATATTATTTATTATACATGGTCTACCTCGAACCAAACGCTATTGGGTACAGTTACCTTATATATGATTTAATTTAATAGTTTATTTTAAATTAAACACATGCACACAGTTTATTATATATTAGTCAATGAAAAAAACACAAAATGGCCTATAAATAACCTATTATAAGTAAGGTTTTTGTTTTTACTTTTATGATTAATACAACTCTATTTTTCTTTACTATCTTTGGTTAGAAAAATATTATTTCTTATAGATGTATATGGGACTCGGATTAATTGTTTGGTCAATTTATATCATTTAAGAAAACACGTGTAAGACATACTATACAACTAATGAAATAATATGAATGTTATATAAATATGCTTGTGGTATATAAATTGTTTGGAAAAATATACATGTATGATATATATATTTGATAGGAAATTATGGCGGAATTTTTCATTTCTTTTCAAATGATGTATTTTCAAATAATTTTCGTTAGAATATTTTTAATTTATATACAATTTTAAAAACGTTTTTCAATCTATCTAATCGTCTTAGTTACACTCGTTTTAAAACAATTATGCCTTCTTTTCAGAACGTCGAATACATGATGGAAAAAGCAAATTCGCACAGCTTTCTTTCAATTAAAGCTAAGTCGAAATTTTGTAAAACAGCTCCCACTGTCAAAGAAGCGTTTGGCACAATGTCCAATATTAAACGGACACCAACATCGCGGTTTAAGAAATTTCGTAGTAGTGACTAGTCTTGAAGATGATAAGCATAGTTTTCGGCTATTGGATGTTGACAAAGCCAATTCACGCACAACTGTTCGAGAACTTGATTCTACATTAGACGTAACGTATACGACGATTTTCAACCACTTGAGGGAAATTAGAAAGACCCAAATGTTGATAAAAAGGTACCTCACGAATGAGAACGATAACAAAAAGAAACGCCGTTACTAAGTGCTATTTTCCCTGCTTTTAAGCAACAAGAACGGCCCATTTCTCGACCGAGTTATGACATGCGATAAAAAATGGGTTCTTTATAATAACCGGCGACGCTCACGTAGTAGGTAAACACAAACTAAGCTCCACGTCATTTCCCTAAACTAGAGTTTCTGCTAATAGAATATCATGCTGGCTATTTGGTGGTTTGCGATCGGTCTCATCCACAACTGCTTTTTGAATGCAGGCGAAACTATTACAGCGGAGAAGTACGATCAACAAATTGATGAAATGCATCATAATCTTCGACAACAACATCCAGCATTAGTCAACAGAAAATGCCTAATTCTCCTCCATGACAATGCTCGACCACACGTTGCTAAAGTAACCTTACAGAAGATTAATGAATTGAGCTACGAAACTCTGCCTCACCCGCCATACTCCTTAGACCTCCAGCTTCTCGACTACTTCTTTTTCAAGCATCTCGACAATATTCTTCTAGCGAAACACTTCAAAACGAAAGCGATATCCCAAACGCCTTCAGTGACTTTATTGCTACCAGAAAGCAAGATTTTTACGTTACTGGCAAGCATACATTTGTGTGGCGTTGACAAGGCGTGTTCGTTCTGATTTTGCTTGTTTCGTTCAATATTTTTTTCTTTGAGTCGAAACATGTCCATCTGAATTTAAATGAAAAAATCGCAAGAATTTTATTGTTTACCTGATATATATATATATATATATATATTTATATATATATATCTATATATATATATATATAATATCTATAATATAAAGCTGAATGTCTGTGTGTGTGTATATGTGTGTGTGTGTGTGTCTGGTCACGAATAGGCTCCTATATGGTTGACTATTATAGAAAACTTATCACATATAATGATAGAAGATGTATCGAGACACAGGAATGGGTATGTTTGATCTGCTTAACGGTGGTTCATCAAAATTGTGGGGTCTGCGTTCGCGCCTGGCCACCATAGAATGGAAATAGGCGCACACTTTAATAAAGACTTTTCATATCCATCTGCGTAAGTATACTTTGATAATTATGTTTCAGTTTGAAGAAATATGGTATAATAAAATTATGGGGTGTACGTTCGCGCCTGACCTCCATAGAATGGAAATATGTCACAAAGTTTAACAAGGTTTTGTAATATATATCCACAGAATATTGTGATAAGTGTTTACGTGGGAACAGGTATGGTATAATAAATTATGGGGGTTATCTATTTTATTTTTCCTTTCATCATATTTTGCTTTGGTTTTGATACCCCCAAATTCGAAGCTATCGCTTTACAACCCTTCCTTTTCATAACCTATCATACTTTCATAAATCAGCATCCATTTTCTGTATGCTGCTTTTGAACCCAGTCAACGACGGGTACTTTTGGTAGAATATATATATATATATATATATATATATATATATATATATATATATATATATATATATATATATATATATATTGCTATCACGAACAAGCAGAATTGCTTGACAATAACGACGGATTCCTATTTATAAAACGATGGATCCATATTTTGATTTTAAAACTTTTACTTAAACAAAGCCTCAGATTTTACTTTAAAACATGCAACTATAATATAACCGTCTTCATATAACGTATTCTAGCATAGATGCCTCCTCAGTTTTCGCCACTCTGTTACTTGTGATGGTAGATGGCCAGTGAATACTAAAAATACTCCAGAGAAAGATATTGATGGATGTCTGCATCTCCCTCGCCGCGAAAAAGTTGTTCTTCGTGTCTTCGCGCCATAAAGCAGAATAGCTTACATGATCGCCATTCATGAACCTGAATTTTTGTAAGGTCTGGCACTCGTTAAAGCAAAATCTGTTTTTAAAAAGTAGGTTATTTTCTATCTTCCATTAATCACAAATAGTAGATGGCATTTTGCACACTGATTTGTAATTAGCGTCGTTTACGACTGAATGGTTTTGGGACGGACAAAGTGCATCTCCTGCCGAGCGATGGCCGTGGTGCACGGCGTTTACCTGGTAAAATCGATGAGCATAACACAAAGGGCACTATGTCTAGTGTTGAACAAAAGCGACCTAATGAAAAGATGCTTTATTGCACTCTGTTCAAGGTGAACCTCATTAGTATTACACAAGATCTAGTGAGATGCGTCCATCGACCGCGTGTTTATCGATGAAAACAATGTTTCCAACGTGCCTATGAGACCATGCGACAGACAGATGGAATATTCTATAATTGATATGCTTTGAGTATGCTATTTGTAAAAGATAAAGCATTCAAGAATCAAAATAAGATAACAAATGTGAGCATGACCAAGCGACAAAGCCTCTAGAGATATACGATTTTAGAATAAAACTGCATTGCTTTCTTCTCTATTTCGCATGGAGACAAAATAGTATGTAAGTACATAATGCTCCTGTCTAAAGCCAGTTTGATAAACCATGTGGGGTCACAGAATGTCAGGCATGACCAATAATTGTATGAGGCTGTGCTATTTCCCAGACCACATAAAAATTGCTGTAATAACTATTCTTTCGTCTCTAATTAAGCATACGTTTTGACAAGACCCTCAAATGTGCATAATGAAGTCCCGCCAGAACCAACACCAAATACTGGCAAGATCACCTGTCACTTCTGTGAACGATTTTGCAAGCATGTAGCTGGTCTGAAGAGCCATCTACGTGATCATGGACGCTCTACATTAATCTGAGGAGATGCTAAGATTCTGTCAAGAAATAGCAACCATCATATAATACATAGGAAATAGGCAGAAGTCTATCGCAGAAAAAAAAAACCAGAAAGGGTTCGTTAGCCTTGCATGACAATCTTCTATTGATAGTGTGACAAAACACCAGCCTCATTTTTTTTAATAATCACGAAAGTAGTACAGCTTAGAAAACTGTAATGCCATTGCGCAATCTGCTCTAATCAGAGATAGGTAAACAATAATGATATAAAAATTGCCAGTGATTTATACAGAATGTGGAAAACAAAGAACCCATAGTTTCCGTTCAATCTCTGCAGTCAGTTGATAAGTTCTACAAAGGTGGCTACGTGTGTAATTGGTAAGCTAGGGTTGCGAAATCTACCTAGCCACACCTTTTTAGTCGACACCATTTTATTTCAGTAGCCGAGAGAATTCCAGGCGATTGACAAAAAAAAATGCCGAGATAAGCGGAAAGCACATACATGGCACTTCCAAGTTATCATTCATTTACTATTGACCAGTTTGGGCGTTGCTTAACCTCTGGGGATCTAATGGGAAAAGGTGTCTTAGCATAATTATTCCGCAATGACAACTAAAATAATATCTATCGTTGTTGAAACATTAGGAGTAATTTATGAAAAATCTAGATAAGGCTAGCATTAAAAGAACGCTTAACAATATGCAACCCGTTTTATTGATAAAACATGTTAAAATATGAAAGAAAACCATTACGTGCAGAATGACAAACACGGAATATTAAGTAAACACAGCTAATAAGAGAAATAGAGAAATTTAAAAGAAAATCCTAAAGAACTGAAACTCTCATTATGTTGTGTAGTTATTTATATAATAGTTGCACACTGAAAATTCTTTTGTCGCTATTATCAAAGTCAACACAGAGACGAATTTCCAAATATAAGTTTTATTTACAATTAAGCGTCTAGTCTATTGACAAAGTGAGAGAGATACGTTAGTTATAAAGAGTTGGTTGTTGTGTGGCTAACCGACAAAGAGGTGTCAAAATACCAGTCACGCTCTCCGCCGTGTTTGTTAACTCCTGCTTAGTTTTCTATTATTTAATCACTAATTGACATTCCTGGAATCGTAAACATAAAGATATTACATTCCTTTTTTCGATTTTGTATTGCGCCATTCATAACTTCTGACCTTGTAATGTAAAATTTCTTTGTTTTCGTTTTAATTACAATTCCGATCATTTTATGGAACACCAAATATGTAGGTCAACTCCATCTAGCAATCGCGTGTGTACACACCTCCGCTTTCAAGTGCACATCGCAACGGTACTATACCCAACAAGTGTACTGATCCCATAATCGTAAATCCCAACCCCTTAAAATGATGGTACAACTTTTAGTTTGTAAACAGAAAGAAGTGCCAAAGGAGATAGTTAAATTTGATATTTGCTCACTTCCCATCGCAGAAAGATATAGCCCAATGCCAGAAAGTGGGACACATAAAGCCAGCATTCATAAAGAAGAAGCTCTTTGATTTTTAACATTTACATGTGTTGTTTTTCAGCATTTCTCTGTCGCAGTTCTTAAAGCAGTTAGCAGTAAACGAACTCGTCCCGGAAGGGATTAGGCAAGACGAAAGGGATTAGTTGGCTCACCTAAAACAACTCAGGACTAATATCTTAGTTTGACAGATAAATGACCACCAAAATGACCCAGTTTCTTTAGGACTGATTGTCTGGAATGTATCCCCAATCCTCAACTAGTATTTTACAGTCAAGAGTCTCTGACTAAGAGTAGGTACTCCGAGCCTGATCTACACACCAGCTTGTGGATCGAACAGTAATCTTGGGTCTGATGCAACTTCAATTCCAGAGAACACCAACAGCTGCTAAGCGAAAAAGACAACATGGAAATGCAACCGTTGTAAGTGCAGAAGAATGAAAATCTGGAATTCTTTATCATTCAGATTCTAGGGAACACAATCAAAGGAAAACTGATCCTGACTTTCTTGAAACGCTTGGTAAGCAAAAAAAAAAAAAAATAAAAATAAATAAAAGTAATTTTTAACCGGATTTTCAAAACGTATACATGTCTAACGCAACGGAAGATTGTTACCTGGCCAATTAACTAGTAAAGCAAATCAGTTTAAGTTACACAGCAGTAACGTCTTCAGCTTTATTCTGAAAGAAAACCAGATGAATTACAAAGTCTGATAGAAAATAATTTGCGACCACGCACTATGGTAAGAGGCTGTAAACACATGCTGATCCCCTTCCCACATTCATACTTCTACTCCTATTATTACTCCTCGCATAACTACCACTACTACTACTACTACTACTACTACTACTACTGCAAATACTAATCTGAGCATTGCAATTGATACCACTTTTTCTATTACTACTACTATAAATAAATCAGTTTGTTTCTGAGCTCTTTTGACACGTTTAGTCATCTCCAAAAAGACGTTGTTTTGCTTTTAAACCAGCTTTCTATTTCAGAAGTTTGTTTACAAAGAACTGCAGTCGCGTGAAGCTCTGCCCCTCCTACATACAGATTTGGTGTTTCCCAAACTAAGGTCAATGGCCATCACCTATCTTTTTCAATAGTCACATTCAGTTTTTTTAGTTCTTACCTCAAATGGTTTCATGACTTATCTGGAGCAGTTTTTATTAAAAATTATTTACTCATAAAATTAATATCAATACAATTAATACTATTACTACTATATACTTATTACTGCTATTTGTTAGCGTTGTTCGCACAAACATATAATATTAACATGAAAGAGTAAGGACTACTGTTGTAGGGCAGCTTTGTAAGAGACATCAGGAGGTTGGCAACAAATATATTTTATATTACATTTATGCTTGTAGGTACAATTGGGGAAACACGGAGCATGGACGATTCCAAAAAGCCAGCAATCCGAGTAAAATTTACTACTGCTAATGTCTGATATAGACTGGACAACACCGGATAATCTGGTCGAATATTATGATTAGAAAAATAAGACAATTAGATTTTGTAAAATGTGTATTTTCAACTAACAGTATTTATTCATGAATTTAACTCAGAAATAAAATAAACAAAGTCGATTTAGGAATTTTAAAGTGATTAGAAATAAACAAATATAGGCTTACGTGAGAGATCGCGTTTTTTGTGTCCTTGAGCAACTGGTTAGGGATTTGCTGACGTAATAGTTATCATAGTTAGCGAAAAACAAATCTGTAGGAAGCGGACAGGAAGACTGAACATGCCAAACTCCAACAAGAGAATCCATAAGAAGAATAAAACCCATGTAAAATATAACTTGTTGTTATGACGTTATTTTCGGAGTTTGAACCATTAAGCAGGTATGTGATTCTTTTGGTCTGAGATGAGAAGACATATTATTATCGTTTTTATTGTAAAAAGCTGTCTAACAAAGTTTGTGTTACGTTTGCAAGTACGTGTATTTGTGAAGAAGCGTTCGCACACACAACGAACATTTTCTATACATGCGGAACACAATGAATATTCATACACTGCATATACACATTCATTAGAAGAACATTTTATATCACTTGAGGATACACGAACTCAAACACGTGAATATACAAAACATACGTTTATACATACATCAGACAGATGACTGTGACATGTATATACACTCTCATACAATCTAACCACGAGAATACATGCATATATTTTATACACTCACCGGCTACACAGCAGTATTATTATCCCTTCTACCATTGCGACTACTACTACTACTACTAGTAGTAGTAGTAGTACTACTACTACATCTTGAAGGAAAACTAGCTTCAATAAACACGTGTAACAATAATCGCTGTAGCGCGATAACGTGTCTTTTTTGTAAATGATATAATTGAACTAGTCAGCTATGCAACATTAATCGATCGATCGATGCTTCCGTTCAGTCTCGAAAGACAAAGGGTACCCCCTGTAAGGGCATCTGCGCATGTACTAGTGTTGCAAAGGTTGCGCAATTCCCAACCACACCTCTCCTGAATCGACACTGTTTGAGTCCAGTAGCAAGGACAAGTTCATAACGACTGGAAACAATACCGAGATAAGCAGAGAGCCCTAACAACACCTGGAAACCCCAAATAGTCAGCCATTTGGTGCTGACCAGATTGAACGTTGCTTAACTTCGATGATCCAGCGGCGACCGTTGTGTCAACGTGATTATGCCGTACACCATTAAGTATTGATATACTGATGGCTGGGGTTGCAAATCTAATAATCGAACTCGTGATACTCTTGTAGTCTAGTACTCGAACCACTAAAAGAAACGGTTCGATATTACCTTGGCAACAGCAATTAAAAAAAAAACATATCCAAACGTGAAGGAGAAAAAAATCTACCTGTCCGCGGCATGTGAGCATCAAGTTTTTCACATGTCATTGTAGTTCGTTTCTTAGCTGAACATTAATCTATAGCTGATAAGCTAATCAGAAAATGAGAGAAGGCATTAGAGAAAAAAACTGTTGCGCATTGGGTTGTAATTATCATCGTTTACGTTTGACTGGTTTCGGGATGGGCAAAGTGCGTCGCGTGCCGAGCCAGGGTTGTGGTGCACCGTGTTTGCTTTGTGAAATCGACGAACGGACAACAAAGGACACGATGGCGGTCGTCGAACAAAAGAGACGAAATGAAACGATATTGTTTTAATATGCTCGCAACAAATGTCATCAGAATAGCGCAATATGGTTAACGCGTCCATTCAATCTGCACGGTTTGTCATGAAATGTTATTTACAATTTAAGCGTGACTGACCGGGCGACAGTAAGACAGATATATACTTGCGTGCTGATGTTTTCATTAGTCTTCCAGCAAGGATCGCATAATTAAATTATTACTGCAAACTGCTACCCTATCATGGCTGACAGAACGAGAATATTGTACCCCTGTATATTAAATACAAAACCTGTTCGAAATCTTTTGCAGATTCTCAAGTTTGACGGAGAGTTTCTCGAATTCTGCAAGGTACACATAAAAAAGTCGGTGGCATATCTGGGCGAGAGCTGCTAAAAGACCCTATCCTGCCTTGTCAAAATTAAAGACCGTCTTCGAAACTGAGTTGGTGATGCTCTTTTCTCTTCCCTGCAACCTTTTTATCACAAAAGAGATGTGGCGAACCTGTCGTTATTTTCATGGCAAGTGCTCGCATGAGTTTACAACTATGGTCTCCCCGTTGTCAAATATTCACACAAAATGTATCCATTTACAAGAACTATCAACAGTTTCCCTTACTCTCTATCTGTGAATAAATCTAAACGTAAATTCCTTGAACAAAGAATAGACTTTTTAAACTGTGCGTCTGTGGGACTCCTGTTCCGCTTTTCAGTTGACTATAATATGGCTTCAAATAATATGGCTGTCTTCAAATCCAAGGAAAACAAGTTTTTGTTGAGTTGAGCTGCATTCTTGAATAATCAATTTCTACCCGATTTCCACCAGTCGGGTATTACCTAATCGTTGTCCCAGTGACCACTGTACACTTATTAACCCTTATCGACGTGTGATCTTCGAGCCTTGATAACTGGTGTTTCCTTTATAAAAAAATATCTATATCCCCGATAATTTGTGCGAATAACACTCGAGATGAGAACAGTAGGCTGAAAATATCAAAATTATGAAAAATTATGAACCATTATGTAAAAAGGAAAACATAAACAAAAGTAATGTGCAGATCACTAAAACAGTGACTTGGCTATGTTGTTGTTGTTGTTGTTGTTGTTGTTTTTGTTGTTGTCGTTATTGTTGTTGATGCTGATGATGCTGATGATGCTGATGCTGATTTTGAAATTCTACCTAAGAACTATTAAAACACTTTCAGAATTTTCCTGATTCCAAACGTTTCATTTTTAAATCTCCTTGGGATAGCAGGAGGGGTGTTAATAAATCGTAAACAATGTGAACACACCAAGTACAAAAGCTAACATTCATCAAATTTCTCCATATAAGAATGACTTTAAGTTAGAAAGCGGTCTCATTCCCGAGTTTGACCGCAAACATCAAAAGTTCGAAAAGATACAACTGAAAGAGGTCGGAGGTTACATCAGCCACGAAGTTGTGACAATAAGTTTTGACAATAAGTTGTGAGAATAACATTCAAGATGAAAACAATTTTTATCTATAAAAATATAGAAGCATAAATATCATCCAAATCACTAAGATCAATTCATATAACAACATTGCTGTTTCATATTTATTGTTTGTGATTTTGACTTCTGTATTTAATATATAAGGACCACTCTAATTCCTGGCCAACATCAAGTAGCTCTGGCAAGATTCATCTTTCAAACATACTTTATGTATGGAATGCATATAATTATTATTTTTCAAATGCAAATATGACAATCTCAACTAAAATGACCAAGGGACGAACCTTGTAAAAAGATGCTCGGACGCATTTACAAAACGGTCCAATCTATTCTTCTCATCTCCTCCGGCTGAATAACCAGGACGTAGATAAAAAAGTGAAATGCTGTTATCAAAGCTTTATTTGGTTGTTAATTGAATCTTCATTAACAATAGGTGAACGCAGCACACGAGGAGGCAATAGCGCGCTCTGTGCTCGCACGTTTTGATAAAGTTCATAATTGTCAACATCGTCTTTATATTTTGTTACTCATGTCCACCTCAATTAAGGCGCATTGCTACTGTGACGTATGAGAATTAGGGATCACGTCTACAGGGGTACTCTACTAAGGTAGCTAAACAGCGAGATTTCTGTTCACATTACATTTAAATTTATGCGTCTAATTAAAATAGACTGAGCAGGAACTAGGAAGAAAATTCGAAGAAAATTCGTAAGTCAACCAGTTTAAAGACAGAAGTTACTACAGTAAAAAGCTCTCAATAAAGCCGTGGAATTGTGTTGTATGTCTTATTACTTAGATCTATTTAGTAGTGTTATGTGTTCTTCGCAAATTCCATTTATTTACTTGAAAAACAAGCACATGGATGCAACATTGCAGCGATGCGACAGGGATTGAAGATATAAGCTTATTTGGCATTTCGAGACCCATTAGCTCGGTATATCTTTTCTGGGATTTAACAGAGAAAGCTCATCTTCCTTTGACGGAATGGTCATTACTGACCAGCCGTGTCACTATTCACGAATTATGGCCATTGACTCCAGTTCTGTGCCATTCTAAGCAATTCAGTCATGCTAATGTCCACGATGCTCTTCACGTTGTCTGCCATTCTTGTTTTTGGTCTTCTACGTCCCATTTTGCAAAGGGTCGTACCAACATGCAGATCTCCCGTTAGGCCGTCTGTTCTGGACACATGCTCCACAAATCGCAATTCCTTGTCATTGATGTTGTCCAGCAGTCTTCGAGATGGTCCTATCTTCTCCAGAATCAATCTATTTGTACATTCGTCCACCCAGTTTACACGAAGAAGTCTACGGTAGCAGCCCAATTCAAAAGCATCAATTTTCCTCTTATCGACTACCTGGGTTCATTTTTCACAAATAAAGTAAATGACACCAAAGAAGTAAGACGACTTATTGCAATAGCAAAGCCAGCAATAATTGCACTAACCAACATTTCACAACGCATAAAGAAACTACTCCTACAAGCTTTGGTATTCTCAATAGCAACATATGAAGCTGAATGTTGAGCCTTGAAGAAAGCAAGCCTATATGTGGCAGCGGTATTGCAATAATGAGCTAAAGATGCATGTGTATATATATATATATATATATATATATATATGTGATACTGTCTGGTGTAAGTATTCTTCTAGCATGGTGGACGGAACCCATTTTTTACAGCACACTTGCCAATGTAGTTGCTTCAATTCATGTAGCCTATGAATTTTAGACCGATTGCTTACTATATAAAACACAAAAGAACCTTACAAAATTTAATGAAAAATATCAATCTTTATTTGTTATGTGAAAATATATAGTTTAGCCAGTTCGCTATTGCTTTGCAAATTTAATACATACAATACTTGAATAAAATTGTCCCACAATAAACACAATTCATAACTTTGCAGTAAGTATGAATATAACCGAAAAGATAGGAAAAAAACAGCGATGGGCTCCGTGCATAAGAGACCTCACAATTTATCAATAAAACAAAACTAATTAAAAATTAATATTTGAGTGGTATTTCCACGTTTTGGTCGGTGTAACTACCGATCCTTTTCAACTGTATCTTGTCGACCTCGGAAGTATTTATGTGGAACTCGTGAATCTGCACGGATTTTCAAACAAAACTCTTTATTTAATCCACAGCGATAGTATATTTTCATTACCTCAGCTGTTACCGTTTAGAAATATAAAATAATACTCATTTTATAATTAGTGTCCCTAGTACTCTTGATTAAATACAATTGTGAATTACTTAAGATTATTTTCCAGTCATGATTGACGGAACGAGAACATACTACACTCGTTGATTGATTAAATTGTTCCGGTTTAAATTCGATGCAGTTTCTCGACTTCAATAGTAAGATTCCCAAGTTCGACAGGAAAAAGCTCGAAGAACGTTAAAGGTTACAGAAGCTAAAACATATAAAGTAAGCATTAGATATTAAAATTAAATATTAAAAAAAGCAGTTCGAATAATCTAAATTTAGTAAAATACTTATTCCTGATCTATAATCTTCGGGAAAAATGAATAAAAAACAATTTAAGAAGTTAATTACTTAATTTACATTTTAGAAAATGTCGTTGCAAAACTTCGTGGTGAAGTAGAGATATAACTTTGTAAAACTCAATGATAAATGTAATACCTTTGTGGAAATTGAAGTTACAGTCCTGAATTGGGGCGGTTTTCAAAGATAAAATTGAAGATAAAATTCAATTATGTTCCATGCATTAAAGGCAATATTCCATTGCGAATGCAGAATTTTAGATTCATTTGGTCTCATGTTAGATTAGTAGAAAGACATTTTTTTCTTAAAGTAAAATTCAAGTGGTAAAAATGAATATTCCAATTAGCTAAAATAGCTGTGTTAAATTCAAAATAATTCAGATTAAAAGTTGTTGATTAAATATAAAGCTAAGAAAATAGAGACTTTAACAAAATCGTAAGTTTTAAGCCTGCAGAGTCCTAGAGTGGATGAAACGCGGAATATTCAGTGTAGCTTGATCGCCATATATATATATTAAGCCTGAAGAGTCCTAGAGTAGAAAAAACGCGGAATATTCAGTGTAGCTTAATTGTCATATATATTTTTATAAATTGCTATATATATATATACATATATATATACATATACATATATATATATATATATATATATATATTATGAAAATAATGGAAATAGTATTATCTGAATATCTGGACGAAGAATTCAAATACCTCACAAACATTTTGAAAACCTTGCAATATCCGATATATTTCATATTGAATGCTAAGAGAAAAGCCACACAAATATTTTCCAGAATAAATAATGATAAAAAATCATACACGCCAGACCTTTCTCTCATAAACAGACATCTTCTTTTACCTACAAACACCAATAATGCAATAATCTGTAACACACTAAACAGCTAGAAATTCATATCGTACAAACCACATCACTAACCATAAGACATATATTAAAAACTACGAAACATCTCCATAACAAACCAGTTTCCAATGGAGGTATATACACTATTCCTTGCCATAATTGGCATCATAAATACGTTGGTGAATCTCAGCGTAAATTGGAAAAGGCTCAGTGAAAATAAAAGAGATATAAAAAATAGCAATTCTCTAAGTGCATTATTCTCTCATTCATTGCAGAATTATAACACCTTAGACTTTAAACAGGCGAAAGTAGTTAAATTTATTTCAAATAAACCGCGCTGGAGACTTCTTGAAGTTTATCGCAATTTCAACATAATTAAACAACGTGCAGGTTTCTATAATATAGCGCCATTAATAAGTAAACTATTATTAAAAGAACATTATTTAATTGTAGGCACAGGTTAACCTTCTCACACCATTCAAACACCCCCTGTAATAATTAACACACTAAAATTTCCCTCACTTTAACAGCGCCAACCTTACCCCTCCTTTTTGAATTTCCAACGTCTTTTTCCGTTTTTTCTGAAATAGAACTGCATCACACTGTGCACGTGGAACATTTTAAAATATTTTGTACTGGTATTTTTTGTTTCTTAATCTCATTCATCCAGAGGAAGTCTCGAAATAAAGACGAAACGTTGATGAACACATAATACGGTTTGTTCCTTTTTATTTCTCTCTCTCTCTCTCTCTCTCTCTCTCTATATATATATATATATATATATATATATATATATATATGCCAACATTTTAGCAGTTTCCTAACTTAAGCCTGAAGAGTCCTAGAGTGGATTAAACGTGGAATATTCAGTGAAGCTTAATCGCCATATATATTTTATAAATTATTAACTAGCTCTACTTAAGTGTTGGGCACTTTTGAAGCAAATACTTAAAGTTTACGCATAAATCTATAATTTCGTATATTATTTTTATGTGAGTAAATTAAGTAGTTATATGTATATATATATATATGTATATATATATATATATATATATATATATACTAGCAAAAGTACCCGTCGTTGACTGGGTTCAAAAACAACCTACAGAAAATGGACTCTGATTTATGAAAGTATGATAGGTTATGAAAAGGAAGGGTTGTAAAAACATAGCTTCGAATTTGAGGGTATCAAAACCAAAGCAAAATATGATGAAAGGAAAAATAAAATAGAGAACCCCCATAATTTATTATACCATACATGTTCACATTGAAACACTTATCACAATATTCTGTGGATCTATATTAAAAAAACCTTGTTAAACTTTGTGACATATTTCCGTTATATGGAGGTCAGGCGCCAACGAACACCCCATAATTTTATTATGCCATATTTCTTCAAACTGAAACATAATTATCAAAGTATACTTACGCAGATAGATATGAAAAGTCTTTATTAAAGTGTGTGTCTATTTCCATTCTATGGAAGCCAGGCGTAAACGCAGATTCCACAAGTTTATTATATCATCCCTATTTAAGTTAAAACACACTTATCAACGTATTATTATGTACAGCAATATCAAAAACACTTGTAAACGTTTTTTTTTTATTTCCATACTTTGTGGACCAGGCGCGTACGCAGATTCCACAATTTTAACTAATCATCATTATGCCTGATCAAACATAACCACTCTGTGTCTCGATACATCTTCTATCATTATATGTAATCAGTTTTCTATAAGAGTCAACGATATAGGAGCCTATTCGTGATCAGACACACACACAGACGTTCACCTTTATATTATAGACATGTGTGTGGGTGTGTCTATGTGTGTGTGTGTGTGTGTGTGTGTATGTATGCGTGTGCACGTTATGTGGGTGTGCATGTATAAGTGTATACGTGTAAGCGGTGAATCACTGGATTAAAAACATGATTTAGTAAAGTTATTCGAAGAAGTTCTTACTTTACGAAATGATGTTGGGTCTGTTCAAATCTATAAAGCATTACGCAAACCACAAAAAAAACAAAAACAAAAACAAACAAATAAACAAAAAAAAAGCAGAAAAAAACATCGGATTTCAACGTTGCTTGACGCGTAGAAATAAGAACGGACATATGTTTTGCTGTACGTAAAGGAAGGCCACACATCGCGTTTGATACTTTCGGGATGAAAAGAAAGATAACATAGAATATCATCACAAATTTTAGATAAAAAGTAAACAATTTTATTTAATAAATCAATATATACAAAATTATATATATATGTTTTATTATATATATATATATGTTTTATTATATATATATATATGTTTTATTATATATATATATATATATGTTTTATTATATATATATATATATGTTTTATGATACATATGTTTCTGTATGTGTGTTTTATTATATATATGTTTTACTATATATATATATGTTTTTCTATGCATATGTATTTACCTAGCTATCTATATGTATGTATGCATGTATGTATATATACATGTCATATGCTACTGGTACCATGTAACCCAGTACTACCTGCCTCATGGTCGGATCACCGGCGACTAAACTGGTTCCCCCACCAGACTTGTTTGGTGAGGAGGGCGGCTAGTCTCCCCGAAGGATTAAAAACAAGACCTTCCAAAGGGTGAATGAACTCTTTTTCTGGGTCAACGGCCAACTAGCACTGTGTATATTTGTGTGTGTGTATATGTGTATTGGGGTAGAGAGGGCTCCCGTAAGCCGTGGTGAAGGCAACCTTTCTAGGAGAAGCAAATCTCTGATTTTAAAAACCATAAAGCGAAGACCAGTACCCGCATTAAGCTGGTCTGCATTTTAATTTGTTGCTAGCTATCTTGCTCTTGCTTGTTGCTGGATCTCAACATTTTGAACCGAGAGAGAGGTTTAGCTGTCGTACAAAGCTAAGACTCTGTAACATCATATTTGTATAGATACTCCCTCAGACATTTGGGCTCATGAATTTTAAATGTCTGAGGGAGTGGCACTCGTCTGACAAGACGTTGCAATCATCATGTATGTATATATATATACATATATATTTATATATATATACATATATATATATTTTATTAGAAATATAAAAGATATCCCGTCTTAACCTTAGTTTCCCACCTAATTTTATTTTTAGTTTTTATTTTATTTTGTTTATCATCATGAAAAGAAGTAATTATTTTTGTTTATATAAATAAATGAATATTTTTAAATATTTTCAAATATTTATAAATATTTTGAATATTTAAAATATTTTGTATATTTTTCAATATTTTTAAATATTTTAAAATATTTTCAAATATTTGGAAATATTTTAAAATATTTTAATCATTTTTGAATATTCTTAAATATTTTTAAATATTTTTGAATATTTGTAAATATTTCTCAAAATTTTTAAATATTTATAAATATATTTTCATATTTTAAAATATTTTAAAATATTTTTAAATATTTTTAAATATTTAGAACAATTTTTAAATATTTTAAAATATTTTTTAATTGTTTTAAATATTTTTTAAAGATTTTAAAACTATTTTAAAATATTTTCAAATATTTGTACATCTATTTAAATATTTTTTAAATATTTCTAAATATGATAAAATAGTTTTTATACATTTTAAAATATTTTTAAATATTTTTAATATTTTTAAAGATTTTTAAATATTTTTAAATTTATTCAAATATTTTTAAATATTTTTAATATTTTCAATATAAAGGAATGGCTCTCGTCTTCGGGAGGCTCCATGTTTTTACAAGCTTCTGGGATTGGCCTTTACTCCTGAACTGAAATGGAACACGTACATCAAATCTGTTTCTAGGGACGCTGGCTAACTGGCGGGATCCTTCTTCCGCTCCAGAAGATATCTCACTACTGATGCAATTTTCTTTCTGTATAAAAGCCAAGTACGTCCAAGGATGGAGTACTGCTGCCACATATGGGCCGGGGCTGCTAAAAACAGCCCATCCTGCCTTGACAGAGTACAAAATAGACTTCGTGGTTTAGTGGGGGATGCCATTTTCTCTTCCCTGCAACCTCTCTCCCACAGAAGAGACGTTGCAAGCCTGTCTTTGTTTAATCGTTATTTCCATGAGCTCCAATCTCTGGTCCCCCATCGCCAATCTTTCACGAGAAACACCCGTCTGGCTGAAACTGCTGTCAATAATTTTCCCCACTCTTTATCTGTGCCTAAATCCAAACGTAGATTCCATGACCAAAGCTTCTTTTCAAGAACTGCACGCTAGTGGAACTCTCTGCCGCTTGCCTGTTTCCCACCTGACTACAACTTGGACGTCTTCATGTCCAACATAAACAAACTCCTGACAAACCGCCCCCTTAAGTAAGACTCTCTATCAAATCCCCCAATACTAATGATTACTACAATAATATCTCATTGATTACTGTACACGTAATAACCCTTATCCCTGAGTGGCCTTCGGGCCTTGATAAGTGGTGACCCCCATGTAAAAAAAAAACATGTTGGTATCCATAGATTTATATGTCGATTCAATAAGGAGTCACAATAATTTGGGGAGGGGTTGTATGCTCAATATACCTAGGTATTTCGAAGCTTAATGCTTTCAATTTGTGGAGGGGATAGGGAGCTAAGGAGCTAACATCTAATCCGACTTCTATCTAGGGGTATAATTGGAGGCATTAAAATATCTAGCAGTTAGGGTTAATGGAGGAGATGTAAGCGGAGCAATCTGGAAGTGTTAAACTAATGTGGGTCAATTTTAGTTAGCTGCAGACTTTCGATAGGTTAGGAGAGATTAGTAATATAAGTGATTAATATAATATTGGAGCGGATAGTTACGATGTATAGCGGAAGAAAGAAAAAGATGGCTGGATAAACAGGGTAAATTGCACATGCCGTGAGCAGAAGGATTAGAAAGATACACATTGTTATACATTATTTGAATGAGAAAAAAAATCTTGCGGAATTTTTAATTTTGATTTTAAATTATTTATCTTTTAAAAAGTTTTCGTTATAATACATATACATTATATGCCACTTAAAAGACTGTTTAAATTACAATCGTTTTGAAACAATTAAGTTTTCTTTTCAGAATGTTTAATAAAATTTGAAAAAAAAAAAAAAAATCTCCCAATTTTTTTTCTTTTCAATATAAGTTGAAACAGCTTGCGATATCAGGTCTAGGAACTACTACTGAACGCATATCACAATGGTGGTTTAAGAAATTTCGTGACGGCGACGAGAGTCTTGAAGATGATGAGCGTAGTGGTCGGCCATCGGATGTTAACAACAATTAATTAAGAGCTTTAGTTGAAGCCTATCCACGCACAGCTGTTATGTCATCTTTCCTTTTTTTACACAACAAGACCAACCTGTTTCTTGATCGGGCTGTGACATGCGATAAAAAGTGGGTTCTTTACAACAATCAGCGACGCTCAGCTCAGTGGTTAGACACCAATTAAGCTCAAGGATATTTCACGTTAGGTGGTCTGCAACCATTCTAATCTATTATAGTTTTTTAATGCAAGCGAAACCGTTACGGCGGAGGAGTACTCTCTACAATGGATTAAATGCATCAGAAACTTCGACAACAACATCCAGCATTAGTCAACAGAAAAAAAGCACAATTCTACCCCACGACAGTGCCCGTCTGTGCCCGTCTGTGCCCGCGTGCCCGTCTGTGCCCGTCTGTACATTGCTAAACCGACTGTACGACTCTTAGGACCCTCTCTGGCAATTCTCACTCCCCGTATATTCAGCCACATCCTCAGAGTTTTGAACAGTTGTATGATGACGACAAGACCCACCCTGTTTACCAGTGGGACACCTACCTGACGTGAGACCATCACAAGATGTTCTAGCCTCATTCACGTCGTTATTTTCAATATTTTGATCTGACATTTTCCCATAAATGGGGTTAGTTAATTTAAGGTTACACCACCACCGATAGTTTATCAAGACATTATCTCTAGGAGGGTCCCCCACTAAAGTCAAAGATCTCCTCCCGACCTTTTCCCTCCATCACCACCACTATTTTTAGAAATAAAATCTACAATGATAATGGCAACACTAATATCGGCAGCAATAATATTAACAGCAAAAACAACAATAACAATGACAGCAAAAAACAATAACAATAATAATAATAATAATAATAATAATAATAATAACAATAATAATAATAATAATAACAATAACAACAATAATAATAATAACAATAATAATAATAATAATAATAATAATAATAACAACAACAACAACAACAACAATAACAACAACAATAATAATAATAATAATAATAATGATAATAAATAAAATCCAAACAAATACAACAGGGAGAAGTCAATTGCGAAGGAGGCCATTGCGGAAATAATACATCGTTTACTAATATGAAATATTAATCATCATTTTCCAAGTGCAACAGATAATTAAGATGGGAATTAGGAAACAGAATCCAAACAAAAAAATTGTGAATAAAAAGCGCATAATGAAGATAACAAACTAATCTTCTAAGAACTGAATTGAAAACATGCGATGCAGTTTTTATTCCGTTGCTAAGAAACATGGGCGGCTTCTCAGAAATGTCTTCATTTTATCGACTTTGAATTTAAGGGTAAGAAGTAATACGACGTCGACGACATTATGAAGCTCTCCAGCTTTGTCTTTTCCAGAAAGCATTTTCCCGTGTTGTCCATTGTTTCTTCTGTTCTGCACCGCTTTTGAAATTTTCTTTAGCTTTCCTTTCTCTTTTCATTCCCTTTAACTGGATACTGCACATTATTTGTTGGTCTAAACTTCCAATGTTCTATCACGTTTTAGCTACCTCCACAGCTCTACCGTCCACTTTCTGCCTCTTTTAAGCTCAAATTGAACCGCGCTGAGAATTGAGTCTAATGAGTTCAAATTTTCATAACCCATATAGATGAGACGGTAGATGTATGCGTAACTCAGCGAGTAGGAAAATATCGGCAGCAGCTAAAATAGCTGGCTACCAACGATATTAACAACAGTGGCAGTAGCCGAAAAAAGCTCATATAGAAATTAAGAAGTGTGTGCGAGAAGAAAAAGGAAGATAAGGAGACAAAATCCACGACAAGGTCGGACAAAGAAAGTCGACGTCTAAAAAATTGTACGTGTAAAGACGAAGACGAGAAATGGATGGCTGCGACCGATGTGAGGTTGGAGAAGAAATTTGTACACCGGGCAAGATGGACGATGTTAAAGACGTTTAAGTTGTGTCGAAAGGGGAATGTGACGGTAATAAATGTTTTTGTAGAAAAAGGAAAAAAATGTCAACGGAGATTTGTTTCTTTTTGTTTGTTTGACTCTTTTCAACTGTGCTGGAGGGCTTGGGGGGGGCAAAAGAAGTTTAAACTGTAATGAACAAGGTTCGGCAACCTTACATATGTATGTGTTCGTGTGTGAAAATATTTAACTGATAAACTCTTAAGCTACTGGTAATATGACACAGAAATAAACAGGAAATAGTAAATAGACGCTAAGGTTGATTAATAACGAGTTGAATAGTTGTTTGGATAGATGAATAACACCTACAAAACTATCGTAAAAAAATGAATTGATGTTGGTTAGGGTTAGGGTTATAATAAGATGTAAAGAAAATAACGGCAGTAGCTATTTCTTGGAAAAGAAAGATAAATAGCATACATGAGACGTGTAAACTGTTAGGTGAAAGTACAGAAACAGTTGTTTTTTTTTTCAAAATGTGCAAATCAATATTTGAAGAAAGTTTTTAAAAATTAAACAGCCCCCCCCTCATCACCAAAAATACTGAATGAAAAATAGAAGTGGCTGTACAGGAAAGAATCTGGAAAGATTCATTCTCGTCTGAACGGAGACAAAGTGGGAGATATTTTTACTTAATATTTCGGTCGTGACACGAGTAGAAAATAGCTTGGAAACTTACGAGTACTTAATGTAAATCAGTTAGTCTGCATGGGTGCGCGTCTCATACCGTCGCGTAACGTAGAAATATCGTCCCCAATGTTGTTCGTCGAAAGTGTCCATTTCCAGCTATGTTCTCCTCGGCCCGTCTGTACTAGTTCGCTTGTACGCCAATGCCTCTGAACTCTATTTGGAAACCTTCGATTTGCCAAATCTCCCAAACTGGATACTCCTCAACTCGTAACTGTCGTTAACCGTCGTGTATATATATATATATATATATATATATATATATATATATATATATATATATATATAGTCATCCACATACAATGCTGTTTGGCTGTTTCACAGCTCATCAGTGCGGCTAAGTTTCTGTAAAACTAAAAAAATATCCTCCGTTGGAAATTTATTTTGTCAGTAAGTCAATTAATTTCCTGCATCGCTTCATCGTTTTACTTACATGACCAAACAATATTACCAATATTCTTAATGGGATCATCGGTTGTTTACCATGAAAAACATTACACCCAATTCATCGCTCCCCAGAAGTGTTTATCACCCCCACCTAAAAACACATGAACAAAATAATTTTGTTCTGGATCTAGATGTGTTCTCCAATCATTTAAAAGGCATCTCTTACCTGCGTCAGTTAATGTGCCTATTGTTACAAACTACTGTTATATATATATATATATATATATATATATATATATATATATATATATATATATATATATGTATGTGTGTATGTGTGTGCGTGTTTGTTGATTTGTATGTGTATGTCTGTGTGTATAGTCAGTACGTAATACATAAGTTTATAAGTTTAACATTATTCTACTTTACATCACATTCCATGCATACATGTGCGTGTGTCTTTGTCTGTGTGTGTATACACGCGCACACACAAACACACACAGACACAGAGACACAACACACACACACACATATATGTGTGTGTGTGTGTGTGTGTGTGTGTGTGTGTGTGTGTGTGTGTGTGTGTGTGTGTGTGTGTGTGTGTAACGTATTATTTGTGTCTGATATAAAACTGACACCGATCAGCCAGGGACATATATTATAATTATTTGCAGGAATAATACAAATGTATCGTGAATGCCATAAATATTTCCTATTATATTTTATTTCTTTTTCTTGAAGGCGTCGATGCAGCCGATGATGCCGATAGCGAATCAATAATTAGATTCCTGTTCACAATAGAAAAAAGATGAAAAAAAGTTAAAAGATACATCACGTGTCTACATCCGGTTCCAGTATGTGACCTTGCGAACCAGTCTGTTTAGAAAACATGGCGGAAATAGACTTTGTCTTTGTCGGATGTTTACTTATTCGTTCTTTAATTTACGAATTTGAACTATTTTTTTGTTGTTTGTCTCGACATTTTATCGACTTATTTCTTTCTTACCATGAAAAGAAAGACAGCAGCTTTAGGACTACAAAGAAGTCTCTCACTCTTTCTATTTCCATTTCTATCGTTCAATGGAATGGGTTTCAGGCTCTCCAAAAATTGACCCGGTGTTAATCGCACGTTAAAGAGTTTAATAGCTACAGTCAATAGCAACATTATAGGAAACCGATGCTAGAATTCATAGTTATATATATATATATATATACATATATATATATATATATATATATATATATATATATATATATATATAAAATTCTATTTCCAGGCTAATCGAGTAGCCATCTGAAAACCTTCGAATCTGTCTCCATTGGACTACTCAAGCCCTCTGTCTTCAGGCGGAAGAGGTTCATTAATACACTGAACCTCCTAGATTAGTTGTAGAGGGATATTATAGCGAGATATGCATATTTATACATGTGTATGTATGAATTTCCTACTCCCTCTTTCTTGTGTATATTTTCTTTGTAAGATATACAAATGCTTCCCCCGTTTTTCTTTCTCTTTCCCATATATATATATATATATATGTGTGTGTGTGTGTGTGTGTGTGTTTTATTTTTTATTACCGTTTTATCTTAGTTACATATGTTTCGGATATTGGACTATGTTTACGATCCAACAGCCTGTTGGATCGTAAACATGGTCCAACATCCGAAACATATGTAACCAAACAGATAAAACGGCAATAAAAAAATAAAACACATATTTGCTCTGCAATAGTATTGAGCACTCTATTCAGGTTTTTACTAATTACACGTTTTTCCGATGTATGTATGTATGGATCGATGTATACTCCCTTTTTTCTGTTCTTCGCTTCCTTCCTCCCAGTAATATTTATTTTATGGTAGATATGGACATGTCTTTCTCATTTCCCCCGTACTTTCTTTTTTACAAAACCAAATGGCATCGTTCGCCCCTGATGGCGGTGGCGAAAGACAGGGTTTAAAAGGACTATTTTCCCGTCACATATAAATTTTGTTCCTCAAATAAACTTTTCTAATATATATATATATATATATATATATATATATATATATACATACATACATATATATATATATATATATATATATATATATATATACACATATTTGTCCTTCTCGACATGGGTAGGATTCAAAAACTGTTCTCTTCTTCGTATGGTCTATGACTTTTTCTTTCCTGCATTTTTACTTCAATATCCTGAAGATGTCCTCTGAAATAGGGACAAAACGTTGATTATTTTAATAATTTTATTCGGTTTTTCTATTTTTCTCAAAACATATATATATATATATATATATATATATATATATATATATATATATATATACTCGGGTTTTTTTTATATTCAAAAGTAATGGACTAATCAATTCAACGAGGTTGTTAGATAGTGCTCAATAAAAAGAGCTGATAATACTTGTTTATTGTTATATAAACATGCTCACATCCCGCTGCTACAAATAGTCACTTGTTTCAATCAAACAACAGATATCATCAGGCAGCGACTTGACTATTCAAAAGTTAAATGAATAAGGTTATTAATTGAACTTTTGAATAGTCAAGTCGCTGAACGTATCTAGTGAGATAAGACCCTCTGGATCTATCCGCCCAAGGTTATATGGTCTCCCTAAAACCCATAAAGCGGATATCCCATTAAGGCCCATTCTCTCCATGGTAGGGTCATCGCAACACAAGGTCTCAAAATGGATCTTTGACATTTTACAACCTGTTTTACAACATTATAGTAAATATTGTCTTAAAGATTCATTTTATTTTGCTGATTTTATTAAAAGGTCTAAGATTGTTAATAGGTTTATGTGCTCCTATGATATTAGCAACCTTTTTACTTGTGTCCCTGTTTTGGAAACTATAGATATTTGTGCAGATTTTCTATATCGTGGCCGGATATCACCGCCTCCTATTCCTGAACACATCTTTATTGAACTTATGAAACTTGCCACTACATCTGTGGAATTTAGTTTCAACAATATTATGTACCGGCAAAAAGATGGTGTTGCCATGGGGTCAGTACTTGGACCGACCATGGCAAATATTTTTGTGGGGTTCCATGAAGAGCGCTTATTATCTGGACCCATAAAGCCATTGGTGTACTTCCGATATGTTGATGACACATTCTGTTTATTTAATAACCAAACGGAAGCTAACACCGTTTTCTCCTTACTCAATGGAATGCATCCCGCGTTAAAGTACACCTATGAGGGAGAGAGCAATTCAACTATAGCCTTCCTTGATGTATTGGTAACAAAAACGCCATCTAGTTACCAAACATCTATATACCGTAAACAAACGTTTACAGGTTTGTACACTCGTTGGGATTCATTTTGCCCCAGAAAACGTAAGATAAATCTAATTTGGACCCTAACACATCGTACCCTTATGATTTGTTCCAAATCAAAATTAGATGAGGAATTGAAAAGAATTACGGATACTTTATCCAAAAATGGGTACCCCCTTGATGTGATTAGGTCAACTATTCAAAAGAAATTGGCCGAATTCTCTCGAATGAAAGAGAATATAGTAGCCAAATGTCCCATTTATCTTCGTCTGCCTTGGTTAGGTAGAGTAAGTGAGAAATTTGCCAAACAAATAAGTTCAGCAGTTCATGGATGTTATTTTGCTGCCAATGTGCGTGTTGTTTTCTCTACGAGAACTTTATTTCCGTCTTCTCGAAAAGACGTGGTCCCCCCCCCACCATAAAAGTAATGTTATTTACAATTTTAAATGTGGTTGCGGTGCCAACTACTTGGGTCGAACGACATTAACATTAGATGGAAGAATTCAACAACATATACCCAGTAAAATTAGGAATGGAACCTACCGGGCAACTGATGTCGTTACTAACACATACGGGTCTTCAATTACTGATCATTTGCTTAAAAACCCGTCTTGTGCAGCAAACTTTAGCACGGACTCTTTTACCATTATTAGTCGTGCTCATTCATTATACCATCTTAAGATCTTGGAGACCATTCACGTTCGACTCAGGAAACCTTCTCTTTGCAAGCAAAGGGAATGCCTCCTGGGGTTGAACGTGATTAATCTCTAGGGTATTCGTCCATAACGCCGTTTTATTTAAATCGTTTTCCCACTTTTTTTTCCCCCCTGTAAATTTAATAAAACGCTATTTTAATCGCTTTCATTCTTTATTTTAAAATAATTCCCTCGATACAGCTTTGAGAAGCGAGGGTCGAAACCGGTCAGCTGGCTCCCCATTTTTTTTCTTTCCTCTCCTGCTTCCCCTTCATTCCCACCTTTTTGGAGAAAAGATATATATATATATATATATATATATATTTGTATATATACAAATTTACTTTTAATCATGAATCATAAAAGTCTTCCTTTCCTAATTGCAATATATATATGTATATATATATATATATATATATATATAAGTTTAGTGGTTAACTTTTGATTCTGAAAATCAAAATATAGACCCATATATTCGAGTTATGAAATTTATTGCTTTGCAAAAGGATTATATAGAAGGTGTTATATTAATTTCCTTAATCCGTGGATTTTCAATAATGGATATCAGAGGAAATAAAATGCGGTTAGCAAAATGTTCAGCTGTGAAAAGGCACGTATTTTGCTTTTCAGCACAAATATTAAAAATAGTTTTTTGGGTGGCGAATTAGTTATATGACAATAATTATTGGAAAAGGGAATTTCATACAACCTGGGCTGTCCATTATCGGAAGGAATACAATGTCCCCCGGGGTTTTTAATTATAATTATTTATTTATTATTACATTATATTATTTATTATTATTCATTTATTATTTTAATTATAATTAAGTACAGCACTGCTTTCCTGGAAGGAGAGCAGGTGATTAAAGGAACCCTAAAACCGTGTATTCATGACTTTACCTAATAGTTTGCTGCAGTTTCTTTGTTATCCATTTTTGCAGTACCAAAAACGAAAATGAAAATTTATAGTTAATTTGACCCCTTCTATATATTTCTTTTGTCAAACAATAAATTCTTAACTCGAATATGTATCTATATTTTGATTTTCAAAATTTAAATTTTACCACTAAACTTATATATTGCTCTATTCTTAAATATTGAGCTTTTCCTTTTTTGGCTAGGATAACTCTGAAAGTATTACCTCTTGTAATATCTATCAGGATTTTTCATCTGATTTTTAATCTGCGTCTTATCTCGCTTATATATATATATATATATATATATATATATATATATATATATATATATAAACCAAATTATTGGCTATGGGCGCTTTTAATCTGCTACGACCTCTGCACCCGCAGTATTTTGAAGAAAAAATCTTATGCAATAACATGCGGTATATTGTTCATTTTATTTGTGACAAACATCTGCACTAATATTTAGTTTTCATGTTTTTCCAAAAAAGTGGTTTTAAGCACACCTTCACCACTTAAATCATTTTGTGGTAGTCTCGAAACTAACCTATTACAGTTTCAGTCTTTACCACATTTGAACAAGCGAATAAACTAGAGAGTGAACCAGACGGGGAAAGGTAAAACGAAATTGCTGGAGGTCCTAAGCTGGAGCCCTACACAATGGCGGCCAATGGGTGATGCTCGTTCACGAACAAAACCTTGAATTCTAGTGCTGACAAATGAAACCTATTTAAGTACAGCACTGCTTTTCTGGAAGGGGATCAGGTCATAAGAGAAACCCTAAAAAACGTGTACTCATGACTTTTCCTGCAGTTTCTTTGTTATCCATTTTTGCAGTACCAAAACGAAAATGAAAATGATATTTGGCTCTTGGAAGGTTTGTACACTTGATGGTAGCAGCTTTAGATTAGAGCTCTCTTGTAGCCATGGTTGAATAAAAATAAAACATATCGATTGCCTCTCTTAGTGAAACTCGATAAGCTCGCTCTAGACAATTTAAAGAAGTCAGTGAGGGTTCTAAATTCTTCGTTAATTTTAAGAAGGAAATCCAGTACGTACTCCTGATGTATGCCTTGCTATAAAAAAACGAGTTTTCCAAAACCTTTCCTCTATTTTCTATATCTGTACTTGACCAAATCATAACCCTTAAAATAACTCTAGAAAATGATACTCCTATCACCCTTGTAAGTTGTCATGCTTCGATTGTGTCAAATACATTTGAAGACAAAGATAATTTGTACATTGAATTTCGCATTGCCATTAGAAATGTTAGTGTTTAATGTTGAGGATTGTATAATATGATATAATATACATTGGAGATGTTCGCTTGCCGGGTGTGTTATAACTTGGAGGGATTATATCATGTACGTAACAGGTGGTTTTTCTACGTATAGGTTGGAATGATAAAAATGTCGCGCTAAAGAAAAAACACTACATATTTATTTTTATACTGCCAAACTCAGTATCTGCCACGCCCATTTAATTGCACCAAAGGACACTTTGGTGTTGACTTTCAAGCCAACTTTGAGATGTTGGATGGCATAATGTAACACTTGAAATCACACCAGAGACCATAACCGTGACCGGAAACTTTGTTTTTATCATCCTGGTCACGTTCCCTGTTAATCGTGACAATTCAGCAATGCATTTTCAGGGTGCTGGCAATGGTCCTGTTGTCATAACTTTGATCATTAGAGAGCATGAGTTTTACAGCGACGCATCTCCGATCTCGCTCGTTGAACATTGTGCCACTTTCAGATATGATAGAAGACTCCTATCGAACAACTGGGCAACTAGTACATGGTCTGCAACAACAAAAGAAAACCATTTTGTATCCAACGGAAATGGAATTATGTAGTCTTCTCTAAGATATGATGATTATGCTATTATAAATCTAAATCTTTTAAATATATAACTTTTTTATGATGTTGACATAGAACGATGTCGTAGATGCATTGACAATATGTTTAAAGCTAGTGGGATGTAATTACCTGTCCAAACAAATGCGTGTACATGACGAAAAAGAGGACATTTCATGGCGATTTATATAATAGACCGTGTAGATTTAAGGTCTATCTACGAAATACACTGCTTTCTAGCGCCATTGGGCGACTTCTTATCCTGACTTCTAAGTCCTGTCTTCACTATATGACGTTTCCTCTAAAAACCCACAACTGTCCATCCGTTTCCCGTATTCGCACACACCTTGACAACTGACTAACTCTGAATATAGCTGTACTGTCGCTCGCTATTACGTAATTCAACTCACATCTTTTAACATATACTTTCTATCACGTTTTCGATCTGTTAATTTCAAACGTATTTCTTAATGTTGCATTTCTACTGATTAGTTTATTGTTCTACTAACCCGTTCCGAATTCCAAAACTATTACACATTTGTCATTGTTCATACTGACAAACAATAATGTTCACTGATCTAATATTTTAACTTTTAATAATAAGAGTCGATCCTTCTAAATTGACTATGAGAAATGTAACCCGGTGTCTTGCTGGAATAATCTAACATTAGGTACAAAGAAAAACTAATAGTGTTCGTAGACTTAAATCCTCGTGTCGGAGCGGAAGACAGTATGAACAAAATAAAATTGAAACACGTTTTAGTCAATTAATACTCTTTAATCCCCTTAAAATAAACCCGGAATTTACAAAGAATAAATGAGGACCTCTAATTACTCCAACTCTTGAACCCCAAATTACAATTTCTATTCTATTTTTTTTTTAATTTCTATATTTATCAAATTATAAATAAACTTAAACATAAAAGGGGATTTTTTTTTTTTTTAAGGAAGAACTGTGCAAACGCAGACAGTGGATGTAATTGTTGGAAAGTTTTAATCAAAATATAATATATATATTATGTAATGTAATGTTATATAATTTATATGGCTTAATATGAAATGTATATATATATATTATGTAATGTAATGTTATATAATTTATATGGCTTAATATAGAAGTATATATATATATATATTATGTAATGTAATGTTATATAATTTATATGGCTTAATATGAAATACACACATATATATATATTATGTAATGTTATATAATTTATATGGCTTAATATGAAATATATATATATTATATAATGTAATGTTATATTATTTATATGGCTTAATATGAAATATATATATATATATTATGTAATGTAATGCTATATAATTTATATGGATTAATATGAAATACATATATATATATATTATGTAATGTTATATAATTTATATGACTTGATATGGAATATATATATATATATTATGTAATGTAATGTTATATAATTTATATCACTTAATATGGTTAAAATGGTCTGAACAATAAGCAGACCTTATGTATTATTTGAATTATATTCACTACTATCCTAACCCGGAGAGGTTCACTCGGAGTGGTGTAATAGGTCATCATGACATTGGCCATAGGAACTCAAATAGCGTTTTCTTTCCTATTTTCGTGGCGTAGTGGATAGAGACGTTGAATCTCTACGGTTCCTGATGAACATTGTTTTAAGATAGCGTTTTCAATCCTACTCAAAGCCGGCCAGAGGCTTACTTCGCCAAAATGTGGTGAGACGACAACAACTATGGAAGGCAGTAATTGCTGGAAATGCAGTTAGGAGATTCGGAGTTCCTATTTCTAAAAAGATTAGTATAACAGTCCGCAATAAAAGACATTAATAAATAATACTCATCTCAATGAATTCCAATTAAAACAAATATAATATATATACCAATCGGTATAGAGCCGACTATGGAAGATCAGATAATGTAAAGAACAAAGCAAAGTGTTGACGACGTTAGGTTTCAAGATGAACGCTTTTTGTTTTAAGCTAGTTTGTGTGTAGATCAAGTTTTAATTTATATTGATATGCATTTTCGAAAACAAAAATGTACTGTCTATAAATAAATACCATTTCATATATATATATATATATATATATATATTTTGTGTAAAGAAAGTTGTTAGTTGAGACAGATCATTGGTACCGTCGGTTTCAAGCCCGATAATAAGGCCCGTTTAAGGTATCCTTATCAAGCTCTCTTCAGCCAATATTCGTCTGAAGAGAGCTTGATAAGGATACCTTAAACGGGCCTTATTATCGGGCTTGAAACCGACGGTACCAATGATCTGTCTCAACTAACAACTTTCTGTACACAAAATATAAGTACGTTCTTAAAATTTGGATTTTCCTTTTAATTGAGCACTCTGCTGGAATTCTTTTTCCAAAAAAACTAATCATATATATATATATATATATATATATATATATATATATATATGTGAGTGTGTGTGTGCGTGTGGTGTGTGTGTGTGTGTGTGTGTGTATATATATATACTAACAGACTATCCGGCATTGCCCGGTCGTAAAATACGCTGGAATAATATATTTTAATTTATGCGATCGATTCCACATTTATTATCATAGTTAATTTCCTATCGATTAATATAGTGTAATTAATATATCGTAGTGATTTTAAGAGTAAAACATGACTTGAGTGTTGTCAGCTAGAATGGAAATCAAAACATATAGCGCTCCAGTCTTATATCTAGGCGTACAATAACTACAAAAAAAAACCCAGAAAATAAAACAAACAAACAAACAAAAACGGTAAAACTTCTAATTTACGCATGCGCGGAAAAAAGAATATTTGAGTTACGCAAGGCCCAGGTCAATATATTTTTTTTTTTACAATTTTCACCCTTAGAAGATATATATATATATATATATATATATATATATATATATATATATATATATATATATATATAGGGTAGTTGAACCGGCAACATTCTTTCGATTTAGTTTTTAACCGTAATGATAGATACTAAGTGTGAAAAGATATATATATATATGCATATATATATATATATATATATATATATATATATATATATATATATATATATATATGGTGACTTTCCGACGCACACCTACAATGTCACTCATGTGCAATGCAGAAACTATGCATTAATAGCATTCAACGTGTTAGTAAAATGAAACCAATTATCTTATAAATAACCATAAAAATTTAATAAGTGATTAATTAACGTTCGTTTTAAATCTTTTACTTTAACTAAAAAGACAAATACGTCCAAGGATAGAATACTGTTGCCATATCTGGGCAGGAGCTGCTAAAAACAGCCTATCCTGCCTTGACAGAGTACAAAATAGACTTCGTGGCTTAGTGGGGGATACCCTTTTCTCTACCCTGCAACCTCTCTCCCACAGAAGAGACGTTGCGAGCCTATCCTTGTTTTATCGTTATTTCCATGGCAGGTGCTTGTCTGAACTCCAATCTCTGGTCCCCTCTCGCCAATCTTTCACGAAAAACACCCGTCTAGCTGAATCCACTGTGAAAAATTTCCCCCACTCTAAATCTGTGCCTAAATCAAAACTTGGATTCCATGAACAAAGCTTCTTTCTTAGAACTGCACGCCTGTGGAACTCTGTTCCGTCTGCCTGCTTCCCACCGGACTACAACTTGGATGTCTTCAAGTCCAATGTTAACAAATTCCTAATGAACCGCCCCCTTAAGTAAACGCTTCATCAAATCTCCACACTAGCGTAATGTACTTGCAATAACTCTTATCCCTGAGTTGCTTCCGGGCCTTGATAAGTGGTGATCACTGTGTAAAAAAAAAAAGATATGGAATAATTGGTTTCAGATTCATGTATTATAGAAAAATGATTTTTTATCTGGTTGGATAGTTCTGATTTTTTTACAGATGAGGACTGCTTGTTTGTGTGATATGTTTGGATCGGGCTATTGTTAGCATCTTTAGTGTTATTTGTGCACCGTTTTGGTCGGTGCAATCTTTCTTTTACAAGATGACGATCAACATGCCTGATGAAGGTCGAAGTCTACACCGACCGGAATGTTGCACAAATAACACTTAAGATGAAAACACTATTGGTTTGATAGGTTTTTGAATGGTTAGACAATTGCATTAGTACGTGTGTGTATGTGTGTATGTGTGTGTACGTGTGCGTATGTGTGAGTGTGTATGTGTGTTTGTGTGTGTATATGTATGTGTGTATGTGTGGGTTTTTCATCTTCCTAGTTGCATCCCGCACCTCTTCCAGACTGGGTGGTTCTCCCATGCTCTCAATTATGGGCTGTTGGGGGAGTTTTTCAATGGCCTCCATCTCTGGAGTGGTGTCCCTGTTCAGAAGATCTTCGTAATGCTCTTTCCATCTATTTGTTATTTCTCCCTTTCCTTTCAGCAGCGTGAGCCCATCCTTAGACTGAAGTGGGGTCAGAGAACGGTAACTGGGACCGTATACCACTTTTGTGGCTTCAAAGAATCGTTTGGTGTCCCCAAAGTCAGCAAACTGCTGGATCTCCTGAGCCTTCTTCATCCACCAGCGGTTCTTCAGCTTCCTGACTGTCGATTGGACAGCCGCTTTAGCCTTGGCATGGACAGCTCTTTTAACCTTGCAATTGATGTTATTCTGCCAGGTGATAAAGGTTTGCCTCTTGATGTCTATAAGCTGTTGGATTTCGGTATCGTTTTCATCGTACCAATCCTGATGTTTCCGCTTTTTCTGCCCTATGATGCTTATACTGGAGTCCATGATGGCAGAGGACAGCTTATCCCAGTGCTCTTCAGCATCATGCGGATACTGCTTGGGCAGGTCCGAGCTAAGAGCCGCCTGGAGGTGTTGTTAGTAGGTGATATCGCCCAGCTGCTCGATGTTGAGCTTTGGTCGGCTCTGTCTTTTTTGCATCCTTTGCTTCCGCATTAAATGGATAGACATGATGGAGTGAATAAGACGGTGGTCGGTCCAACAATTGTCTTTGGCACGGACAATGACATAGTCAATGAGGTGCCTGATTTTACTTCGAGGGTGCATCCATGATGTTTTGAATGCGTTTTTTTGACGGAAAAGTGTGTTCGTGATGATCAGGTTATGTTCTGAGCACTTTGTCAGTAGGAGTGTACTATTTGAGTTAATGTTCCCAACTCCTTCTCTTCCAAGCGTTCCTCTCCAGTGCTGATGGTCTCGTCCCACTCTGGCATTGAAGTCCCCAAGTAGGATTATCTTGTCCGCCTTAGACGCCCCGGATAAAATGGTGTCAAGGTCAGCATAAAAGGTCTCCTTTATTTCATCATGTGCATCAAGTGTTGGAGCATACGCACTAATCACAGTGGCCATTTGGCTGCCCGCAAGCATCAGGCGCATGGTCATTAGGCGTTCGTTGACGCCCACAGGGGGCTCATTGAGGTGGCGGATGAGGCTGTTCTTTATAGCAAAGCCCACGCCATCGATACGTGGCTCTTCTGCAGGCCTTCCTTTCCAAAAGAAGGTGTACCCGCCTTTCCCCTCCCTCAACTGCCCGTCGTCAGCCAGTCGGGGTTCAGAGAGCGCAGCTATGTAAATCTGGAACCTCCTTAGCTCTCTTGAGATAATGGCAGTTCTTCTTTCGGGTCGATCACTTGTTTTGTTGTCCATGAGGGTCCTCACATTCCAGGTTCCAAAAAATAGACGTGAGTTTTCTTTTTTTTCCGACCGCGTGGTGGTGATCCCTCTGGATGCGGTAGTCCAATAACGCGGCTGGTTCTGACGGCATCCCAGCAATAATCCTGAAGAAAGGCGGGCCTGATCTTCTCAGGCACATCCATGCCCTGCTGCTCAAAATATGGGAACAAGAGAAAATCCCTGCACAACTTAGATATGCCCTAGTTGTCTCCATCTTTAAGAAGGGAGACAAGGCAAACTGTGGGAACTACCGGGGCATTTCTCTCCTCTCTACCACAGGGAAAACCCTAGCTCGGGTTTTGGCCAACAGGCTTACACCCCTTGCAGAAACCATCTTTCCCGAGTCCCAAAGTGGCTTTCGACCAAATAGAGGCACGATGGACATTATCTTCACTGCTCGTCAACTCCAAGAAAAGTGCAGGGGGCAAAATTTACCATTATACATGGTTTTTATAGACCTTACTAAAGCCTTTGACTCTGTGAACCGTCAAGCCCTTTGGCTGGTTCTTGCAAGGTTTGGATGCCCAGAGAGATACATTCAGGTACTGAGACTGCTACATGACAATATGTCAGCTACAGTCCTCAGTAGTAGTGGAGATGAAACAGAGACCTTCAGGGTTGACACGGGAGTGAAACAGGGATGTGTCATTGCCGCAACCCTGTTCTCCATCTTCATTACTGTTATCCTCCATCTCACGGACAAACATCTTCCCCATGGAGTTCGGATTATGTACAGAACTGACGGGCGACTTTTTAACATCAACAGATTTAGGGCCAAAGGTCGAACGAACACCTAATCCATTATGGAGCTACAGTGTGCAGACGATAACGCCCTTGTAGCCCTCTCAGAAAAGGACCTACAGTGTACACTGGTTGCCTTCACGAGGGCGTACAAACAGCTAGGACTAACAATGAATATAAAAAAACCCAAATCCTCCATCAATCACCACCAAACAGTACTCCAGTCTCACCCCAAAACATATCCATCGACAACGCTAGACTGGAAAATGTGGACCACTTTCCATACCTAGGCAGCATCCTATCATCAAAAGCCAACATAGATGATGAAATACAACACCGTCTATGCCAGTGGGGCTTTCTCAAGGCTAAGGAAGAGAGTATTTGAGAACCGTGACCTTCTGACAAAGACCAAAATCATGGTATATAAAGCTGTCTTGCTGTCCACTCTTCTCTATGAATCAGAGACCTGGACCACATACAGGAGGCACGTAAAAACCCTGGAGACGTACCACCAAAGATGCCTCCGAAAAATCATCAGAATTAGTTGGAAGGACCCACGCACCAACACCAGCGTCCTGAGTGAGGCTGACATTCCCACTATCACCGCTACTGTTGCTCAACGCCAGCTCAGATGGACTGGTCATGTTGTCCGAATGCCGGATCTCCGCCTCCCAAAACAGATTTTCTACTCTCAGCTTGTTGAGGGAAACATGCCCAGGGTGGCCAAAAGATGAGGTATAAGGATAACATCAAAGCAAATCTAAAGCGGTTTCACATGGACCTTGAGACATGGGAGGACGTGGCTGGGAGCAGGTTGACATGGAGGAGCGCTTTCCACGAAGGTGCTGCTCTTTATAGTAGTGACCTAAATCAAGCTGTTGAGGATAAATGCAATCACAGAAAGGACAGATTATCAACCAGACACACCCAACACCACCCCACCACTACAACCTTTATCTGCCCAAATTGCACAAGACAAATTGGGTCTAGGATTGGGCTCTATGCTCACCTGAGGACCCACAGAAGCCAGAACGTAGGACAGTCTTACTCGGACACGAGTGACCGCCGATGATGATGGTATGTGTGTGTATGTGTATATGTGCATGTGTGTATGTGTGTATGTGTGTATGTGTGTGTATGTATGTGTGATGTGTGAGTGTGTATGTGTGTTTGTGTGTGTATATGTATGTGTGTATGTGTGTGTATGTGTATATGTATGTGTGTGTATGTGTGTATGTGTGTGCATGTATGTGTGTGTCCGTGTGCGTATGTGTGAGTGTGTATGTGTGTTTGTGTGTGTATATGTATGTGTGTGTATGTGTATATGTATGTGTGTGTATATATGTGTGTGTACGTGTGCGTATGTGTGAGTGTGTATGTGTGTTAGTGTGTGTATATGTATGTGTGTATGTGTGTGTATGTGTATATGTATGTGTGTGTATGTGTGTGTATATATGTGTGTGTACGTGTGCGTATGTGTGAGTGTATATGTGTGTTTGTGTGTGTATATGTATGTGTATATATGTATGTGTGTGTGCGTGTGGGTGTGTGTGTGTGTGTTAGTTATAAGACTGGCACCACTGCCGCATTTCGTAGACTCATCTATGTTTTTACATTTTATTTATCCTAATCAAGCAAGATGATAAAATCGCCCTACTGTGCTAGCTTTATTACAGCGCTTGTTAAGTAACAACCATCCTAGCTTGATGCAGGGTGGATTTTATATACAATTATTTTATATTTTATATACAATTAGCTTTCACCAGATATGCCTTCCTCCACGCATTCATAAACAGCTTTGGACAAATCGAGGAAACTAGACACATCTATTTATACATGCACACACACGATGATTGTCTACATTATGTCGTCTTTTATATTGCGTGAAGAATGCAGAATAGAATGGATTGAAAAAATAGTCTTTATGATGAGTTTGTAATGATAAGTAGAAAAGGTGGTGGAGCAGAAAAAGAGGAAGATAAGGAGAAAGAGTGGGAGAAGAATACCAACTAAACAAAATTTAAAAAATTAAGGAAGAACAAGACAAACGAGGAAAATAAGGAGGAGAGAAGAATAGCAACGAAACAAAAAAAAAAAATTAAAAGTGAAAAAATGGAGGTGGGAGTGAAAAAGAAAAAAGAAAATAATGAAAGAGGAAAAGAACATAAAAGAAGCGACGATATCATATTTTATTTTTTTAAATCAATTTTCACCCCAAACAAGGCACAGTGCCACTTTGAAGTAGGCGCTACTATCGGGGGCATAAGTTGCAGGGGCACTATGAAGGGAGATGAGTAGAAAGATGTTTGTTAACATTACACTTGAACTTCTGCATATCAGTAGAGTTGGGAAAGCAGAATCCCGGAAGGGAGTTCCAAAGTCTTGCAGTTCTGGGGAAGAAACTGTTGGAGTAAAAGGCTTTCTTACACCTAGGCATCTCTACTGTAAAGAGTTGGGACTTAGTTGCTTGTCGGGTTTGTCGAGGAGGTACAAGTGCTTGTAGTTTGTCAGAGCATTCACCATTAAATTACTTGAACAGATGGGACAGAGGCTGAAGCCTAGATGACAGTTCAGGACTAATCAGGTTGGCAACTCTCTTTTGAACCCTGTCCAGGTGTGAGAGACAAGCAGCAGGTGCACCAGTCCAAATGTGACAACAGTACTCCATACATGGGTGAATCGTGGATACTTTGAGGCGTAAGTAGTTTTCTAGCACGGTAGAGATAGCCTACCTCCTTGCAGCAGTCTTGGCAATGCTCTCAATGTATCTATTCCAGTTCATGTTCCCTGTAAACGTTAGGCCGAGGAGTTTAAGGGAAGTTTTTTCAGGTAATGTGTTCTTGGCCATTGCTATTGGTGGTAGAGAAGGTTTCTTGTAATTATTGACGGAAACAAGCTTAATCCTAGCAGCATTGAATGTGGTCATCCATTTTTGTCCCCATTCCACTAAGAAAATAGGAGAGGAAATAAGAACAATGTGAGTAAACGATATCGAAAGAGAAATGGGAATAAGAAAGAGTGTATCAACCACAATGAATAAGATGATTTTAAAGAAACATAGAAAAAATAAATGTGTGCAGACGACAAAAATAAAGTACACAACAAAATAAAAGATGAAGAAATAATAAAAGGATTTTTTTTACACAGTGGTCACTACTTATCAAGGCCCGGAAGCCACTCAGGGATAAGGGTTAGTGTAAGTGCATTACGTTAGTGTGGAGATTTGATGAAGTGTTTACTTAAGGGGGCGGTTCATTAAGAATTAAATGCTATACTAAACGAAACACACACACAAAACATGAGAGGGAAACGCAGAAAGAAAATGATAAAAAAAAAGCAAATGAGAAAGATGGGCAGCATCCAAAAGAAATGCAAAGAAAGGCTAAGTGATAAAAAAAAGGCAAGAGAAGGAGAGATGAAGCAAAAAAAAAAAACAAGACAAAAATAAAAGGAAAGTAGCAATAAAGAAAGGGGAAGTTGTAAAGCAAAAATGGTATTAAATGCAGAAAATGTGAGATGAAAACGAATTGAAAGATAGTAAACAACCGAAGATACCGACGGACAAATAACGAAGGAGGAGGAGTGAACCAGGAAGTTGTAAATAGAATAGATAAATAAAAATAAAATGCATCATCATCATCATCATCATCATCAGCATCATCATCACCACCACCACCACCACCACCACCACCACCACCACCACCACCACCACCACCACCATCATCATCATCATCATCATCATCACCACCACCACCACCACCACCACCATCATCATCATCATCATCATCACCACCATCATCATCATCATCATCATCATCATCATCATCATCATCATCATCATCATCATCGGAACCAGTGGGAATTCCACAGCGGCACCTTTCATATGCTGTTGGGCATTCTGTGTACGTTTGGAGTGAATGGATACTCCGCGATATTATTGTAGCGCTTTTGTTAAAACTGTAAAAGTATTTATCTGAGTAATCTGGTTAATGTAGTGTCAGACTATATCTGGATATTACGGTTTCTCTCCAATATCCTTAGTGAAGTTTGTGACATGTTTCTATTGTATGGACGCTCGACGCGAACGGAAACCCTGCGATATCATTATACCATTTTTAGATAGAACAAATACTATCCGTGGATCCTAGCCAGAAGACCTAGAACATATATTTCCGTTTTACGTACGGATAAAAAGCGACATAATCTTTATATTTTATTTTATTTTGGCATTGCCTTTCCGATGATTAGGATATTTTATTTATTTAATAGGCAGCGCGATCGTTACTAGGAACATTAAATTAACGTATCTATGTACTAATTTATTGTTCGTAGTATGTTACTGTTTTCCATCATCCTTTTTAATAGCATATCCCAATGAAATAATTTATAACCTGGGAAAAGGGACGCGGGTTCGTACGTACGTTAAAGATACTACAGTATTGATATATAAATACTACTACTACTACTACTACTACTACTAATAATAATAATAATACTAATAATAATAATAAATGTTATTATTATTTTATTATTTGGTGTCCGACTGTTCGTATTGCCGATTTTATACTGAAAGACGGATCATAACAAATGAATATAGGCTATCGACATCTTTTTTCAGTCCCCTAGTAGTTTCTACAAGTTTCTCGCGGTTCCCAACAAGGGAGTCTTTTGAAACATTCCAACGTTACAATGGATCCCAATTTTATCAATTCCACTTGTCAAATCTCCAGAGCTTCCATCCCAATTGGTACAACTTCTATCTTCTCCAACTTCCACAATCTGTTTATCTCCCTTTTCAAATCTTGGTATTTTCGACCTTCTACTTTTCTTTTTCATATCAACTGACACTTCTAAATCAATGATTATTGCCTTGTGCTCCTTTTGTTCAACAAAACGAAATCTGGTCTCCTTACTTCAATCACATTATCACATTGGATATTCATATCAAATTGGATATTCATATTACATTGGGTATTCATATCCAATTGGATATTCATATACAAATTGGATATTCATATTACATTGGATATGTATATCACATTCGATATTCATATAACAATGGATATTCATATTACATTGGATATTCATATTACATTGGATATTCATAGCACATTGGATATTCATATCACATTGGATATTCATATCACATTGGCTATTCATATTTCATTGGATATTAATATCACATTGGATATTCATATTACATTGGATATTAATATCACATTGGATATTAATCTCACATTGGATATTCATATCACATTGGATATTCACCTCACATTGGATATTCATATTACATTGGATATTAATATCACATTGGATATTCATATCACATTGGATATTCATATTACATTGGATATTCATATCACATTGGATATTCATATTACATTATATATTCATATCACATTGGATATTCATATCACATTGATATTAATATCACATTGGATATTCATATCACATTGGATATTCATATCACATTGGGTATTCATATCACATTGGATACTCATATCACATTCGATATTCATATTATATTGGCTAGTTATATCATATTAGATATTCATATCACATTGGATATTTATATCACATTGGATATTCATTCGAGATTCATATTACATTGGATATTCATATCACAGTAGATATTCATATTACATTGGATATTTATATCACATTGGATATTCATATTACATTGGATATTCATATCCCATTGGATATTCATATAACGTTGGCTATTCATATCACATTATATATTCATAACACATTTGATAGTCATATCACAGTGGATATTCATATTACATTGGATATTGATACCACATTGGATATTCATATTACATTGGATATTCATATCACATTGGATATTCATATCACATTGGTATTCATATTACATTGGATATTCATATCATATTCGATATTCAAATTACATTGGATATTCATATCACATTGAATATTCATATCACATTAGATATTCACATTACATTGGATATTCATATCACATTGAATATTCATATCACATTCGAGATTCATATTACATTGGATATTTATATTACAGTGGATATTCATATTGCATTGGATATTCATATCACATTTGATATTCATATAAAATTGGATATTCATATTACATTGGATATTGATATCACATTGGAGATTGATATCACATTGGATATTCATATCACATTGGATATTCATATTACATTGGATATTCAAATTACATTGGATATTCATATCACATTAGATATTCATATCACATTGGATATTCATATCACATTAGATATTCATATCACATTGGATATTCATATCACATTGGATATTCGTATTACACAATAATGTTATATTTTCACTCTCCACCACCCTTTCTGCAACATGTTTGTACCTTTTTTCATAGCATTCCAACCCTTCTTTTTTTTCATATATCTCAATAGAACCTTCTCGCAATATTATCAGTCCGTCTTTTGCATTACTTTTGAGCTAACTTCTCACAACTACTGACGAGGTATCTAATATTTTAATTGGAATTCATTCTTGAGATGAGTAATATTTATGAATTTTATCTATTGCCGACTATTTTCCTCATCTCTGCTTTTTTTCTTGCTGTTATTGTTTCACGACGTTTCGGTCAACTATTCTTCGGGCATTCCTCAGGTAGTAACCGCGACGGGATGGGAACTCTTAATCTCTTAAGTGCATTCACAGCAATTACACGATTTTGGAAACGTCGTGAAACAGCAACTAAAATAAAAGATAGGGATAATAGTCCGCCATAAATAAATAAATTAATATAAATAATACCCATCTCAATAATGAATTCCAATTAAAATAATATATATATATATATATATATATATATATATATATATATATATATATATTTACCATTCGGTACGAACCTAAAGATAAAAAAGAAAATCAACCTTGATCGCCTTTCGGGGCCCGTGGCGCAGTTGATAGAGATTCAATTGGGTAGTGTTCGTTCGTGATTTGGTAGCAGAGTATATATTGTTCTCAGATGCAATTCAATATTCAGTATGATTGATGGGTGTGGCCACATGGGAAAATATAATTTGTCCTTTAGTTTAAAGTTATATACAACCGATACATCATGGCAATTCAACGGTTCTTTTCATATATATTTTTCCTTTTATAATTATACTTGCTTGTTCCGTTCTTAATTAACGTTAACCATAATCTACCTAGCTCTTAATTAGCAAACCGTAACGCTGCCAATAAGCAAGGCTAATCATAAGCCGCAAAATCTCAAAACTGTGTTAAAATGTGAACTATTCTCATAAAGTAGTTAAAACAATGAGAAGTACTCAGAATTTTTCTCGTTTTATCTTTATGAATTGAATTGCTACGGCTCCAGGTGAGAACTGAATTGCTGTGTATGCAATTAGGAGATTCGGTGTTCTTATTCCGTCGCTAATACCACCTGACGAAGGACAGAAGAACAGTTGGCTGAAACGCCGTCAAACAACAGCAAATAAAAACAATTATAAGATGAGGATATTAGTCGGCAATAAATAAAATTCAGACTGACGAGGTATTGCACATTCTCACCTTTCAGTCCACACAGTTAACATAGGAGACCTTCACCCGTTTTATCAATGTGACACTACACATAATTTGTCATATTAGGGCTTTTATCCCAACCTTCAATCACACTTTTACAACCATCGCCACGATTTCTTTGTCCACTAACCCTGGTAGATCTCTACGGAACTGGCCATGCATTTTCCTCATAATCCGTTTGTCTTTCATTTTTGTTTGTTTATTGCTTTAAATCATTAGTAGTAGTAGTAGTAGTAGTAGTAGTAGTAGTAGTAGAAGAAGAAAGATGTAAATACAGAAAAGAAGAGAGAGTAGACAAAAAGAAAGAAAAAGATGAAGAAAAACGTAAACGACAGAAAAATAAAAGAGGCGTAATTCGTTGCCCGTAGCACCGGATTCGTTTCATAGCGTCTAAAGACAAAGAGAGGCTGATTTATAAAGACAAATAACAACAAAAAAAATATTAGAAAATACAAAAACTATGAAACGAGAAAAGCAAAAAGCAAAATGGCGTCGTCGGCGTAAATGGATCCGATAAAACAAACAAATAAAACAACGGGGAAATAAAGATAGGAAACAATGGAATGTGTAATTTAGTAGGTTTCTTACTTGATATCTTCATTCGCATACATCTATCATCCTCTAAAAAAAACAAGCTAATATGGGTGGGTATGTCTAAGCGCTATTTCGTTCATCCGATCACTACCAAAGATGAGATAACAGGCGACAGTCAAGAGCGAATGAAACGAAAAAATATTACGTCGACACGTTTATATAATTATGTTGTTTTTAATTTTTTTTTCTAATCATTTGCGATGCAACTTCATAATTCTTGTATTCATGTTGTTGCGGATTGTTATTCTCATCTTCCTGTTTGTTGAAATTTGTAAAACAAAAAAAAACTATGAAGATGAGGATAACAGTCCACAAAAAATAAATACACAAATTATGAAGCCTCATCTCAAAGGATTCAGAAAAACAAACACAAAAACAAACAAAAAATAAACCTGACAATAAGACGAAATAAGAACATAAAAAGTTGGATTTAAAAGATTACTAGCATTTCAGCCCGACGTTGCCCAAGTGTTTGGAGGTATATGTTGAGCAAAAAAAAAAAGGCGGTCAATTTTTTAAACTTTGACCCATATTATGACCCCTTAAAATTTATTGTTTTGGGCTCAAATCAAGTTATTATGTTAGATCCATGTCCAAGGAACCTATATCTAAAATCTCAAGTGTTTAGACGCAACATTGTAAGAGGAGTTTGGTAGAGTTCTCAAAGGTCAAATCGTTGAACTTTGATCCCTTAACAGACAAATTTCTGGCCGAAACCGATCACAAAGATTTTCCCAAATCTCAGTACCCTGTATATCAAATTTCATGTCCGTAGACTTAAAATTGACAGAGTTATTGCATAGGAAAATGTACACAGACACACACACAGACACACACACATACATGCACACTTTTATAGATAGATAGATAGATAGATAGATAAAATCTAACTTTAATTACTCTTCAGGGACTGTTGCACAGCGGATAAAGGTACCTACATCAAAACGTAGATCCCATGGAAAAAGCTTCTTTCTTAGAAGTGCACGTTTGTGGAACGCCCTTCCGTTTGCCTGTTTCTCACCAGACTACAACTTGGATGTCTTCAAGTCCAACATAAACAAATTCCTGATAAACCGCCCCCTTTAGTAAGACACTTTATCAAATCTCCATTACTAGCGATTACTTCGATATTATCCTATTGATTACTGTATACGCAATAACCCTTATCTCCGAGTCACCTCCTTGATAAGTGGTAAAAAAGGAGTCTCGTCTGAAGCCAACGGTTTTCATCCTACCTAAGCAAGCGAAAGGATTATTTTTATTTTTTATTACATTTTCACTCCAAACAAGGTCCAGTGCCACTTTCATGTAGGGGGCTACTATCAGGGACATGGGTTGCATGGATACTATGTAGGGAGTTGAGCAGCAAGATGTCTGTTCACATTACACTTGGACTTCTGCATGTTAGTACAGTTGGGGAAGCAGGAAACCGGAAGGGAATTCCACAGTCTAGCAGTTCTGGGGAAGAAACTATTAGAGTAGAAGGCTTCCTTACATCTAGGGATCTCTACTGTGTAGGGGTGGAACTTTGCTGCTTGTCGGCTTATCGTGGGTATTTACGTCATGGCGGTACAAGGGCAAGTAGTTCGTTGGATCATTCACCATTAAAATACTTGTAAAACAGGCTGAGGAATGCAACATTTCGTTGATGGGACAGAGGTTGAATCTTAGATGACAGTTCAGAAAATATCAGGTTGGCGACTCTCTTTGTAACCCTGTCTGTTGGCTAAAACGTGGAGAAACAACATCTATGGAAGACAGTAATTACTGGTCATACAATTACAAGCTGTCCGCATTCTTATGACGTTGCAGTTAATCACCTGAAGAAAACCAGATGATGAATTAACGGAAACGTGTTGAAACAAAAACTATAAAAATGACGATCACAGTCCACAAAAGAATGAATACTCCTCAGCATCATAATTGTTGTTGAGTTCAATCCATGCACCGTGCAGCCTGACTTCCACCAATCGTCTCACAAATGACATGATAAGGCAGACCACACAACCATCCACGGAAACACTTTAAAAGTCAGCAATGTTCACGATCGCTCTGAGTCTTTCTCCCTCAACCTTTAAAAGGTAGAGTAATGCGAGAAAGAATGGCTGATTACTGGTAATGGTTCCAAAAATCAAGCTTCTATTTTACCATTAACGATCTGATCCTTACTTAGCTCCAACTGAAATGAATTGCTCTTCTCTCTACAAGCTTTAAAGACTGACGTTTACAGTTGATTTTAAATCGAAAACTTACACTAAATATGTTGCCAATGTCGCTTTAACAATAATTAGATCATTCTATCGTTCCAGAAGGTATCTCGAATTACTCTACTTGTATAAGAATCGAACACGTCCTATGATAGAGTAGTGCTGCCCCATCTGAGGAGGGGCTGCTCAGACCATCTATTTCTGCCTAAGATGAGTTAAATACCGGTTTCGAAACCTAGAAGCTCATCTTCTTTTCTCCTCATTGCAACCTCTTTCTCATAGATGTTGAGAGTTATATCTGCTCTATCGTTATTTTCGTGGCAAGTGCTCAACTGAGCTGTAATCCGGTGTCCCTCTTGTAAACCATTCACAAGAAACACACGTGCAGATATAGCAATTGTCAACAATTTCACTTACTTTTTATTTGTGCCTTAATCTAATCGAAAATTTAATGAGCAAATTTTATTTTCTGGAACTGCCCTCATGTGAAATGCTATTCCGCGTGGCTGGTTTTAAGCTTATTACAACACGATTGTTTTCAAGTTCAATATAAACAAATACTTGTTAAGCCGTTTTCATAAGCAAATCTACACAATTTTTTTTTTTACATGACAGTAAAATTAAACAGTTCTTACTGATCTTCAGAGGCAGCATCGAGATATAGATTAAAAAATGATAACTGAATGCGAATTTAATTATGTTTTCACGTTCGGATTTTTTAATGCCATAGTCGTTTCAGACTTTGACATAGATGAGAACAGTTCTTTTCAGGTCTGTTTTAGATGACATCCGCTTTGCTGGTCTTGTGTGCGTTAACTTATGTGTACTATTAGGCCATTCATAAAACTAATCTTTTTTTAGCGTAGTCACACACACATACTAACAATACGTCAATTATTTTACTCCTGTCTTTCACGCCTTTCTATTACATTACGTCACGTCTTTCTCTTCTGTAAATGAACAATTGAAATTTAGAACCGCAATTAGTCACGTATGTATGACTAACTAAAAAACATTCAAATTAAAAGCAAATACATTTTTCTAAATAAAACCAATCACATGTGTAAATGTTTATCATTTTTTTCTTTTAATATTAAGTGTTTCGTTCTTATCTCCTTTTTCTTGTCACAGTTTTCATTTTTATGAATTCTTGTCTTGTCTTACTTTAGAATCGTGTTTGAATGTTTAAACTGCTATAATTATTGTATCCTTTTGTTGAAGAGTTTTCATTAAAAAATTGCTTTATTTTTGATGAAAATAATCTGTAAATAAGACCGTTTTAATGAATCAATAGTTTTCGAAATTTATTGCATTCTTTCAGTTAAACCTGTTGGTTCCCCGACAAATGGCAGATTTGACCTAGTAATTGACTTTCTCTCATCCGTTCGTCCGTTTGTTCGCACTTTTCTCATTAACCACGATTTGGATTGTTTTAAAATTTTGCATAAATATTAGTCATGGTGAAAGTAAATTGTTCGCTCGTGGGGGGGGGTGACCCTTTATGCCAGGCTTGTTTTTAATGTGATTCAAAAGAATTCTAATTAGTATAAGAAATAAAACCAATGCATATATGCTGCTTAAATAGTGCCAATAAACAAAGAGTGACAGATTGAAAAATAAAATTTCAGAGGATGGAAAATTCTTATGTATCTATATATGTGTCTATATATGTATAGTTATATATGTATCTATTATATGTGTCTATATATGTATATTTATATATGTGTCTATATATGTATATTTATATATGTGTCTATATATGTGTCTATATATGTATATTTATATATGTGTCTATATATGTGTCTATATATGTATATTTATATATGTATCTATATATGTGTCTATATAACACCAAGATGAGGAAGTCAGTCCAGCAATCTCAATCAATGAAAACAACTCATCTCAACAATACAGACAATTACTATGTGTCTATATGTGTATATAAATGTATCTATATATGTGTCTATATATGTATATTTATATATGTATCTATATATGTGTCTACATATGTATATTCATATATGTATCTATATATGTGTCTACATGGATCTATATATGTGTCTATATATGTATATTTATATATGTATCTATATATGTGTCTATATATGTATATTTATATATGTATCTATTATATGTGTCTATATATGTATATTTATATATGTATCTATATATGTGTATACATATGTATATTTATATATGTATCTATATATGTGTCTATATATGTATATTTTTATGTGTATCTATATATGTGTCTACATATGTATATTTATATATGTATCTATGTATGTGTCTATATATGTATATTTATATATGTATCTATATATGTGTCTACATATGTATATTTATATACGTATCTATATATATGTCTATATATGTATATTTATATATGTATCTATATATGTGTCTTCATATGTATATTTATATATGTATGTATATATGTGTCTATATATGTATATTTACCTACGTATCTATATATGTGTCTACATATGTATATTTATATTTAAAGTGATGGTTGTGTAGTTCCAACGAGAGAAAAAATGTATATTTAAAAGAGTGTAGCCATCAACAATTGTGTTTTTTTTTTAAAGGTTTTCATCATATTTTTATTTTAAAATATTTTTATAACGCGTTTCGACCTTAGGGTGTGCTCTCTTCAGATATTTTCGTAAAAAGTTTTTCTTTTAAATGGGAGTTTGTAGATATGCCTCCGCTGATATTAAATATGTTTTTCATAGTGATGCGATGCGTGTGGTCAGTGTTCAGACATTCTGTCTCCAACTGTAAGTTGTTCACAGTGACCGGTCAAAGTTAGTTTCGAAGAGTGTTTTTTAGTCCATATGGTGAAGGTTTTTATGGCTTTTTTTAGGGTTCTTTTTAAAGACTTTCTTTCCCATGTATAGCATACACTCACACACAATCACATACGCATACATATACATTCATGTACATGTACACATGCACACGCACACGTACGCAGGCACACACACATACACACACGTACATACATATATATGTAGGAGCATACATATATACACATATACATACCCACCTACACACCCACACACGTACTCGCATACATCCACCGCTAAGAATTATTTTTATTTTTTATTTTTTATTTTATATATATATATATACTTTTTTTTTTCAACCAAAACACGCATGTATATATGCGCTTAATCATTCAGACATACGTACACGCACCCACACACACACAAGTAAGATGGAGAATAGGTAGAAGATATATATATACCCACACATACACGCACATACACACATATATGTACACACATATATGTATGTGCATATACACTCACAAACATCCACATACTATGTAGGCACACACACATACACACACATGCACACACACACAGACATATGCAGGCGCTCACACATACGCATATATCCATATCCACACGAACACATTTACCCACTCATACATGTGCATACATATGTATATATATACATACACACACATACATACGGATGTGTATACACTCATCCACCCATATATATATATATGAGCACATGCACTCACAATCACACACACACATACATATTCATACATCCCACCTTATGTATATATTGGTTGAAGTTTCCTTTCCAATCCATGCACATATGCATACATGGATTCGGTCACCCAAACATAAGTGCACGTATACATACTAACAAGATGTAGCATAGATAACAGATGATATATAATTATACACACACGTATACACAATCATATGTGCACACCCACGCACACTCACATATACACACGCACATGTATGTATGTATATGGATCTATATATGTGTCTATATATGTATATTTATATATGTATCTATATATGTGTCTACATATGTATATTTATATATGTATCTATATATGTGTCTATATATGTATATTTACCTACGTATCTATATATGTGTCTATATATGTATATTTATATATGTATCTATATATATGTCTACATATGTATATTTATATATGTATCTATATATATGTCTATATATGTATATTTATATATGTATCTATATATGTGTCTATATATGTATATATATATATGTATCTATGTATGTGTCTATATATGTATATATATGGATCTATATATGTGTCTATATATGTATATTTATATATGTATCTATATATGTGTCTATATATGTATATATATGGATCTATATATGTGTCTATATATGTATATTTATATATGTATCTATATATGTGTCTATATATGTATATTTATATATGTATCTATATATTTGTCTATATATGTATATTTTTATATGTATCTATATATGTGTCAGCATATGCATATTTATATATGTATCTATGTGTGTGTCTATATATGTATATTTATATATGTATCTATATATGTGTCTACATATGTATATTTATATATGTATCTATATATGTGTCTATATATGTATATTTACCTACGTATCTATATATGTGTCTGTATATGTATATTTATATATGTATCTATATATGTGTCTACATATGTATATTTATATATGTATCTATATATATGTCTATATATGTATATTTATATATGTATCTATATATGTGTCTACATATGTATATTTATATATGTATCTATATATATGTCTATATATGTATATTTACCTACGTATCTATATATGTGTCTGTATATGTATATTTATATATGTATCTATATATGTGTCTACATATGTATATTTATATATGTATCTATATATATGTCTATATATGTATATTTATATATGTATCTATATATGTGTCTACATATGTATATTTATATATGTATCTATATATGTGTCTATATATGTATATTTACCTACGTATCTATATATGTGTCTATATATGTATATTTATATATGTATCTATATATGTGTCTACATATGTATATTTATATATGTATCTCTATATGTGTCTATATATGTATATT
>NC_136504.1:3715000-3797500 GCF_053919585.1 Euprymna scolopes
TTGCATTAGTAGTGTTTTTATTAGTACCTCCTTTATTTTAATTAAAACTTGCTTTAGTAGTGTTTTTATTAGTACCTCCTTTATTTTAATTAAAACTTGCATTAGTAGTGTTTTTAGTAGTACCTCCTTTATTTTAATTAAAACTTGCTTTAGTAGTGTTTTTAATAGTACCTCCTTTATTTTAATTAAAACTTGCATTAGTAGTGTTTTTATTAGTACCTCCTTTATTTTAATTAAAACTTGCATTAGTAGTGTTTTTATTAGTACCTCCTTTATTTTAATTAAAACTTGCTTTAGTAGTGTTTTTAATAGTACCTCCTTTATTTTAATAAAAACTTGCTTTAATAGTATTTTAATAGGACCTCATTTATTTTAATTAAAACTTAAATTATCGCCCCATTAGCCTCCTTCCGTTTTTCGCCAAAATATTTGAGTCCTTAGTTAATCAAGCCCTAGTCCAGCACCTAACAGCTGCTAAACTCCTGACTGACAAACAATATGGATTCAGGCAAGCCCGTTCAACAGCAGATATCTTAACTGTAGTTTCTGAACGTATATACCGTTCATTGGATAAAACAGGGGAGGGTAGAGCGGTGGCCCATGATATATCTAAGGTTTTGACAGGGTATGGCACGATGGTGTTCTAAGGAAAATTAGATCACATGGAATCACTGGAAGAATTCATAATGTAATTAAATCCTTCTTAAGTAATAGAAAAATCAAAGTTGTCCTCGACGGACGTACATCCACACAATATGACATAAATGCGGGAGTACCTCAGGGGTCTATCATTGGGCCTCTATTATTCCTGATATTCATAAACGACCTCCCTGATAATATTGTTTCGGAGATGGGTATATTTGCCGATGACACCACTCTCTATAACAGATATGAGGGGAAAACAAATGAACACATATCCAAGGAAATGGCAGAAACACTAGAGGATGACCTCGAATCCGTAGTGGAATGGGGACAACAATACTTGGTCACATTCAATGCTGCTAAGACTAAGCTTGTCTCCTTCAATAACTACAAGAACCCTTCTCTACCACTAATAGCAATGGCCAAGAACACATTGCCTTAAAGTACTTCTTTTAAACTCCTCGGCCTAACGTTTACAGGGAATATGAACTGGAATAGATACATTGAGAGCATTGCCAAGGCTGCTGCAAGGAAGGTTGGCTCCCTCTACCGTGCTAGAAAACTACTTACGCCTGACAGTATCCTTTACCTCTATAAGGCAACAATTCGCCCATGTATGGAGTACTGTTGTCACATCTGGGCTGGTGCATCTGCTGCTTGTCTCTCGCTCCTGGACAGGGTTCAAAAAAGAGTCGCCAACCTGATAGGTCCTGAACTGTCATCTAGGCTTCAACCTCTGTCCCATCGACGAGATGTTGCATCCCTATGCCTGTTCTACAAATACTTTAATGGTGAATGCTCTGACGAACTGCAAACACTTGTACCTCCCCGACGTAACTACCCCCGACAAACACGACACGCTACTAAGTCTCATCCCTTTACAGTAGAGATCCCTAGGTGCAAGAAAGCCTTCTACTCCAATAGTTTCTTCCCCAGAACTGCGGGTCTTTGGAACACCCTGCCGGGATTCTGCTTTCCAAACTGCAATGATATGCAGAAGTTCAAGTGTAATGTGAACAAACATCTTTCTACTCTTCTCCCTTCATAATGACCCCGCTAATTAATTCCATAATAGTAGCCCCCTGCTTCAAAGTGGCACTGTGCCTTGTTTGGGGTAAAAATTGAATAAAAAAAAAATTGCTTTAGTAGTGTTTTTATTAGTACCTCCTTTATTTTAATTAAAACTTACTTTAGTAGTATTTTAATATGACCTCCCATTTTAATTAAAGCTGGCTTTATTAGTGTTTTTATTAGTACCTTCTTTATTTTAATTAAAACTTGCTTTAGTAGTGTTTTTAATAAGACCTCATTTATTTAAATTAATGACTGCTTTAGCAGTATTTTAATAGGACCTCATTTATTGTAATTAAAACTTGCTTTAGTAGTGTTTTAATAAGACCTCCTTTATTTTAATTAAAACTTGCTTTAGTAGTATTTTAAAAGGACCTCCTTTATTTTAATTAAAACTTGCTTTAATAGTGTTTGAATAGAACATCCTTTATTTTAATTAAAACTTGCTTTAGTAGTGTTTTTAATAGGACATCTTTATTTTAATTAAAACTTGTTTAGTAGTGTTTTTATTAGTACGTCCTTTATTTTAATTAAAACTTGTTTAGTAGTGTTTTTATTAGGACCTCCTTTATTTTAATTAATGATGGCTTTAGTAGTGTTTTTATTAGTACCTCTTTATTTTAATTATTGATTGCTTTAGCAGTGTTTTTGTTAGTACCTCCTTTATTTTAATTAAAACTTGCTTTAATAGTATTTTAATAGGACCTCATTTATTTTAATAAATGATTGCTTTAGCAGTGTTTTTATTAGTACCTCCTTTTTTTTAATTAAAACTTGCTTTAATAGTATTTTAATAGGACCTCATTTATTTTAATAAATGATTGCTTTAGCAGTGTTTTTATTAGTACCTCCTTTTTTTTAATTAAAACTTGCTTTTATAGTATTTTAATAGGACCTCATATATTTTAATTAAAACTTGCTTTAGTACTGTTTTTATTAGTACCTCCTTTATTTTAATTAAAACTTGCTTTAGTAGTGTTTTTATTAGAACCTCCTTTATTTTAATTAATGATTGCTTTAGCAGTGTTTTTATTAGTACCTCCTTTATTTTAATTAACACTTGCTTTAATAGTATTTTAATAGGACCTAATTAATTTTAATTAAAACTTGCTTTAGTAGTGTTTTAATAGGACCTCCTTTATTTTAATTTATGATGGCTTTAGTAGTGTTTTTATTAGTACCTCTTTATTTTAATTAAAACTTGCTTTAGTAGTGTTTTTATTAGTACCTCCTTTATTTAAATTATAACTTGCTTTCGTAGTGTTTTTAATAGGACCTCCTTTATTTTAATTAAAACTTGCTTTAGTACTGTTTTTATTAGAACCTCCTTTATTTTAATTAATGATAGCTTTAGTAGTGTTTTTATTAGTACCTGCTTTATTTTAATTAACTTGCTTTAATAGTATTTTAATAGGACCTCCTTTATTTTAATTACAGCTTGCTTTAGTAGTGTTTTTATTAGTACCTCCTTTATTGTAATTAAAACTTGCTTTAGTATTGTTTTTAATAGGACCTCTTTTATTTTAATTAAAACTTGCTTTAGTAGTATTTTAATAAGACCTCCTTTATTTTAATTACAGCTTGCGTTAGTAGTGTTTTTATAAGTACCTCCTTTATTTTAATTAAAACTTGCTTTAGTAGTGTTTTTAATAGGACCTTCTTTTATTTTAATGAAAACTTTCTTTAGTAGTGTTTTTATTAGTACCTGCTTTATTTTAATTAAAACTTGCTTAAGTAGTGTTTTTAATAGGACCTCCTTTATATTAATTACAACTTGCTTTAGTAGTGTTTTAAATATTACCTCCGTTATTCTAATAAAAACTTCCTTTAGTAGTATTTTAATAGGACCTCCTTTATTTTAATTAAAACTTGCTTTAGCAGTGTTTTTATTAGTACCTTCTTTATTTTTATTTAAACTTGCTTTAGAAGTGTTTTCATTAGTACCTTCTTTATTTTAATTAAAAATTGTTTATTAGTGTTTTAATAGGACCTCCTTTATTTTAATTAAAACTTGCTTTAGTAGTGTTTTTATTAGTACCTCCTTTATTTTAATTAAAACTTGCTTTAGTAGTGTTTTAATAGGACCTCCTTTATTTTAATTAATGATGGCTTTAGTAGTGTTTTTATTTGTACCTCTTTTATTTTAATTAAAACTTGCTTTAGTAGTGTTCTTATTAGTACCTCCTTTATTTTAATAAAAGTTTGCTTTAATAGTGTTTTAATAGGACCTCCTTTATTTTTATTAAAACTTGCTTTAGTAGTGTTTTTAGTAGTACCTCCTTTATTTTAATTAATGATTGCTTTAGTAGTGTTTTTAATATGACCTCCTTTATTCTAATTTCACCTTGCTATAGTAGTATTTTAATAGGACCTCCTTTATTTTAATTAAAGCTGGCGTTAGTAGTGTTTTTAATGGGACCTCCTTTATTTTAATTAAAACTTGCTTTAGTAGTGTTTTTATTAGAACCTCCTTTATTTTAATTAATGATTACTTTAGAAGTGTATTCATTAGTACCTCCTTTATTTTAATTAAAACATGCTGTAATAGTATTTTAATAGGACCTCATTTATTTTAATTAAAACTTGATTTAGTAGTGTTTTTATTAGTACCTCCTTTATTTTAATTAAAACTTGCTTTAATAGTATTTTAATAGGATCTCATTTATTTTAATTAATGATTGCTTTAGCAGTGTTTTAATTAGTACCTCCTTTATTTTTATTAAAACTTGCTTTAATAGTATTTTAGTAGGACCTCATTTATTTTAATTAAAACTTGCTTTAGTAGTATTTTAATATGATCTCCTTTATTTTAATTAAAGCTTGCGTTAGTAGTGTTTTTATTAGTACCTCCTTTATTTTAATTAAAACTTGCTTTAGTAGTGTTTATAATAGGACCTCCTTTATTTTAATTAAAACTTGCTTTAGCAGTGTTTGTATTAGTACCTTCTTTATTTTAATTACAAATTGTTTAGTAGTGTTTTAATAGGACCTCCTTTATTTTAATTAAAACTTGCTTTAGTAGCATTTTAAAAGGACCTCCTTTATTTTAAATAAAGTTTGCTTCAATAATGTTTGAATAGAACCTCCTTTATTTTAATTAAAACTTGCTTTAGTAGTGTTTTAATAGGACATCTTAATTTTAATTAAAACTTGCTTTAGTAGTGTTTTTATTAGTACTTCCTTTATTTTAATTAAAACTGGCTTTAGTAGTATTCTTAATAGGACTTCCGTTATTTTAATTAATGATGGCTTTAGTAGTGTTTTTATTAGTACCTCGTTATTTTAATATAAACTTGCTTTAGTAGTGTTTTTATTTATACCTCCTTTATTTTAATTAAAACTTGCTTTAATAGTGTTTTAATAGAACCTCCTTTATTTTAATTAAAACTTGCTTTGGTAGTGTTTTTATTAGTACCTCCTTTATTTTAATTAAAACTTGCTTTAGTAGTGTTTTTACTAGGACCTCCTTTATTTTAATTAAAACTTGCTTTAGTAGTGTTTTTATTAGAACCTCCTTTATTTTAATTTTTGATTGCTTTAGCAGTGTTTTTATTAGTGCCTCCTTTATTTTAATTAACACTTGCTTTAATAGTATTTGAATAGGACCTCATTTATTTTAATTAAAACTTGCTTTAGTAGTGTTTTTATTAGTACCTCCTTTATTTTAATTAAAACTTGCTTTAGTAGTGTTTTTATTATACCTCTTTGTTTTAATTAAAACTTGCTTTAGTAGTGTTCTTGTTAGTACCTCCTTTATTTTGATAAAAGTTTGCTTTAATAGTGTTTTAATAGGACCTCCTTTATTTTAATTCAAATTGGCTTTAGTAGTGTTTTTATTAGTACCTCCTTTATTTTAATTAAAACTTGCTTTAGTAGTGTTTTTAATAGGACCTCCTTTATTTAAATTACAACTTGCTTTAGTAGTGTTTTTATAAGACCCTCCTTTATTTTAATTAATGATTGCTTTAGCAGTGTTTTAATTAGTACCTCCTTTATTTTAATTAACACTTGCTTTAATAGTATTTTAATAGGACCTAATTTATTTAAATTATAACTTGCTTTAGTAGTGTTTTTAATAGGACCTCCTTTCTTTTAATTAATACTTGCTTTAGTAGTGTTTTTATTGGAACCTCCTTTATTTTAATTAATGATAGCTTTAGTAGTGTTTTTATTAGTACCTGCTTTATTTTAATTTAAACTTGCTTTAATAGTATTTTAATAGTACCTCCTTTATTTTAATTACAGCTTGCTGTAGTAGTGTTTTTATTAGTACCTCCTTTATTGTAATTTAAAATTGCTTTAGTACTGTTTTTAATAGGACCTCTTTTATTTTAATTAAAACTTGCTTTAGTAGTATTTTAATAAGACCTCCTTTATTTTAATTACAGCTTGCGTTAGTAGTGTTTTTATTAGTACCTCCTTTATTTTAATTAAAACTTGCTTTAGTAGTGTTTTTAATAGGACCTTCTTTTATTTTAATGAAAACTTTCTTTAGTAGTGTTTTTATTAGTACCTGCTTTATTTTAATTAAAACTTGCTTAAGTAGTGTTTTTAATAGGACCTCCTTTATATTAATTACAACTTGCTTTAGTAGTGTTTTAAATATTACCTCCGTTATTCTAATTAAAACTTGCTTTAGTAGTATTTTAATAGGACCTCCTTTATTTTAATTAAAACTTGCTTTAGCAGTGTTTTTATTAGTACCTTCTTTATTTTAATTTAAACTTGCTTTAGTAATGTTTTTAATAGGACCTCCTTTATTTTAATTAAAACTTGCTTTAGTAGTGTTTTTATTAGTACCTTCTTTATTTTAATTAAAAATTGTTTATTAGTGTTTTAATAAGACCTCCTTTATTTTAATTAAAACTTGCTTTAGTAGTGTTTTTATTAGTACCTCCTTTATTTTAATTAACACTTGCTTTAGTAGTGTTTTATTAGGACCTCCTTTATTTTAATTAATGATGTCTTTAGTAGTGTTTTTATTAGTACCTCTTTTATTTTAATTAAAACTTGCTTTAGTAGTGTTCTTATTAGTACCTCCTTTATTTTAATAAAAGTTTGCTTTAATAGTGTTTTAATAGGACCTCCTTTATTTTAATTGAAACTTGCTTTAGTAGTGTTTTTATTAGTACCTCCTTTATTTTAATTAATGATTGCTTTAGTAGTGTTTTTAATAGCACCTCCTTTATATTAATTAAAACTTGCTTTAGTAGTGTTTTAAATATGACCTCCTTTATTCTAATTTAACCTTGCTATAGTAGTATTATAATAGGACCTCCTTTATTTTAGTTTAAGCTGGCGTTTGTAGTGTTTTTAATAGGACCTCCTTTATTTTAATTAAAACTTGCTTTAGTAGTGTTTTTATTAGAACCTCCTTTATTTTAATTAATGATTACTTTAGCAGTGTATTTATTAGTACCTCCTTTATTTTAATTAAAACTTGCTTTAATATTATTTTAATAGGACCTAATTTATTTTAATTAAAACTTGCTTTAGTAGTGTTTTTATTAGTCCCTCTTTTATTTTAATTAAAACTTGCTTTAATAGTATTTTAATAGGATCTCCTTTATTTTAATTAATGATTGCTTTAGCAGTGTTTTTATTAGTACCTCCTTTTTTTAATGAAAACTTGCTTTAATAGTATTTTAATAGGACCTCATTTATTTTAATAAAAACTTGCTTTAGTAGTATTTTAATAGGACCTCCTTTATTTTAATTAAAGCTTGCGTTAGTAGTGTTTTTATTAGTACCTCCTTTATTTTAATTAAAACTTGCTTTAGTAGTGTTTTTAATAGGACCTCCTTTATTTTAATAAAAACTTGCTTTAGCAGTGTTTTTATTAGTACCTTCTTTATTTTAATTAAAAATTGTTTAGTAGTGTTTTAATAGGACCTCCTTTATTTTAATTAAAACTTGCTTTAGTAGCATTTTAAAAGGACCTCCTTTATTTTAATTAAAGTTTGCTTCAATAATGTTTGAATAGAACCCCCTTTATTTTAATTAAAACTTGCTTTAGTAGTGTTTTAATAGGACCTCCTTTATTTTAATTAAAACTTGCTTTAGTAGTGTTTTTATTAGTACTTCCTTTATTTTAATTAAAACTTGCTTTAGTAGTATTCTTAATAGGACTTCCTTTATTTTAATTAATGATGGCTTTAGTAGTGTTTTTATTAGTACCTCTTTTATTTTAATTAAAACTTGCTTTAGTAGTGTTTTTATTTATACCTCCTTTATTTTAATTAAAACTTGCTTTAATAGTGTTTTAATAGAACCTCCTTTATTTTAATTAAAACTTGCTTTGGTAGTGTTTTTATTAGTACCTCCTTTATTTTAATTAAAACTTGCTTTAGTACTGTTTTTACTAGAGCCTCTTTTATTTTAATTAAAACTTGCTTTAGTAGTGTTTTTATTAGAACCTATTTTATTTTAATTAATGATTACTTTAGCAGTGTTTTTAATAGTACCTCCTTTATTTTAATTAAAACTTGCTTTAATAGTATTTTAATAGGACCTCATTTATTTTAATAAAAACTTGCTTTAGTAGTGTTTTTATTAGTACCTCCTTTATTTTAATTAAAACTTGCTTTAATAGTATTTTAATAGGATCTCATTTATTTTAATTAATGATTGCTTTAGCAGTGTTTTTATTAGTACCTCCTTTTTTTAATGAAAACTTGCTTTAATAGTATTTTAATAGGACCTCATTTATTTTAATAAAAACTTGCTTTAGTAGTATTTTAATAGGACCTCCTTTATTTTAATTAAAGCTTGCGTTAGTAGTGTTTTTATTAGTACCTCCTTTATTTTAATTAAAACTTGCTTTAGTAGTGTTTTATTAGGATTTCCTTTATTTTAATTAAAACTTGCTTTAGCAGTGTTTTTATTAGTACCTTCTTTATTTTAATTAAAAATTGTTTAGTAGTGTTTTAATAGGACCTCGTTTATTTTAATTAAAACTTGCTTCAGTAGCATTTTAAAAGGACCTCCTTTATTTAAATTAAAGTTTGCTTCAATAATGTTTGAATAGAACCTCCTTTATTTTAAGTAAAACTTGCTTTAGTAGTGTTTTAATAGGACATCTTTATTTTAATTAAAACTTGCTTTAGTAGTGTTTTTATTAGTACTTCCTTTATTTTAATTAAAACTTGCTTTAGTAGTATTCTTAATAGGACTTCCTTTATTTTAATTAATGATGACTTTAGTAGTGTTTTTATTAGTACCTCGTTATTTTTATTAAAACTTGCTTTAGTAGTGTTTTTATTTATACCTCCTTTATTTTAATTAAAACTTGCTTTAATAGTGTTTTAATAGAACCTCCTTTATTTTAATTAAAACTTGCTTTAGTAGTGTTTTTATTAGTACCTCCTTTATTTTAATTAAAACTTGCTTTAGTAGTGTTTTAATAGGACCTCTTTTATTTTAATTAAAACTTGCTTTAGTAGTGTTTTTATTAGAACCTCCTTTATTTTAATTAATGATTGCTTTAGCAGTGTTTTTATTAGTACCTCCTTTATTTTAATTAACACTTGCTTTAATAGTATTTGAATAGGACCTCATTTATTTTAATCAAACTTGCTTTAGTAGTGTTTTTATTAGTACCTCCTTTATTTTAATTAAAACTTGCTTTAGTAGTGTTTTTATTATACCTCTTTGTTTTAATTAAAACTTGCTTTAGTAGTGTTCTTATTAGTACCTCCTTTATTTTGATAAAAGTTTGCTTTAATAGTGTTTTAATAGGACCTCCTTTATTTTAAGTAAAATTTGTCTTTAGTAGTGTTTTTATTAGTACCTCCTTTATTTTAATTAAAACTTGCTTTAGTAGTGTTTTTAATAGGACCTCCTTTATTTTAATTACAACTTGCTTTAGTAGTGTTTTTATTAGAACCTCCTTTATTTTAATTAATGATAGCTTTAGTAGTGTTTTTATTAGTACCTGCTTTATTTTAATTAAAACTTGCTTTAATAGTATTTTAATAGGACCTCATATATTTTAATTAAAACTTGATTTAGTAGTATTTTTATTAGTACCTCCTTTATTTTAATTAAAACTAGCTTTAGTACTGTTTTTAATAGGACCTCTTTTATTTTAATTAAAACTTGCTTTAGTAGTATGTTAATAAGACCTCCTTTATTTTAATTAAAGCTTGCGTTAGTAGTGTTTTTATTAGTACCTCCTTTATTTTAATTAAAACTTGCTTTAATAGTATTTTAATAGGATCTCATTTATTTTAATTAATGATTGCTTTAGCAGTGTTTTTATTAGTACCTCCTTTTTTTAATGAAAACTTGCTTTAATAGTATTTTAATAGGACCTCATTTATTTTAATAAAAACTTGCTTTAGTAGTATTTTAATAGGACCTCCTTTATTTTAATTAAAGCTTGCGTTAGTAGTGTTTTTATTAGTACCTCCTTTATTTTAATTAAAACTTGCTTTAGTAGTATTTTAATAGGATTTCCTTTATTTTAATTAAAACTTGCTTTAGCAGTGTATTTATTAGTACCTTCTTTATTTTAATTAAAAATTGTTTAGTAGTGTTTTAATAGGACCTCGTTTATTTTAATTAAAACTTGCTTCAGTAGCATTTTAAAAGGACCTCCTTTATTTTAATTAAAGTTTGCTTCAATAATGTTTGAATAGAACCTCCTTTATTTTAATTAAAACTTGCTTTAGTAGTGTTTTAATAGGACATCTTTATTTTAATTAAAACTTGCTTTAGTAGTGTTTTTATTAGTACTTCCTTTATTTTAATTAAAACTTGCTTTAGTAGTATTCTTAATAGGACTTCCTTTATTTTAATTAATGATGACTTTAGTAGTGTTTTTATTAGTACCTCGTTATTTTAATTAAAACTTGCTTTAGTAGTATTTTTATTTATACCTCCTTTATTTTAATTAAAACTTGCTTTAATAGTGTTTTAATAGAACCTCCTTTATTTTAATTAAAACTTGCTTTAGTAGTGTTTATTTAGTACCTCCTTTATTTTAATTAAAACTTGCTTTAGTAGTGTTTTAATAGGACCTCTTTTATTTTAATTAAAACTTGCTTTAGTAGTGTTTTTATTAGAACCTCCTTTATTTTAATTAATGATTGCTTTAGCAGTGTTTTTATTAGTACCTCCTTTATTTTAATTAACACTTGCTTTAATAGTATTTGAATAGGACCTCATTTATTTTAATCAAACTTGCTTTAGTAGTGTTTTTATTAGTACCTCCTTTATTTTAATTAAAACTTGCTTTAGTAGTGTTTTTATTATACCTCTTTGTTTTAATTAAAACTTGCTTTAGTAGTGTTCTTATTAGTACCTCCTTTATTTTGATAAAAGTTTGCTTTAATAGTGTTTTAATAGGACCTCCTTTATTTTAAGTAAAATTTGCTTTAGTAGTGTTTTTATTAGTACCTCCTTTATTTTTATTAAAACTTGCTTTAGTAGTGTTTTTAATAGGACCTCCTTTATTTTAATTACAACTTGCTTTAGTAGTGTTTTTATTAGAACCTCCTTTATTTTAATTAATGATAGCTTTAGTAGTGTTTTTATTAGTACCTGCTTTATTTTAATTAAAACTTGCTTTAATAGTATTTTAATAGGACCTCATATATTTTAATTAAAACTTGATTTAGTAGTGTTTTTATTAGTACCTCCTTTATTTTAATTAAAACTTGCTTTAGTACTGTTTTTAATAGGACCTCTTTTATTTTAATTAAAACTTGCTTTAGTAGTATGTTAATAAGACCTCCTTTATTTTAATTAAAGCTTGCGTTAGTAGTGTTTTTATTAGTACCGCCTTTATTTTAATTAAAACTTGCTTTAGTAGTGTTTTGAATAGGACCTCCTTTATTTTAATTAATACTTTCTTTAGTAGTGTTTTTATTAGTACCTGCTTTATTTTGATTAAAACTTGCTTAAGTAGTGTTTTTAATAGGACCTCCTTTATATTAATTAAAACTTGCTTTAGTAGTGTTTTAAATATGACCTCCGTTATCCTAATTAAAACTTGCTTTAGTAGTATTTTAATAGGACCTCCTTTATTTTAATTAAAACTTGCTTTAGCAGTGTTTTTATTAGTACCTTCTTTATTTTAATTTAAACTTGCTTTAGTAGTGTTTTTAATAGGACCTCCTTTATTTTAATTAAAACTTGCTTTAGTAGTGTTTTTATTAGTACCTTCTTTATTTTAATTAAAATTGTTCAGTAGTTTTTTAATAGGACCCCCTTCAATTTGCATTAAAACTTGGTTTAGTAGTATTTTAATAAGACCTCCTTTATATTAATTAAAGTTTGCTTTAATAGTGTTTTAATAGAACCTCCTTTATTTTAATTAAAACTAGCTTTAGTAGTGTTTTAATAGGACTTCTTTATTTTAATTAAAACTTGCTTTAGTAGTGTTTTTATTTGTACCTCCTTTATTTTAATTAAAACTTGCTTTAGTAATGTTTTAATATGCCCTCTTTTATTTTAATTTATGATGGCGTTAGTAGTGTTTTTATTAGTACCTCCTTTATTTTAATTAAAACTTGCTTTAGTAGTGTTTTTAATAGGAACTCCTTTATTTTAATTAAAACTTGCTTTAGTAGTCTTTTAAATATGACCTCCTTTATTCTAATTAAAACTTGCTTTAGTAGTATTTTAATAGGACCTCATTTGTTTTAATTAAAACTGGCTTTAGTAGTGTTTTTATAGTACTTCCTTTATTTTAAGTAAAACTTGCTTTATTAGTATTTTAATAGGACCTCCTTTATTTTAATTAAAACTTGCTTTAGTAGTGTTTTTAATAGGACTTCCTTTATTTTAATTAAAACTTGCTTTAGTAGTGTTTTTATTAGTACCTCTTTTATTTTAATTAAAACTTGCTTTAGTAGTATTTTAATAGAACCTCATTTATTTTAATTAAAGCTTGCTTTAGTAGTATTTTAATAAGACCTCATTTATTTTAATTAAACTTGCTTTAGTAGTGTTTTTAATAGGACCTCCTTTATTTTTATTAATGATTGCGTTAGTAGTGTTTTTAATAAACCTCCTTTATTTTAATTAAAACTTGCAGTAGTACTCTGGAGTATTTGTCACTCATCACTTAAATAAATGCTGTCTCAAGACAATAACAGATGACATAATCTCCAAATCACATTTTATTTGGAACATTTTTCATCGTAACTTTTTAAGAGCCAATCTGCAGACTAGTAGGCTCATATGCTTTTATGCATATTGTGGCGAGACCGCCTCTGGAAGTGGTAGAACTCCCCATTGGGGGAAGGTAAGAGTAATCACGGACAACTATGCTGGTATTAACTGTTTAGCAGTATTAGGTGTCCAGGCAGCGGAGGCTAACCTGGCTGAAAGGAAGAGTTAAGTTATGAATTTATTGTGTTTTGTAAAACAGACATATACTTTTTATTGTTGGGGAAAAGTGATAAACTCGATGGCGTTTTGAAATCATCACGAATATTATTTCGATTCTGAGGCATGACGAGAGGTCAAAGGTTTGACCTCTCTGTCCGTGGGAAGTGAAACCTGCGAACATTCGCAGAGTCACTGCACACGCGCATTAGATCGAGAGTTCCCGGGAATGAAATGCTGATCGGTGATTGGTCTGTTGAGCGACCCTAGCTACCCTGTCACCTTCCAATATAAGTGAATGCTCGCGCCAAAATTTTCAGATAAGAGCTGGAGCCAAGTTTGAGCGAGTTGAAAACTGATCATCTCCACACCCCTATTTCTCCGCCGTCCGTCACTACCGAGAGACTAAATTTAATTGGGACCTAAAAGTGTTTTGTATAAAATCGAACTGAACAATTGTATATATATAAACATACCTTTAAATTTCGCTTGAATTAATTGAGTAGAATAGAGATATCTGAATTTGTCTTCTTTTGCCTGCATGAGAAGCTAATTATTTTCAGCGGAAACAGGCATATCAACCCGATTAACGGTGCCTGCGGCGCGGAAGAATCCTGTAGAGAACTCCCAGGGAATAGACGACTACGACTATTGTGACTTGGACGGGGTCAGAAGTCACATATGATTAATCCCTGAACCATTTTTGCGAAACTACAGCGGCCAGACAAAAATTCATCTGATTATAGTCTCGTTTATTTTTAGTTTATGAAAATTTTTCAAATGTACTGAAGTTTCTTCACAGCCATTAGTTTCAAGATCCATTTATTTTCATTTTTTTTAATAAATTCTTTTAGCTCAAAGTTAAAAGTTTAGACATTTTTAAATCAAAATCATTTAACATGTTTTACTCAAAAGTGAAATATTTTTAAAACTAGGTTTAGTATATATCTGTATAAATTTAATCTTCGTGTTGAGATATAAAATTGCTTTAAAACTATTTTTAAGGGAAAGGCTTTAACGTGTACTTAAAGGCGCGAGTTTTTTTTTTACTACAATAAATATAAAATTCTTATCTTCACTGTTATTTTATAAGAATTTACTGTTATGTGTGCATTTGTGAAGCTTTAATTGTAGTTAATATTTGTTATTAAAAAGTTATATATCTTATTTTTATTTAAATATTTTGTTTTCGTGCGGGATATCCATTAAATTAATTGCAAAATACTTTGGACTTTGGATCATAAGTTATGGCTGTACGGATTCACGATTCTGAAAGAAATATTCACCGAGTTAGACAAGATATGTTACATAAGGGAGGGAGAAGAAGAGGATTTGACTTGGACACTTTACTTGAGGGATACTGGTACCCTGGTGATGACGTGTCCATTTTACTAATGAAGAGAAGAAGTTTACGACGATGAGAGAGAGAGAGAGAGATATTACGAGTGTTAAGAGACGAGAGAACGGGACCCAAGACCCCTTAAACCGTTTGTAGAGTGGTTAGGACGCTTGTTGTGTATTTGTGTGTTTGAATTAAAGAAGATTCATACCTGGTTCGCTGCTCTGGGAGAGTCTTCATCTGGGTGGAGCTCTCTTGCTGTTTTCGCCGGAATACACAAGATGAAGACAGATGTTGGGTTTCAACCTTTTATTCTTCCAGGCATGATCTGCAGATGCCGCCATCGATGGTCTCCACTGTGGGTACCTACCACGTCCCACGTCTGGGGCGCGCATCTTCCCCCTTACTTAGGAGAGAACCATTTTAGACTTCTGCTAGGCTCGGCATTTTCTGAGAGACTCAACGTTTCACCAACCTTGCCACGTAGCATCACATGACATCCGGTTAGATGAACCGTCACTTCCTGCAACGTGGATTAACTACAAAAATATCTCTCTGACCTCCTCCCACCCTCTCCCTCTCTCTCTCTCTCTCGATCTACTATCTAATAGAGACAGAGAGAGAGAAGATAGAGAGAGTATGAAAGAGCCAGAGAGAGAGAGAGAGAGAGAGAGAGAGAGAGAGAGAGGAGAGATGCTCTTTAACAGATACACCTAAAGAAGGTCGGAGGAAACATCGATTAAATTGTTGTGGAGATAACACTCAGGAAGAGAACAGTAGTCAAACAATAACAATTAATCTTGTTTCTTTTTAATTTTCATTTCATAGTTTATCTTGTATTCATTAAATTTAATCTGTATGGTAATATAGATTTATTAGATTGCATTTGTGAAAAGATAACATAAAAATGTTATCTTACTCATTCTTAAATAATATGTTTGGTTAACGTCTCAAGGCGGCTCTTTGCTCGCTTATTGTGTGTATGTATGTATGTATGTATGTATGTATGTGTTATTGTAGTATATAATGTGTTGCCTTTCAACATTTGACCGAGTATCTTAATCATGTATTACATAATTTATATAAGATTATTTTCTTTTTGCTCTTAATCTTCTCTCTATAAATAAAATGAACTCATTTTTTCCCGTCTGATTTTTACATTAATAGGATTAAAAACCAAGATATTTCATGCAAATATAATATGCACAAACGGCAGAACAATATCTGAGGTGTGTTATAGGCTTATTATTTCTCAAATTCCTCGATAATCTTAGATTTCTATACTTTTTCTGCTGAGAAGTCACGGCCAAAATCGGTTAAGATCAATGGAAGTGGTAAAATATTTTCTCTCTAATAAATTCCTCCTCCCCCTGCCACCACTTAACACCGTTTGGGGATCGTTCACAAGGAACAGTTGAGAAGAGAACACCGGTTTGGCTTCGTAGTTCTTTCATGTGAAGTTATTTTAAATCACTAAACTAAGCTGCAGTGCTCTGTGGCGTAGTGGTTAGCGTGCTGGACCATTCACATTATGTTTTCACGTTCGCGCCGACCTACCGTAGTCGTTTTTTTTTTTCCTAAACAACTGGAATGGACTTTTCTTGGTGGCCGAACTGTTAACGTTGCAGATGTTTTTTTTTTCACACTTTATTTTCCTACTTTTACTCATGACTCCGGGTTTGATCCTTCCTACTTACCTACCATAACATTTTTTTAAACTCCCCTCCCGTCCCGGAAACAAACACTCGGGCAACGCCGGGTACCCCCGCTAGTAATAAATAAGTTATAAGTCAAAGTCACATTATTATATCCACCCCTTTGTTGTTCAAAGTTTGGATTTAAAACAATGTGAGTTATCATTCAAACACTTCACACGCACACACGCATGCACACACACATGCACACAGACACATTCACACACGCGCACACACACATATATACGTGGAAATATGTTTCTTCAATTATATTTCACTTTTCTTTTGTATCAATGTATTTACAGAGCATATAAAGAATAAACGACAGAAGTCTATGACTGAAATTCCAAGATGTTTCCCATATATTGGAAAATAACGATCCCTGAAGATGACTTCAAAATAAAAATCGACGGAAGGTTGGATGTGGATACCCGGGGATCACGTCAAAGATGTAAAATTTAAAACGTAGAATCCCCAAAGATTGGGTCAGCAAAATTGTTTCACATTTCAAGACAATGCATGTTGGAATTCGGGCGTCATCTGGACTAATAATAAAGATAGCAGACAGCAGAGAAAGTGAGGTGTCCACGACGGCGAAAAACAACACTTTTCTCCGCTACAAGAACACACGACCCCACCCTGCACGCCGTCACTCATGTCAAAACTGTCATTCGAAAACCGAAAAAGTCAATTTGAATAAACAAAATATTTTTATAACCAGCTGTGTGTGTTTAAATTATCCTCGCCAGATACATATATCGAGACAACAACAAATGTTGATTGTTTAAATTTATATAACATGATAGGCTGCAATCTATTCTTTCAAGAATGTTGACATGTACCATTCTTGACAGCACCAGTTTCGTAGCACAATCTCATTTACTAAATTATTTTATCAATCTAAAAAGGAATAAATTGTAAGATGGTCAACATCTTCAAATTTCGATTATAGATTTTGTCATTTATTTGTTATATTAATATATATATATATATACACATATATATATATATATATACATATATACGAATCTGACATGCACACATACACACACAGACACACGCAGCAACACACATATGCATATACATTTGCAGACATATATAAGGATACACTTAATATATCCCAAATCATTTGTGTTAGAAAATATGTTGTTTGTACATAACTGTATTTTTGATATAAGAATTTGCACTATGTAATTGCTTAGCAAAATTAAACCTGAAGCTTTTACTAGAAAGAATCAATAAATGTGTATATATACATCTATAATATATATATATATATATATATATATATATATATATATATACATCTATAATATATATATATATATACATCTATGATATATATATATATACATCAATAATATATATATATATATACATCTATAATATATATATATATATATATATATATATATATATATATATATATATATATATACATCTAAAATATAAAGCTGAACGTCTCTGTGTGTGTCTGGTCACAAATAGCCTCCTATATGGTTGACTCGTATCGAAAACCGATCACACATGACGATAGAAAATGTATTGAGACACAGTTTGATCTGGTATGATTCAGTAAAATTGTGGGGGTCTGCGTTCGCGCCTGATCCACAAAGTATGTAAATAGAAAATAAAAAATAAAAAAAACGTTTACAAGTTTTTTTGATATAGATGTACATAATAATACTTGATAAGTATGTTCTAACTAAAATAGGGAGGGTGTGATAAAATTGTGAGGTTTGCGTTCGCGCCTGGCCTCCATAGAATGGAAATAGGCACACACTTTTATAAAGACTTTTCACATCTATCTGCGTAAGTATGCTTTGATAATCATGTTTCAGTTTGAAGAAATATGGTATAATAAAATTATTGGGTGTTCGTTCGCGCCTGACCTCCATAGAATGGAAATATGTCACAAAGTTTAACAAAGTTTTTTTAATATAGATCCACAGAATATTGTGATAAGTGTTTCAGTGTGAACATGTATGGTATAATAAATTATGGGGGTTATCCATTTTTTTTCCTTTCAACATATTTTGCTTTTGTTTTGATACCCCCTAATTCGAAGCTATCTCTTTACAACCCTTTCTTTTCATAACCTATCATACGTTCATGAATCGGTCCATTATATATATATATATATATATATATGCTAGCAGAAGTATCCGTCGTTGACTGGGTTCAAAAACAGCCTACAGAAAATGGACTGTGATTGATGAAAGTATGATAGGTTATGAAAAGGAGGGGGTTGTAAGAGATAGGTTTTGATACTCAAAAATTTTACCCTAAGCAAAATATGATGAAAGTAAAGATATATATATATATATCTATATATCTATCTATCTATATATCTATCTATCTATCTATATATATGTATATATATATATATATATATATATATATATATATATATATATATATATATATATATATATATATATATATATACAAGAAATAAATGTTACCATAGTCAATAAAAGTTACTTTTATAGTAGAAAAGTTCATTGGTTTTTATATTTAAGTAGTTTATAAAATCTTTTTTAATTCACCAACCGGTTTAAAAAAATCAAAATGGCAGAGACTTTGAAATGGAGAGCACCGTTTTCCATTTGAAGGAGGGGCGACTGAGTATTCTGTGTGTACAATTTAAGAGAGTTCCGTCAAAGTAAGGAATATTTATAAACATATTTTAATGTTTTCCGTCATTTTCTTCTTGAGAAATATTCTATATGGCATGTGTAGTTTATATAAAAATTCATTTAAGTAGTTATCGCCTTAATATTCGTTATTCGTTTTAATTGCGATAACTGAAATTATTTCAAGTAAAGGGTATTAAAAATTATTTCGGAACAAAAAAAACATGAACTGAACTTTTATTGACTATGGTAACATTTATTTCTTGTATATTTATGTTTTTCTGTTAGTCGTTTGTTGGCTTTTCTGCTCACTTTACTTAATAATATCGACGAAATATCGAAAAACAAAGAAACAAAAACAGTTTTGAAAAATAATGAAGCTTTACTTAAGTAAAGTAATTAAGTTTTACTCATTTAGTAAAATAATCCGAAACAGCAAAATGGGATACTAAAAAAGTAAACACTTTAGTTAATACTTTAGTTTTTTAAAACAAAGAATCGATAAAAATATGAATAAGAAGAAAATGGCGCCCTTTTCAAGCAGAACAGCTTCGTTTCAGTTTTACAGTATTGAACGGTGTAGTATTGCGCCGTCGGATTACGGTGTTTTACTATTGTAATGTAAAGAACACAGAGAAAGGGTTGTAATCAACTGAATTCCTTTTAGTAACTTGAACAAAAAAGCTTAAGCAAATATATAAATAAAATAAAAAGGTTATGTAAATGTTTTTAAAAAGACACGTAATGACGCGAGCAGGATTATTTCCTTCTTTTGACACGATAACAAGTAACGATCTTATTTTTTTTATTTATCTATTTATCTATTTTCGAAAGAGTGCCACGTGCAAGTAGAGAAAGAAATAAAAACAGAGTTGTGCAAATTTGTGTCAAGAATTGTCTAAAGTTCCGTCTTTTTTTACTTTCACTTTAAGAAGAACATGAATTTATGAGGTGAATTTATTCGACACAATATGATTCGACTCAAAAAATAAATAAACGCTAACGTGAATTATAAGCTAAGGTGTTATTGTGGACTCTCAACCCTTTTAAAAAAACTTGTTAAACTTTGTGACATATTTACATTCTATGGAGGTCAGGCGCGAACGAACCCCCAATAATGTTATTATACCATATTTCTTCAAACTGAAACATAATTATCAAAGTATACTTACGAAAATCGATATGAAAAGTCTTTGTTAAAGTTTGTGCCATATTTCTATGGAGTACATGCGCGAATACAGACCTCATAATTTATCATACCATCCCTATTTTAGTTGAAACATCCTTATCAAAGTATTCTTATGTACATCTATATCAAACACCCTTGTAAACGTTTTTTTTTTCATTTTTTATTTCTATCCTTTGGGGGCCAGGCGCGAACGCAGACTCCCACAATTTTCAGAACCAGTATTCTGGCAGATCCACTAAACGCATTTCTGATCCTCGATACATCTTCTATCATTATATGTGATCAGTTTTTTAAAATAGTCAACCATATAGGAGCCTATTCGTGACCCCCCACACCCACACACACACCCACACACACACCCACACACACACACACGTTCAGCTTTATATTATAGATATACACACACGCATATATATTTATATATATATGTGTGTATATATATATGTGTGTATGTGTGTGTGAGAGTGCGTGTGTGTGTGTGTCTGTGTGTGCGTGTGTGTGGGTGTGGCTATGACTTTTTTACACATCTTATAAAGCTTATTGATTTTTTGTTTATAAGGAGATTTTTATTTTACTCAACTTCACTCTAAACAAGGCATATTGCCGTTTGGACGTAAGGGGCTACTAATTGGGCTTTATGACTTAGAATGATTGAGATGTTCGGTTGTATTTGGACTTCTTCATATCAGTACACTTTGGGTATCAGGTAGCAAGAACTGAATTCCAAAGTCTAGCCGTTCTAGGGAAGAAGCTATAAGAGTAGGGACCTCAACAATGAAGCTACTGTTTGACATCGTGTCTGACAGCGGATTATGAAGAGATTCGAGCAGCAAAGTGTTAGTTCGCTGTACATTTAAACATCTGCAAGTCAGTACAGTCAAGTTTACAGAAAAGTAGGTATAATTACTTCTAATAATAACCTGATTAAATTGATTGATGTAAATTAAGGAATTATATAATAGGTTTTATTTGATTAAAAATTGGGCAGGATTGTTAAATAATATTAAGTTAGAATGAATAATTTGATTATAATGTAAAATCATGATTGATTCAAAATAATCTTTAATTTTCACATTAACGATTATTAGACTATAATAAAATATTACACTCTTCGAAATAAGTTAATTAATTGAGTGTATTTTCAACGTTAATTACGTATCTTATACTGAATTTGCAACATTTGTACATGTGAATAAGAAATCTCTGGAGTTTCTCACTATTAATATTTTTTTTTTAATTTAAACGCACAAAAGTTTTTGTATATCAACCAGATTCGAGCAGTTCATATAGGTAATCTTTTAATATAGATTTAAATATCAACTAACCGTTTTTATCGGATATTTCATTGTCGTATTTAGCATAAAAGGAAAAAAATTGGTTCAAACTAATTTTCTTGAAATAATTACTGATTCGAAATTGCTGATATTTTATACACATTGATATTTTCATTGTACATTGTTTTATATTTTCTTCTGCAATTATCACCGTTACTCATCGATAAATATTTGTGTTTTTTAAGGTTAATTACTTCTAACTAAATTATATCGAACACTAAATGTTTGTTTGAGCATAGTGGTATCCCCGATTTGAATATTATATTACTTGTAACGATAAGGTTAAATCTCAGTATGTCTTTAAACTTTTACGAAACAAATAAACTATTAAAAATGCAAATAATATATATGAATAGGGAGTTAGTTTTGAGCGAAAAAATACAACAAAAAACACACATCTATTGCTGGTTTAATATAATTAAAGCAATAAATATAAGCTATTTAAATTCAACTAATAAAAACGTAAATAATATATATGAATAGGAAGTTACTGTGAAATAAAATAAATACGCCTATTGTAGATTGAATCGTTGTTAATATAATTTGGACAATAAATATTAGCTGTGTAAAAAATAAAAAAATATATTATATAATACATTTTTAGTATTGATTAAAACAATATTCCATTTTGTATAAATACATAAAAAGGCATGCATTGTTCTATTATTAAAAATATGTCTAACATATCACACGTGCCAACTGTCTTTCAAAATTTCTTCAGCTTTGTGTTATCGTAATTTATTCTATTTTTTATTGTTTCAAAATTATAAACTTCAAATTTTTCTGATGAGGCAACACGTATAAACGTCACTACTAACAAAAACATTAGTGATTTTATGCGTAATAAAACAAGTACTGTAAAAAATTAGGAAATTTGTACATGTGCAATTAAATAAATGGTAAGATGAATAACATGAATAACATTGGAATTCGGAATATAGATATTTTGTGATATATATATATATATATATATATATATATATATATATATATATATAGATAGATATAGATATATATATACATATAAAGTGTGATATGATAGCCACATTTAATTTAATTAAAGAGCTATGCATGCCTTTTATGTATTGATATAATATATGTATATGTATATATGTATATATATATACATATATATATATATATATATGACCTTGTCTGTTGTGATTGACTCTCTACACACACTAATGTCAATTCTTATTATATAAACTCATACAAGTAAAATATATCATCTTGGAGCGTATGTATCACTGGGCGGCCTATTAGTACATATAAATATATCTATCTCTCTGTCTATATATCCATCCATATACACACATATATATATATATATATATATATATATATATATGTATATATATATATCCATCCATCTATCAATCTATCTATCTATCTATCTATCAATATATATATATATATATATATATATATATATATATATATATATACTTCGTTTAGTCACATTAATTAATATACGAAAGTACAAATTTATGCGTAAACTTTAACGGTGTTCAATACGTATGTAGAGCTAGGACATAAGTTATATATATATATATATATATATATATATTATTTACTCTCTCTCTCTCTCTCTCTATATATATATATATATATATATATATATATATATATATATATATATATATACAAAATAAATTAATAATGGGACTCTTCTAAAATAATTTCGTGTAACGATAGAATTATCGATTTTACTGTGAATTTCCGATTCTTAAAAAGCAAACTTCTAAATATTTAGTAATAGATTTTTTTTAATGTTCTACTTTCGGATTACCATGAAGGCCAACGTGGTATTCGCATGTATTTTTACAAACGTCCAAAATATTTTATTTTACGATCTATCGATTATAGTCTTTCTGTTAGTCTAAAACCCATAAATATTTAATATTTTATCATTAGTGCCAGCCAATGAAACTTAAGAATTAATAAAACAAAACTTAGTAATAACATATATAAAGAATATGTGTATATCTTCGTGTTGCATTGTTTTGTCTTCCTGTTGCAAAGAAAAAATTGCGAAATGAATTCGCTATAGATTATATACGTTACTTTAGGCTTTTTTTTTTGCTTATCTGTGCGAGAAGGGCGTTATAGATTCATTGTCGGATGAGATAGGTTGCAATTCTTATCTTGCGCAACGATAAAACAGGCATTTCCAATTTGCATCATTCACAATTGTGAATTGGAATAAGGAATCAGGAATAGACAAGTATAACGATGAAGGAGACGACGGCAGAATACTCTTATTAAGATAATGGTAAGTAGGAGTAGAATAAAGAATGTAAGATAATGATACAGTAATGTCATAAGATACGAATTTAATTCGTTCCATGAACGCTGATGTATCTCAATCATATATACAAAATAATTATTCTAATTTGAATTAAAGGAATCAAAATTAATCAGTTCTAAATGTAAGAAATTTACTCCTCAAAAATTCAAATTATGCTCAAGTTACACTTAACAATAACTAAAGAAAAATAAACACAACATGATAATAAATGTTAATAAGAAATAAAAATAGTTTTACTCACCGCCTAGGCGAGTGCTAGCGTACGGGATACTTAAAAAGAGGAGAGGGGAAGAGAAACAAAGCCACCACACACACACATACAGACAGACAGACACACATACACACGCACACACACATGCCGTTACTAAAAACAGGCAATATCACTAATTACTGCTCCTGACACCCAAAAAAATAGAAATACAATTTTAATCACGTCCTTAGAATTCTTGTTTAATTTTAAATTAAGGTTGGTGTAAGCATATAGACTTTTAGAACACACACAGATACACACAAATGCACCACACCCCCCCCCCCACACACACACACACACTAACAAACATTGCTCCATCCATACAGTGGCCTGTGTTCGAGACCTGCGTTCGAACAATGCCTGGGAAATTAAATATAATTAAAAGATTCAGGCCCTAACATTAAACCACAAGTGTGACGCGAAATGCGAGTGTTGTTAATCTTTCTCTCTCTCTTTCTTTCTATATTCTCTCTCCTCTTCTCTCTATCTCTTTCTCTCGCTCTCTCTATTCTTCTTTCTCTCTCTCTCTCTCTATATATATATATATCGCATGCCTTGACGTTTCTCCCGGGCCCGATCTCTATTGACATCATCCTCGCAAGCCCAGACAGCCGATGATCCTCTTCAGAACCACCTCTGCCACCTGCATGCAACTCCACCCTTTTGTAATACACACACACACACACACACACACACACGCACACACACACATCATCCTTCACACGCAGACTGTTTCGCTTCATCCCGGCTCTTCAACCCGTTTCAGATTTCGAACATAAAACCATCAAATTCATAGCCATTATTTCTCCATTAAATTCAAATATATTATTTCCATAATTATTTCATATCGTGTGCCGGACGTCTACAGGATTGCAGTTATGCATGTGGTGTCACAGAGCTTAGGAGCTGCTGAAGATTGCATACTGAACCCTAATTCATCGTCTTCGATGAGAGAACCCACCATATATATATATATATATATATATATATATATATATATATATATATATATATAGTAATTTATAAAATATATATGGCGTGGATGAAACGCGGAATATTCAGTGTAGCTTAATCCCCATATATATTTTATAAATTACTAACTAGCTCTACCTACGTATTGATCACTATTGAAGTAAATACTTAAAGATTACACATAAATTCATACTTTCGTATATTAATTTTATGTGAGTAAATAAAGTAGTTATATATATATATATATATATATATATATAAAGATTTAAAAAGAACACGCCTAAATTATATATTCATCAAGGTTTCGCTTACTATCTATCTATATATCTCTCCTTCTGTCTATCTGTCTGTCTGTCTGTCTGTCCGTCTGTCTGTCTGTCTCTCTCTCTATATATATATATATGTATATATATATATATATATATATATATATATATATATATATATATATATATATATATGGTATGTTCCTTATACAAACATTTTTGGTTACAATATGTGCATTCTTGGCCTTCGGGACAAGATCAAAGTGTAGTATCTGTTCCGGCAGATACTGCAAGCTATGACTAGCTATGACTAGCAAAGACCAGATGTGGGGGCAACCCCACATGCCTGACCATTAACCAGCTCCCATTTCCCACCTCTCGGGAGCTGGTCCCCTTTTTCCCTTCCCTCTCCCTTCATTCCTCACATTAAAAATCGGCCTTGTGCCTAATTTGCTCGGTGGGGGAGCAAATAAATACCATCTGTTCTTCAGATGCTGCACTTCTATTTCTTGTTCTCTTTCGGTGGAGGAGAAATCCTTCACGACTGAGACCATTTTTATTTTTGTACCTTTTCTCCACGTTAAAAAACGACCCTGGTGTCTAACTTTGTCCCGTGGGGAGGCATAGTAAATAGGTACAATATGTGCATACATGTTTCGATTGAATCTCTAATTAAAGAAACCCACCTCGTCGGCCAAAGGAAGAAAACTTATTGAAAATTTATTGCTTCGGTTCAATATCTTATCTCTGACGAGGTGGGTCTCTTTAAATATTGACTCCACCGAAACGTGTATGCACATATTGTTTTCATCATAAACAATGCACCTTCTCTGTCCGTCATTGAACACTCTTTAATAATTACGCGAGTTTCATTGAGAAATATAGGAAACCAATTCATACAAACATTATACATAATGTACAATATCTGAAATAAATGATAGAAATTCGAAAGCTAAATAACGATGTGTTTGCCTGGGTTTTTTTTTTCTCTCACAAATCAATCATTTATCTTCAAGAATAAACATGCTTAAGACTTACGTTTTTTTTATCGGGTTCTTATATTTATTATTATTTTTTTTTTTTGTAAATAAGATTTACCGTCGATAGTAGTCAGTGGGGATGGTAGTCACGTTAGGTTTACATATCTTGTCCCACTGGTAGCTCTGTGTTATAGCTTTAAACAAATTGCTGGCATTTCGAAAACATTGTTTCGTATTTAAAACCATATCATAGAAAATCTAAAGTCAAACAGTTTTTTTCATTATTTTTTTTCTTTTTTATTGTTTAAGATGAATGATTTATATTGGATGCAAAAACAAAAAAAAAACAAAAACAGAAAAACGCATTACTATTTGCAAGTTTCAATTTCTATAATATACTTCCATTTCAGCCCGACGTTTCCCAAGTGTTTGGAGGTGTATGTTGAGCAAAAAAAAAATAAGGTCAATTTTTTAAAACTTTACTAAGTTAGATCCATGCCCAAGGAACCTATATCTAAAATTTCAAGTGTTTAGACCCAAAACTGACGGAGGAGTTTGGTAGAGTTCTCAAAGATCAAATCGTTGAACTCTGCCCTCTTAACAGCCGAATTTCTAGCCGAAAACGGATTACAAAGATTTTTCCAAATCCCAGTACCCTGTATATCAAATTTCGAGTCTGTAGTATAAAAATTAACATAGTTATTGCGAAGGAAAATGTACATAGACACACACACAAACACTTTCACTTTTATATATATAACATACTAGCATTTCGAACCGGCGTTGCCCGGGTGTTTTGAGGTGTATGCTTAGCAAAAAAAACAAAAACAAAACAAAACAAAAAAACAGTCAATTTTTTTTAACTTTCACCCCTATTACGACCCCTTAATATTTATTGTTTTGGGCTCAAATTAAGTGATTAAGTTAGATCCACGTTCAAGCAACCTATATCTAAAATTTCAAGATTTTAGACCAAAAATTGTCGGAGGAGTTTGGTAGAGTTCTCAAAAGTCAAATCGTTGAACACCGATCACATCGATTTCCCCAAATCTCAGTACCCTGTATATCAAATCTCGAGTCTGTAGACTAAAAATTAACATAGTTATTGCGAAGGAAAATGTACACATACACACACACACACACACAGACACGTTCACTTTTATAGAAGTACTAGCATTTCAGCCCGGTGTTGCCCGGGTATTTGGAGATGTATGTTGAGCAAAAAAAAGAAAAAGCGGTCAACTTTTTAAAATTTGTACCCTTTCATGACCCCTTAAAATTTATTGTTTTAGGCTCAAATCAAGTTATCAAGTTAGATCCATGTCCAAGAAAACTATATCAAAAATCTCAAGTGTTTAGACCAAAAATTGTCGGAGGAGTTTAATAGAGTTCTCAAAAGTCAAATCGTTGAACTTTGACCCTTTAACAGTCGAATTTCTGGTCGAATACCGATCACATCGATTTTCCCAAATCTCAGTACTCTATATATCAAATTTCGAGTCTGCAGACTAAAAATTGACAGAGTTATTGCGTAGGGAAATGTACGCAGGCACACACACACATATACACTTTCACTTTTATAGATTTCAAATACGAAAAGTTGTTTTCAACGTGCCAACATTTTGTTCATGCTATCTATCTATCTATCTATCTATCTATCTATCTAATATCTCTCCATCTATATCTCTCTATAGATCTAATATCTATCCATCGACTTGTGTTAATAGTGACACCCTGCACTGAAGATTCCCGACAGGATGAAACACTAGTTTCTGTAGGTATTTAATCATTATCATAGTAAATAATTATGTCAACCACTTTAAGAAACTCGTTTCTTATCGTTGAGCACTTTCAGCTGAAATAAAAATGTCGGTCAATTTAGCTCTTATGCGCAGATCATCATATAATGATTAGATCACTCTGACTGACGTTTAAAATTTAATGAAATAAATGTTTAACATTCAAGAGCATTTCTAACGGTCACAGTAGCCGAATGGATATGGTCCCAGCTAATGAAGCCAGAGATGGGTTCGAATCTATCGACTGGTGTTAATCGTGACACACTGCACTGAAGATTCCTGAAAGGATGAAACATAAGTGTATGTAGGTATTTAATAATTATTATAGTAAATGATTATATATATATATATATATGATGATTGCAACGTCTTGTCAGACGAGTGCCACTCCCTCAGACATTTAAAATCCATGAGCCCAAATTCCTGAGGGAGTATCTATACAAATATGATGTTACAGAGTCTTAGCTTTGTACGACAGCTAAGTCTCTCTCTCGGTTCAAAATGTTGAGATCCAGCAACAAGCAAGAGCAAGATAGCCAGCAACAAGTTAAACTGCAGACCAGCTTAATACGGGTACTGGTCTCCCGCTTCATGGTTTTTTAAATCAGAGATTTGCTTCCCCTAGAAAGGTTGCCTTCACCACGGCTTACGGGAGCCCTCTCCACCCCAATACACATATACACACAAACAAATATACACGTGTATATATATATATATATATATATATATATATATATATATATATATATATATATACATATATATATATATATATACGATATATATATATATATATATATATATATATACGAATTAATATACGAAAGTATAATTTATGCGTAAACTTTATGTATTTACTTCAACAGTGCTCAATACATCGGTAGAGCTAGGAGGTAAGTTATAAAAATATACGCTGAAAAACACACACATAAAGGAGGAGTTGAACCTAAAATCAACTGGGCCTTTGTCCTGTAAGTGCCTGCCCATTGGCTGATTAGGCGGGGTGCAGTGGAAACTAGGAAGCTGATTGGCTAACTAAAAACTCAATCGAATGTGCGCATATAAAAACGCGAGATAATGAAAAAGGCTTCGCATAAGCCTGACGAATCCTAGCGTGGATGAAACCCAGAATATTCTGTGTAGCTAATTGCCATATATATTTTTATAACTTACTTTTTTGAACAAAATGAATTTTACACATGTTTCTTGAAAGATCAAGTGGACATACACACGTTAATATGGTTGCTTGTTAATTATTTTGACTAAGTTTTAACGAACATTTTTATTACCATCCATGTTTTATTTCTTCATATTTTTCTTGATATTTTTTAAATCCATTTTGGCTATGTGACGTTATAGATATTTATCAGAAAGTTTTTTTTACATTGATTTTTTTTACTTGTTTATAGGTTTGATCTGACAATTCACTCTCAGGGAATGTCTATATGATGACTGTGAGTCATTCAAGTTTTGAGTTCTGCTTTGGATACGTGTGCACGATTTCTTTTTCTATTTGACTTTAGATATTGGGAAAATATCTATTCAGTCTATGATTCTATTGCTATTTTAAATAACTATATGAAGTTTTAAATATTGAATATCTAATTATATTTTCTTTAAATATTGATGGCTTGAAATCCAGTGTTGATAAAAAGTGCTTCATTACAAACACAGCGTTAGTATAACATATATATTAATACAAACATTATAAGCTGCGTAAGTGCATACATGTTTAAACGTCACCGGGTCAGATTTTTCACAATGAAACCAGATTCTAAATTCATTCTTTATGCCATGTTTCCATTATTTTACAAGTAAAATCGAAAATCACAATCAGGAAAAAAGTAGAAAACTAAACATATCTATCTATCTATCTATCTATCTATCTATATCTGTATAGTCGGGTTCCTTCCCCGGACCAATATCACTATATATATATATATATATATATATATATATATATATATATATATATATATATATATATATATATATATATATCTTTCTCTCCATATTCTCCTGCCTTCCATCAGCTTCCTCTGTCTTCAGGATCACAGTTTGTGTCATGTGCAATTTGCAGGATGTACGTAGATCTAGGTCGTCCTGTGCTCTGCGCCCGTGCCATAGAGTCTAAAACAATACAATTTCAGTAGCTCTTGCTTGCTCTTCTGGCAGTGACCGGCAAATCGTAGACATTGCACCCTAATAATAGTAGATATGGCAGGTAAGTTGCCATACAGTTGCTACTTCGTGGGATGATCTTCCCATATATATATCTACACAGCTTGTAGCATACGAATATACGCGCCGTCCAGTTTTCATTCCAATCTTTTGGTGAGTGTCCAGGTTGTAGCACTGTAAACAAGAATAGACCCCACCAGTGCTCTGAAGAACTTGCCATTACTCAAAAGCAGCATGCATACCGTAGGTTTAACCGACATAAGTCCAGTTCAAACAGACTGAAGTATATAGAAGCTAGAAATAACGTTAAGAAAGAAATAGCGACAGCTAAGAGAGAATTTACGGAAACCACTAAAAAGCGCATCGAAGCACAAAAACTAGGAACTCGAGACTTCTGGAAAATCTACAACAGTGTAGTAAATAATGGGCAATCAACAATTCCCCCACTAACCAACAATCACGAGGTTGTCTCCTCAGCAACCGACAAGGCTAACATGCTTGCCAGTCGGTTTGCCTCAAACTCCACACTGGACCCTTCCAACCACCCCCTACCTTACTTTCCTATGCGGACAGACGCCACACTAGACGATCTGAAAACCACCCCTGCTCAGGTGCATGCTATCATAAAAAACCTTGACACCTCAAAAGCATGTGGACCCGATCTTATCCCAGCTGTGCTATTAAAAAAGTGCTCAGCCGAAGTAGCTCCAGTTCTCTCCAAACTCTACAACAAATGTCTTAATGAAGCTTGCTTTCCGGGCTGTTGGAAAACTGCTTCTGTTGTACCAGTATTCAAGAATTCTGGCGAAAGGACAGACCCATCAAATTATCGCCCCATTAGCCTCCTCCCACTTTTTGCCAAAATATTTGAGACCATAATTAACCATGCTCTAGTCCATCATCTTACAGATGCTAAACTACTGACTGACAAACAATATGGATTTAGACAAGCCCGTTCCACAGCAGACATCCTCACCGTGATCTCTGAACGTATATACCAATCACTGGACAAAGCGGGGGAAGGCAGAGCGGTAGCTCTAGATATATCTAAGGCTTTTGACAGGGTATGGCATGAGGGTCTCCTCAGGAAGATTAGATCTTACGGTATCACTGGTAGAATACTTAACATAATTAAATCCTTCTTAGATAAGAGAAAAATCCAGGTAGTCCTCGACGGTCGCACATCTAAACAATATGATATAAATGCGGGAGTGCCCCAGGGTTCTATCCTTGGACCTCTATTGTTCCTGATATTCATAAATGACCTCCCCGACAACATTGCCTCTGAGATGGGTATATATGCTGATGACACTACACTCTATGGCAGACACGACAGGAAGACGAATGAACACATTTCTAAAGAAATGGCAGAAACACTAGAGGAAGACCTCCAATCTGTAGTGGAATGGGGACAAAAGTGGTTGGTCGCGTTCAATGCTGCCAAGACTAAACTAGTTTCATTCAATAATTACAAGAAACCCTCTCTACCACCAATAGCAATGGCCAACGACTCTTTATCTGAGAGTCCATCTTTCAAACTCCTTGGCCTAACGTTCACAGGAAACATGAGTTGGAACAATTACATTGAAGGCATTGCCAGGGCCGCTGCAAGAAAGGTAGGCTCTCTCTACCGTGCTAGAAAACTACTAACACCCGAAAGTATCCTGTACCTCTATAAGGCCACCATTCGCCCATGTATGGAGTATTGCTGCCACATCTGGGCTGGTGCATCTGCTACTAGTCTCTCGCTCCTTGATAAGGTTCAAAAGAGAGTCGCAAATCTGATAGGCCCTGAACTGGCATCTAAGCTTCAGCCTCTGTCCCATCGACGAAATGTTGCATCCCTCTGCCTGTTCTACAAGTATTTTAGTGGTGAATGCTCTGATGAACTGCAATCACTTGTGCCCCCACGACGCGAGCACCCTCGACAAACCCGACAGGCTACTAGATCCCACCCCCACACTGTAGAGGTCCCTAGATGTAAAAGATCTTTTTACTCCAATAGTTTCTTCCCCAGAACCGCAAGACTCTGGAATTCCATTCCAGGTCCCTGCTTCCCCAACAGTACTGACGTGCAGAAGTTCAAGTGTAACGTGAACCGACACCTTGCTGCCCAAATCCCTACATAGTACCCCAGTAGTTGTTGCCCCTGATAGTAGCCCCCTACACCAAAGTGGCAATTTGCCTTGTTTGGGGTGAAAATGTAATAAAAAAAAAAAACAAAAAAAAAACTCCATGACATCTTTCAGTGTTTTTCCATCTCGAGCTTTGATCTATCCATCAGCATTGAACGTCATAATCTTTGTCTTATCTGCATTAAAATATAGACCAATATCATTTGAAGATTTTTCTCAATGTAAAAATACAAACAGAGAATAGAAAAAAAAGCGCTTTAGGTTGATGGAAGTATTAGTGGGAGCTCGAACTCCTCTCTCTCTCTCTCCGTCTCCCTCCCTCTCTCTCTCTCTTTCTCTTTCTCTCTCTCTCTCTCTATATATATATATCTATAAAAGTGAACGTGTCTGTCTGTCAGTCTGTGTGTCTGTGTGTCTGTCTGTCTGTGTACATTTCCCTACGCAATAACTCTGTCAATTTTTAGTCTATAGACTCGAAATTTGAAATACCGGGTACTGAGATTTGGGAAAATCGATGTGACGGGTGTCAGCCAGAAATTTGACTGTTAAGGGGTGAAATTTCAACGATTTGACCTTTAAGAACTCTACCAAACTCCACCGCCAATTGTGGGTCTAAACACTTGAAATTTTAGGTATAGTTTTCTTGAACATGGATCTAACTTAATAAAGTGATTTGAGCCCGAAACAATAAATTTTAAGGGGTCATAATAGGGGTAAAAGTTTTAAAAAATTAACCATTTTTTTGGTTTTTTTTGCTTTTTTTGCACAGCATACACCCCCAAACACCCGAGCAAGGGGTCAATGTTCAACGATTTGACCTTTGAGAATTCTACCAAACTCCTCCGCAAATTGTGGGTCTAAACACTTGAAATTTTAGATATAGGTTCCTTGAACATGGATATAACTTAATAACTTGATTTGAGTCCAAAACAGTAAATGTTAAGGGGACATAATAAGGGTCAAAGTTTTAAAAAATTGACCGCTTTTTCTTTTTCTTTTTTTTTTCTCAACATACACCTCCAAACACCCGGGCAACGCCTGGCTGAAATGCTAGTATCTATATATATCCTTCGTAATGTTATATTGAAAAGGAGTTGCCCATCTTTGTCAAATCTAATCTTATCAAATTGTAAACGTGAAAGTTGCTGATAATTTAGTGGTTGACGTGACCATTCTTTTATTATAAATAAAATAGTTTTTTGTTACTAATTTATTGACGTAATTAATTGTCTGACAATATTTTTTGCCGTCGCATTTCTTTTAGTTCGAAGATAAATGAATAAAAGCTGAGTGATCAATTGCTATTTTTTGCTTAATTATAAATTTAGTCTTGAATTTTGCACATAAATTACACCGAAAATAAATAGATAAAATACAAGAGTTTTGATCAATTTATATTGTACTTGATTTCAGTTTTAATTATAAATTCAATGCAGACGTGAAAAAGATAACGAAATTAAAGATAATCAGAGACAGATTATAAAGCAATACAAAGAAAACAGTTGTACCGTGTGAGAGTACTCGATATTTCGCCTCATATTTACACGAAGCTTCTTCATGAAATCAAAATGATATTTAAAAAAGAGAGACGGAATGAGACAAAATATAAGACGATCATGTTCAAAAAACAAGATTCAAACAAAAGTTTTAATTATTTTTTCATTAATCATATTATTTTACGAGCGATAGTTTTGACAAAAGGACAAGTATAACTATTCATGAATCGAAACCCACCCTTGACACTTATATTTGACGTTAATCTAGTATTTAGCAGTTCGTAACAGCTATATGTTTATTTCTATAAAAAAGTTTATTTTGACGTAATCTAGATACCTATAAGTCGTGATGAAGAAAAAAAACCCTCAATGATGCGACATTGCAGCAGAAGAGCAGAGGTTGGGGCTTAGTCAACGGTGCCGAACCTGTTTGATTTGAAACTTTTTTGAAAACGTTGTTTAAGATTAGTAGTAAATGTATAAGGTGTTTGCAATAAGTTTCCAGACTTCTTGTACAGGCATTTTTAATTGTCGCAGACTCTTATAAATGAGAGGATTGACGAACTTTAATTATTTCAGGTTCAAACGGACAGTTACAGCTAGAATTGAAATTCACCATACTAAAGTCTGATTGTCACAGCTGGAAATTACAAAACCATGAGGACACTTTAGAAGAAGTAAGTGCTATAAAATTCTGTTTGAACTTAGAAAAAGTGCCAGAGAAACGTATGGAATTCTGACTGCTTTTTGACCATTTATCTAGCATCAGTTTTTGAATGGCATAAGATATTCAAGGAAGGCAGGGAGTCTGTAAGGGATAATAAGAGGTGAAGGAAGTCAGAACACCAGAGTTGATTGGCTAAATACAGAATTTCATGGATAAGAACCGTCATGTATCTAGAGAAACAATCTGCTCAGTTGATGTCAGTGTGGGAACTGTACACACAATTATTCGTGAGGAACAAAAGATGCGGAAGATTTGTGCGAAATTTGTCTCAATGGTGCTCAGAGATTATCAGACTATTCATCCAAGATAGGCATAACCCGACAATTCTCACCCTCCCTATAGTCTAGACTTTGCTTCATGTTACTTTAGGTCATTTCTTAAGCTCAAGAAAAACCTTAGACATTTCTGTTATGAGATATTTGAAAAGATTAAAGCGGCTGTAACGAGAGTCACTGACATGCTCACACAAGATGACTTTCATGGGCCTTGCAGAAGTTGTTGGAACAGTGGAAAAAATGCATTGCAGCCGGAGGAGATTACTTCGAAGGTGACCAGAGTTCATGTGTCTTTCTTTAATAAAAGTGCTTATATGAAAAAAAAGGTATAAAATTTATTAAAGGCACCTCGTACACGTTCAGATACAGCAACAATGATCCATGCATGAACGAGTTGTGTCTTTGAAAAGATTTAATATGCTCTCTAGCGAGAGTAATTTTATATCACGATATAGGGGGGGGGCATCTCTTTCTTTGCAGCAGCATTGGCAATGTATTTGTTATAATTCATATCCAGAAATATCATTTTAGTATTTATTTATCAACGATTCATACACCCCCTATCCTTAGTTGTGCTGTATTCGCAGTAATTAGCCAAACCCTCCCATTAGAAGTTTACAAGTTTACAACCACGAACTGTTGGCCCTGATCGGAGCGTATAAATCTATAACTCTTTGTATTAGTTAATGCCCTGTTATACCCATGTTATACACGAATTAGTGTTCGTGATTGTCTTGCCTCTCTATTGGTCCTCGAGTTAATGCGCGTATAACATGCGTATAACGGGATTGGCAGATGTGACGTCTCTTCCCAACATGATGAAATATTCGTAATCTTATCAGTGAAGATCGCAGTAAAAGACACACGATTTGCCTTTCTTGACCAGTTGCGCACCTCCTCGTGATTAGCGTTATCGAAATTATTTCTCCGACAAAAAGCACGAAGATACGAATCATAGTTTCTGATATATAAGTCTTTTATTCCGTCTATAATCCACTTCGAAGTTGCGTTTATCGTTGTCTACATTTTGTTAAATTTTACCACTGATTGCTCTGATGGGCGCCCAGAGACAATTCAACTCGTCTGACTCTCGACTCGCTCCCAACTGTCTCTATTTAAGTGGGACTAAACTATACGTGCATATAAAACACTATCTTTCTAATTACGTCATCAATAGATGTAGCACTATAAGATCATCGCTCGACTTTTAGTCACGTATGCCTGTTTATCTACGAATTGCAAAGTCATTATTATTGTCAGCTTAAATTCCTATATGCTATTCGGTCTAAACTACCATTTCTACGTGAAAACATTATTGTACCGAAGTCGTTGATAGGTACGTAAAAGTAGAGGCATCTCACGTATGCAAATGACCAAACAGTGGTGCGGGATCACATCACATCTAATGAAAACGCAGGAAAGCAGGGCAGGGTCACAATAAATGGAGCGACACCGACTTTGAATGACTTGACGGCGCTAAAGAAACTTTTAACTTTGTGTGTAATGCAACGCCTGTAAAGCACGTGTTGGTGCGACAAGAACATTAAAACCAAGATACAATCCGAACATTTGGCATAATTGTCGGACGGCCTTGTGCCATGGGCCAAGCTGCAGACATAGTAGCTTGTTGTAGCGAGCCGAAAATTGCCTATGATTTTCTATTAGTTAAAAAAAAAACTGCGTTGAATTTCCTTCCTTTTTTCAGTGTAATGTCGGAATTAAAATGTAACAATCCCATTAAATTGCTTGCCTCTTGTTTCACAAATACACACCTACTGAACAAGAGTTGGTTTAGTATGAAAATAGCAAGTACATCTGAAATCTGGATAAAAGGTAATATTACTTCTATCCATATGTCTTTCATCATCTCTTATTTCCCCATTCCCCACACTTCACTCTCATTTGCCCAGTCCATTCCTTTCTGTGGAATACGAACACACATAACTCGAGTCGACTTAAGGGGAAATAACTCAGTGAAAAAATCCGAATAAATTTACATGAAAATATTAAAAGAAAAAAATTCGTTTTTAGTCGCGTGCAAGCGACTCTATAAGTCACTCCGTCGGTCGGTCGGTCGGTCGGTCGGTCTGTCCGGAACACTTTTGTGCTTGGCCTTTTTGGTTACGATCAAAGGTCTATTGTTAATAGATGTTCTGAGCTTTTTAAGCTTTTCCTGGCCTTTTGGCCGAGATCAAAGTGTAGTATTTGTCTTACTACAGGCTACACTTATGTTTATAACTTTGTTATATAACGTGAGGGATCATTTTTCTGTATTAATTTAATGTAAAATGATCACTCGCTTTACAATTAGTCAGTCTCCAAACCATTCAAGTCATTCTCCAGATCATTCAAGTTGTTTTTGAAGGATTCCAGTTATTTATTAAGCATTCAAGTCATTCTTAAGGTCATTCAATTCATCGTTAAGTTCATTAAAGTCATTCGAAGTCATTTACTTTTTATTTATTTAGTCATTTCAACCCATTTTTGGTCATTTTACTATATCTTTAAGAATTTCATGTCAATCTTTAATTCACGCATTCATTCATTGCACAAGAACACGCGACTAATGGCGACTTATTATAGCATTAAATGATATACATCAAAGACAATTGAACCATTAAATAAGGAATATTTTTATTTAAATCTTAGATAATATATATCAAGGTTTGCGCTGATTTAATCACCTCCAACTTTGTCGTTGTGTGTTTACCATTTTCAAGTATTTGCTGATATACATACACACAGATATTTAGCCTTTACATAATAGACAATATACCACTTCGAATATGATACACTAGAAGAATTAAATGAGACATTTGTATCTTTGATTAACGGCATCCAAACACCACATCCGATTTATTACAACACCTTACTTTATATAAGAAAACAATTAAATATTTAATACATATATTGTTCATTATTTATAGTGTTCTTTTCTAATTCCTTTGCTTTCTTGAAACAGGAAATAACTTTATCCGTCTTGGGATTTTTATATAATATCTGACGTTTGGTGAAAATGAATCTTATTTCGACCTTCCGCGCCCTTCTCAGGTCTGGACTGTTTTGCAGTATCAAAATTATTTCTTTTTATTCCATTTTCATCGGAATTCCTTTCAGAACAAAGTTAAAGTTCACTTCATACACAGAATATCATCTAACACAAAACTTGTAAGTGAAAACCAAAAAAATCAAGCTCTGAAAAATGGCGAGTTACCAAAAGAATTATAGATGTACCCAAACATATCGAATAGAAGACACAAGAAAGGGATAATAGAGTCGTTCGAAATTTAACATAAGGAATAGTTAAAATTAATAGATAATCAAGTTAATAAAAAAAAACACTACAACGATCCTCTATAAAAGCAAACCTAAAATGAGTTACACATATATACGCCATCTCTACCTCTACTATTATATAAAAGTCACTTTGTGTGTGTGAGAGTTACTTCCGCATAGGTTCCGAAACGGCTGAGCTTAACTTCTGCACATTTCACACAAAGGTATTTTATATGTCTGAAAGTGTTCTTAGATATGTTATGTATAGACATTGATCCGGTAAGTATTAAAATCGAAAAAATACGATTTAAAATAGTATTTCTCTTTAAGAGATAAAAAGAATCCTTTTTACAGGAGAACATTTTACGTTACAACGGCAAAGGAGGATAATAAAATCTCAGCGAATCATTTCTTCTTAAAAATCAAATTTACTGCCATTTGTAGACATAGCTCAGCGGTAGTGCATCCGAATACAAATGATACCGCTGTTTAAGCCTAGGTGTACCTAATCATTTAATTTTATTTTCTTCTTACAAATTAGTTCAATTTAACGATAAAAGAAAAATACCATTTAATTTCGCTGCAGAACATTTCTTCGTTTGCTTATTTTAAACAAAACAGTAAATTTTCAAGAGCAGACCCAAATATCAGCTGGAGTGATATTGTAAACAAAAACAGACGGAATTTGATGAACGACACTATCATTTTTATTTTTTATTTTAATTTAATTTTTTTTTTTTTTTGCGAATTAGTTCACCGGGCAAATTCTTTCTTGTAATATATAATATTCGAGAGAAGATTGTTTCTATAATAATACCTACGCAATCTGGATGAATTAAAATATCATATTTAAAACGTTGGACGTCCAGCTAGTTTTGCGTATTTAGAAAACAACCCTAACAGAATAAATCAATTGAAATAAATACTTAACATCATCATCATCAGCAGCAGCAGCAGCATTATTATCGTGATATGAATCTGAAGATTCTATTGTTGGCACTGGTTTCCTGTATATGTTTCTAGTTAAAATTGGTTCAAGAAAAAACATTGGGAGTTATGAGCGGAACCACGTGAAGGTTTCTAACATATTGGTTGAAAAAGGGACGGATTTGATTCGAACTTGGAACAGCCAGTCTTCCAGTTCATGTCGTAAATAATTAGATCACCATTATCAGCCGGAATAAACAATAAGTCATTAGAATAAAATAGAACAACAGAAATATGAAGCAGTTGTCTAAACTGCAAGATATATAGAATAAGAATTTGGTGCGTGACTCGACAATGATGTGTATCAAGCAAGAATTTTCCCAAAAGAACACATGCCAAGGAAAAAATGCAAATTTTCGAATTAGCACGAATGGGAATAAGTAGTTATCTTAAATAAAAAAAAAATCTCTGCAGGTGAATAATGGAAGCAGACACTTCTCGGTTTAACTACTTCTTCATTGAAATACTCATTTACAAATGCAAAAAGCATAAGAAATATTTGTTTACATATGAGATCTAAATCCTTGAATCAAGTCAGTTTAATCGTCCCCGATAGTTACAAAGAAATAATCGCAATATCAAATTGAAAATGTAGGGATTTCATATTAAAGTACATTTCATATTGAAGTAAATTTCATATTGAAGTACATTTCATATTAAAGTAAATTTTCATATTGAAGTACATTTTCATATTGAAGTGCATTTTCATCTCATCAGGAGAAATGACTTTCACGCGATCTATATTTTTTATTGGAATTCTTTTGGGATGAGTAATTTATATATTTATTTATTTAAAATATATAATATATCTAATCTAATATATAAAAAGCTATATGTCTGTCTGCCTCCAAATTTTTAAACTCTATCTTCTCAAAAACTAAAAGTCGCAGAGCGGCGCTAGTGGCCTCAAATGATTGGATTTTTTGTGAACTGTTCTTTTCTAGGTCTTTAGCCAGTTTAAATAGTTTTTAAGGTATCGAAAATGGGTCAAAATTGAAAAACAAAACGTTATACATTTTTTACATTCGTCTTAGTTTATTTTTAATTTTTAATGTTTAATCAGTTCATATGCGTGTCACCTGGATACAGTAATAACATCACCAAAATTGACGGTTACATAACTGATGATCCATAAATACTTTTCGTTTTTACTTTTGAAATCACGACTCCATAATAATATATACGAAATCTGGACGAATTAAAATATCATATTTAAGCGTAATTTTTCCCCGGGGAAGCCCCCACCCCCTCCTGCTAGTTTATAATAATAAATAATATGCCATTCGTTACTGACCCGATGTTGGGAGATCGGATAATAACAGACAACTTTGATATAGAAGAGCAAAAAATCAAACCATCATCGCCCTTCGGGGCCGCTAGCACAGTGGTTAGGGACGTTGAATCTCTACGGTTCTAAATGAGCTATATATAAAGATATATATATATATATATGTATATAATAATAATAATAATAATAATAATATGATGAAGAAGAAGAAGAAGAATTTTATTTGGACTGGACAACAGTATGCAGTGTTATTGTCTTTTGTGAGTGTTCCAATAGATTTAAAGTTTACGCAGATACAAAAATATGCTGCGTTTGCATGTGAACTTTCAATAAAACTGACTTGAGGATTTTACTTTTATTTCGACGTCATAGCAATGAATGTTGTTTTTGTGGGTGCAAAAATAATTTTTACATTTTCACCAATATCACAACATCACAAGGCGCGGTTTTCATTCTATACGTGCACATCGAATTTTTTGTTTTATTTTTTATTTATAAAATAATTGTAATATTAGTCGTAGTGTTGATGCTGATGAAGATGGTGACAATTATTGTAGTAGTAAAAATAGTAATAGATAATAACAACAATGATAAAAATGAAATGACGAGAGGATAGTTATAGCAGTAATAGTTTAAATAACAATAAATAATAATAACATTTATTATTATTATTATTATTATTATTATTATTATCATTATTATTATTATTATTATTATTATTACTATATAATCTTAAGTCTTTAAAAATCTAGCCTGTTTGTGGTTTAGTTTCTAAGCCGAGCAGATCTGTGTAACTGATAGGGATAGAGTGCATCAGACGAAAAACTGGCGCCTTTAAACCATCAATTCTGTTCAGTTGGTACTCGACAGTGTGGTAAGACCAAAGATCTAGGAGAAGAAAAACTGATTTCAAACCACTAGATATGGTGTATCGATAAAAAACAACGTTTAAATTAACGAAACAACGAGAGTGTGGTCGAGTAAGAGAAATGCGAAATAATAGATGGAGCTGGAATTGGAGGCTATAAAAGTACAGGTGAACATAGAAGTTACGAGGAGTGACACGCCAAATGAATGTTTTTTTTACACGGTGGTCACCACTTATCAAGGCCCGGAAGCCACTGAAGGATAAGGGTTATTGCAAGTACAGTACGTTAGTGTGGAGATTTGATGAAGTGTTTACTTAAGGGGGCGGTTACTTAGGAATTTGTTAACGTTGGATTTGAAGACATCCAAGTTGTGGTAAGGTGGGAAGCAAGCAGACGGAACAGAGTTCCACAGGCGTGCAGTTCTAAAAAAGAAGCTTTGTTTATGGAATCCACGTTTTGATTTAGGCACAGAAGTGCACACATGTAGAACTCTGTTCCGTTTGCCTGTTTCCCACCTGACTAAAACTTGGATGTCTTCGAGTCCAACATAAACAAATTCCTGATAAACCGCCCCCTTTAGTAAGACACTTTTTCAAATCTCCATTACTAACCATTACTACAATATTATCCCATTGATTACTGTACATGCAATAACTCTTATCCCCTAGTGGTTTCCGGGCCTTGATAAGTGGTGACTACCATGTAAATAAAAAGCGGTTCAGGTTTGTAAAATAACGGTTGGCAGTTGTGTTTTTCAGTTTTAATATTGTTTATTTTTTAATGTATAGATTCTATTGCGTAAACGGTGACAGATGTTAGCAGCACTTGTAAGACTTATCCTGTGCGTAATTGTAACTAAGATGTTAACGAACCAGGCTGAAGCATTACTTCCGGATGTAATATAAAAATACATGCAACTTTTATTTATACAATAGACTAAAACCTGTCAGATGATACTACGGGTCAGGACGATCCAGAAAGTTATTCAAACTATCGGTGACTCAACACACTAACGGATCTTCGCTGCATAATACATTTAAATGTGGTTTATAGGAATATAATTTCAAAGAATTAGAAAGATGAATAATTTTGATATAAGCGAATAGAGAAAAATACGAAAACAAAAAAAAAGCCAAAAAAAAAACGGCGTTTTGGTATTTGAGTATTCATAAGTTTCTGAATTTTTTAGATGTGAATCAATAATTTTATAATATGGATGATTTTGGACTATCGTTCTCGTCTTGAGCATTATTCTAACAACGTTCCGGTCGATCTCGCCCCTGGTATTTTTTTTAATCATTTTATTAAACTCGGGAGGCTTTTCGCCAAAATCGGAAATCAGCACAGAATTTCAAACGAAATACTTTATTTAATCTTTGGGGTTGCATGTCCTCTTTCTCTCAAACATTACAGCGTGAAAGTCTTTAGTAATTCGCAGTTGTATTTTTAGTTATTGTTTGCATTAAGAATCGAACCTTCCACATGCACATGAGTGAACACTTGTAACTGAACAATTAAAACACAAATAGCGATGAATTTAAATTGATTTAATTTAAACGTATAAGCATCAAAAGCCGAATATATAAAATCTAGACTTCGGCTGAAAGCAAAAACAAATTATATTATGTAATACTTTTTATCCGTTACGTCACAAATATAAAATAAAGTCACATGTAGTGATCCTTAAAAAGCAACACCTAAAAGCAAAATATGATAAAAATAACAAAAAGTAATAAAATCATATACTCCATTAATATTTTTTTGTGTGTGTGTGTATGCATTGAAATTCATATAAAACACCATTTTCTATTTATTTAAAAAGGAACTGCAACTTAGTTATATATGGATCGTGGAATTGCATTAATCTTTAAAAGATGTTGCCAATTTGCATATTTTTTTAAAATCTATTTTAATTAATCCCGTTATATTGTTGGGGGTTCTTATGAGAAGATCATCTTTAGTTAACTATTATGTGTAATTATATTCATATAGATATTGTACATGATTTATACTTGCGTAATCTTTGTTTAAAAAAGTTATAGTAAACACAAATATATATATATATATATATATATATATATATATATATATATGTTTATGTATGCGAATATATATTTGTTTTAAAAAATTGCTTAGCAAACTCCCTTGTCAGTTCTTGGTCGCTAGGCATTACACTTCATATATTGGGTATTTAACCGATGCGAAACTTGTTTGAGTTTTAGCCAGGAAAAATCATTGTAAAAGTATGAAAATTTAAAATGGAATTCGCTAGGTGATAGTGGAACAACGGTATTACGAATATGCATGTGTAACGTAATAGCTATTGGCTCATGTTATTATATTTAGCCATGCAGCAAATACATCTTTATACTCAGGCATTAACGTCAAAGGAAAACGTAACTCGAAAGCTAAACGTTTGGTTTCGATTCTCGGTGGTGGCGAACGATTCATTTTTTTTTTTAAATACGTTTAAAATTATTATATGTTGAGTCCAATATGATATAATACAGAGTGCCCCCCCCCCAAAAAAAAAGAACGCGCCCAACTTTAATTAGGCCCCGTTTCTTAGTGTTTTGTCCGAATGAAATGAAACTTTGGTCATAACTAGTTTATTATATTCAAAATATCACATCAAAACACAGTCTACAGTATATGTTCTAGATGGCCTCCATTTAACTTTTGTTTTTGTGTTTTTGTGGGTCACCCTGTAATAAATACGAAATCTGCATTAATCAAAATATTATATTTAATCGTATTTCACGACCGAACTATGCCAGGCGGCCTGCTAGTACAAACCTAAATACCGAAAGGACATGCATATTAAACAAAGTTAACGTCCATCAAACTTCACAGAGGCTGGGTCACAAGTCCACTGCCGGTTACATAACAGCAGCATAAATTGAATTGTTTTAAATTCTTTTGCGGGTAGAAGCGTGTCAGTAATCGAATTCAAGAGTGCGTGACTTCCCCCAACCCACCATCTTCTCTCGAACCAGATATACCGTCGCTTATCACTAAAGCCAAAATAAAGTTCTCGTGTGTCTTTATAGACAAAAGTGTTGTCATTCTCTTGAGTACAGCATAATATAACACAGTGGTGCAGTAACACAATGGGACAGCACTCTGAATGCTCTAGATAATAGATATTCATGCGTTTATTTTTTTCCGAAAAAGTTGAGTTGACGCTGGTGAAATGTATAAAAGCAGTTCGAGGAGAAAAGTCTGCATTGGACAAACTTCATGTGGTCCCTCTTACGAGCCTCATTTTCTTGAAAGAATTAGAGAAACTAATCCCAACATTAGTAGCTGATCATATTTTACGATAATAAATAATAAAATGAAGGTTTTAAAATTTTACGATATGCGCTATAATCGAGATGCTAGTGAGGAAAGTTAAAAAGAACTACTCTCTTAAAAGAAAGAAAATGAAATCAGCATGTAGAAATGAATCACTAGAGAAAAAAAAAATTCAAACTACAGGTTTGTTTGTTTTTTACTCAGCTTATCATTTTTTACGGCATATTTACGTTGATAACCTAAGCCCCCGTAAACTCACCGAAGCTGAACACCCTTGAGCCTGGTTAGTATGAAATGGGTGACTACTAAGGAATACTTGCTGATGTTTGTGCTTTCGCTTATTGTTTTTAGTCCTTGCAGATATTTTCTTGCCGCTAGAATGAAACAGTTATCTGCAAGGGAGAAGGGGTTACATATTGCGCAACACTTGCAACACAATTTCCCGGGTATTATACATCAGCCCTCCAGCATGATCAGCTGATCCTCATCGTCTCGAGATACGTACCATTCTTTAAACTAAGTATTTAATGCAAAACACAATATCTATTTACAAAGATTACTTGAACACGTTTCCAACCCTAGCTGGAGCAGGTGAGTCTGTACGTTTCTCAATATTATTACAGTAAAAAAAGGAGTCGACTAGATTCGAACTCAGTTTAGCCGATTATAAAATTCATGTTACATCCATTACACAGCTTATTCTTTTTTTCGGAATCGAACGAATATTTATAAAAACACTCCTTATGACCAAGGCGTCTGTGATTTACTCAAACTGACCACTCACAAATTACGAGTGTCAGTTTAACCTTGCCTGCATCGAATGCATAATTAATAACTTTATTATATTTTCTTTTATCAAAATAAACTTTTCATTTATTTTCTTGTTGCATAACAAAACTGAGATCCGGTATTTGTTCATATCCGGTTTGTAATGTAAAAACATAATTGTTAGCGGGAGAAATGGAAAACATTATTCTGAGGGGTCAATCAAGGACAGAAACAATCGATAATCGTTGTTTTGTCACTCGTTTCTCGCTCAGTGCCATAAACAAAATGGCCACCAGCCAACGGATTTGGCACTAAATATCAAAATAGAAATCGTCTTCTTATCAACAAATGATGGCAATTAACAATTCAAACATTTCCGTCTTGATAACTTTCATTTTGCTATCTCAAAAGTCAGTTGGTTTATTGTAGTCACTGCATTCAATGTTTTTTTTTTCAAATAAAATTTTCAGTTATCGTTTGGACTTATTTTAGGTGAGGATTTTATTATTCGTTTATTGCTGGTTTGTCTGTATCTCTATAATGATTTATCTGTTTTTCGCTCACGTATATATAATCATGTTTTGTTGAACTTCTACGAGGATGCGTGCTGCTTAATAAATATATACTCTCTACCTTGTTCCAGCCGGTTTGCAAACAAACACAGAGACTCGTTCATAACAAAATGTATTTATTTCAATTATTATTATGCTTGCAGTGGTCATCGGATCTTTCGAGCAAATGTGAAAGATGATGTTTGGATTGACGAACTAATGACGTAATGATCGTACGATTTTCTCTGTGTCTCACTCTATCTCGTTTATTTGTTCATCGAAACTTCTGCTTTTATTGGCAATTTTTTCTTTGTTCTATAAAAGGACAATATATGTGTACACGTCCTGACATTGTATTTACTTTGGTTCATCAGAGGCCAACATGTATGTCGAAGTTAGACATGGTATTTTCTTTGTTCTCTGCGAAACTAGAATTTGTGTGTGTGTGTGTGTGTGCACATTCTCAAGATTCCTCTATCCAACATTATTTTGATAATTGTTCTTTATTTGTACGTTATTCTCACAACGTTTTGTAATGATTTCATCTCCAACAATATTAAAGTGTATCTAATTATAGATATTATATATGAGTAAATCTCGAATTATTAGAAGCATTTATTCTAAGTATGTCCTGTTTGAGTTAGATGAGACAGCAGAGGTATTCAGTGGCAAATTTGTCTGGGCTCCGATAAGGAATAACTTATTATACACACATACATATTTACACACAATGACACACACACGCACACGCACACACACACACACACACATATATATATATATATATATATGTGTGTGTGTGTGTGTGTGTGTGTGTGTGTAAATAAGGTATCGAATATATATATATATATATATATATATATATATATATATTCGATACCTTACCAATTACACACGACGACTAAAATTACTAGAAGCCTTATTTATAAAAACTACAGCCCCCTTTTAACCGGATCTCATTTAACACAGAGACAAAAATACTAAAAGTATTCAATAACTAACAAGAAACTAAATAAATAAAAAATATTATCAAAAAATCAAAATGAAAAGTAAAAATAATTCGCCCCTAACCGTCCTGCACCCAACTTTATGACCAACAAAAAACACTATAACTACACCAAACCTCAAAGGCAAAGGAAACGATGACAACACTAATCGCTTCTTATGATAATCGGGGGCACCGATAGAAAGCGCTTGGGAAGAATATGGCTGAACAACAACTTTTTGACGCTATTTTCGACGAATGGAAAAGATATCCAAAAAAATCGGAAAAAAAGAATAACTTTTTCCTGTTCAATCAAACGTGTTTTAATATGTGATTTTTCGAGTGTGAAAAATGACAGAATTATTTCTACAGAAAAAAACCCCAAAAGCATCACAGCTCACGAGAGCCATGAAAGCCAACAGACTGGAAGTCGAAGACTCAAGTTTCGCCCTCATTTGGGATCATCAGTCAGACACATCTGAACTCGGGATTCGAAATCCCTATCTCTTGCATGCGAGGAAAGGCACTACACACAAGAAAATCTATAAATACAGATCAAGCAAACCGCGACGAAAGCCAGTTATAGAATGTACCTACATCGTCTTAAACAACGAGGGTGGTCATCCAACCAACAAGAACCCAAGCCGATATCTCCCAAGTAGGATTTTATATATATTAAGTGGAAATGATAATTAATAAAAACTGAATAAAGTGCTCAATACTGTTGTAGAGCAAATATGCGTTTTTATTTTTTATTATCGTATCTTTCTGTTAAGTTACATTATTGTTTCAGCTACCCGGCCGTTTTTTGGCCGTCTGTAGCTTCCTCAGACTTTTACAGAAATGTTCGTTATTATGGGATGAAAGAGTGAAAGAGTGAATGATCAGGGGGTGGGGTGCCAGGACGGCGGAAGAAAGAGAGGAAGGGAACAAGGGGGAAGTTGGGAGGGGGCGCTTGGTATGCCAGTAATGTTTTAGCTTTGGGGTTTAAGGAACTTGTGGAGAAGGGGCTGGGAAGTTCATTTCTGGTGTGGCTGAGGGCATAGGGATACATGGAGGGGAAGGGGAATATGTGAAGGTAGGAGGAGGGGGTTACTTTAAAATTCGAGTCTTTATGTTAAAGTTTTTTGCGTCTCGTTGGTGAGATGATTTCTTGGTAAGTATGTCTTGACCTGTGGGGTGTTCGCTTATGTTTGGATGCGGGGGGGGGGCTATGATTCGGTTTATTTATTTTTTTAGTTTTTTTTTTGTTGTTAATTGTTTGGAGGCGGTTAGTTAGCGGCCCGGGCACGGGTACACACAGTCGCACGTACATAACTACAGCACTCAATCCCCACATTAACCACCTCAAACTCCTCCCCAAAATCTATAAACATGGCTACCTAGGGTCGCTATCCCGGGTACGTGGTGCTTATTAATGCGTATGTAAGTATATGTGGATGACACCCGTGTCCACATTTACGCCATGCCACGCTATATACCCGTATGTATATGCGTGCGCACATATCTGTGCTTGAGGGAGTATGGGTATGTATCTTTGCAGATGTATATAACGAGAGCATATGTGTGTGCATATATGTATGCGTGTATGCATGTATATCTATGTACATGCATGCGTGTGGGGACGCGAATCTGTGGATTGTATTTGTATGCGGAGGAGTACGCCGGCGCGCCCGTGTGCACCCACATCTAACAAAAAAAAAACATTAATGCTCATATCTATGTATAACCATGTCTACATCGAACGAAAGTATTGCGCCTATGTACCCACAAATGAACTTAGATTTACATCTATGCAGCCGAACATGTCTATACCAATAACTGTCTGTATAACTGGGCGTGTATGTGTGTATATGCACGCACGTGTACATCCACGTAGGTGTCCGTATGTACGTGGGATACCGATGTATATGTGCACGTACCTGTGTATGCGTGTGTGGATGGGAAGGTATGTGCCCGCCGCCTGCTGTCCACATACGTGTGTGAGAGCGTGCAGCTGTGTATATATGTCGATGTATGTGTTCACGAGCATTGGTATCTGTATGTGCGCATGCGCTTGCATGTATGCGTGGGGTGCAGGTATGCCTGAATCAATATGCGCATATGGGCCCGTATAATCGCTTCCTTGGGGCCAGGGGCGTCGATGTGTGTATGTATCTGTGTATGAGCGCATCCATGCCTTCGCACACGTACCCAATTTTAGCACCTTAAAGAAAACTTAACGTAAGCGGGAGCAACGCGGCTGTCTATGTATGCAGGCTCACATATGTGGATATATTTGCACGCCAGGGTGGGGATGTATGTGTACATGTGACCGTTTCTTTTAAGTATATATGTGTGTTCGTGTGCATGTGTGTACCCATGACCGGGCCGCTAGCTAACCTTCTCCAAAAAAATTAAAAACAAACAAAAATAAAACAAATAAATAAACCGAATCATAGCCCCCCCCCCGCATCCAAACATAAGCGAACACCCAATAGGTCAAGACATACTTACCAAGAAACCATATAACCAATGAGACGCAAAAAACTTTAACATTAAAACTCGAATTTTAAAGTAACCCCCTCCTCCTACCCCACATATTCTCCTTCCCCTCCATGTAGCCCTCAGCCACATCAGAAATGAACTTCCCAGACCCTCCCCCACAAGTTCATTAAACCCTAAAACTAAAACATTACTGATGTACCAAGCGCCCCCTCCAACCTTCCCCCTTGTTCCTTTTCTCTCTTCCTTCCGCCCTCCTCGCACCCCCGACCTCATTCACTCTTTCACTCTTTCATCCCATTATAACGAACATTTCTGTAAAAGTCTGAGGAAGCTACAGACGGCCAAAAAACGGCCGGGTAGCTGACACAATAATGTAACTTAACAGAAAGATACGGTAAGAAAAATATGATATATATATATATATATATAGAGAGAGAGAGAGAGAGCGAGAGAGAGAGAGAGAGAGAAAGAGAGAGAGAGAGAAAGAGTTGTATGGTTTTTAATAATTCGTATTAAGCTCTCAGATTCGCGATAGAGCGCTTTATTAATTCTTTCGCCACATTCTTACCCCCCTATATATATATATATATATATATATATATATATATGTGTGTGTGTGTGTGTGTGTGTGTGTGTGCGTGTGTGCGTGTGTGTGTCCACGCAGTAGCCTCATTTGCACACTGTTCCACAATATAAAAACGATATAAAGCTAAAATATTACTTGCTATATAATAACAGTATGACTGCATAAGATAGATACCCTCGTGTGTTTTGAATTCACTATTTTTTAGGGATGGTTACCTACAAACACTAATAAGTAAGCGATATTTATCCTTACGTCTCTGAAACTTTAAATATCTTATTTCCTTTGATCAGCATTTTTTCTTATCAAAACTGTTTTTATTCCAATTGTACCTGTTGTTTAACGCATATATTTGAGATTCATTAGAAGTTTTGTGGACTCCACTATTCAACGAAATGTTACAGATATGGGGGTAGAGTTATAGATGGCGGAGATGGTTCTGAAATAGACAGTCGGCAGTCTGAACTTGATGATTGACGTCTATAGAGGCCAATGAGGGTTCGTCAAGGCAACGGATATGGATAGAGGTGCCTAAGAATCACGTCAAAAGAAGTTCAAAATTGGAAACGGAGAGTCCCTGGAGATTACTATCAGCGGGACTGACCAGCATTTCAGACAATACGTAGAGGAATTTTGTGACGTCATCTGTACCAATAAAATATAGACAACCAGACAAGAGAAGAGAAAGCGGCGACCGCGGGGCAAGAAAACGGAACATTATCTCTCTACCATTTTGCATACCCCCTCTACCCGCGACCCCTCTATGCTCTCAATGTTGTTAATATAAAACATAACTGTTAAATGTTATGTAAAAGTATGAGATACATTTTTGTGTGTTTACGTCTTATTGTGGAGGCACGCCTAATTGTTCGGATTCAAACAGCCTCTCACTAACGATCCGGCCAGTTTTATAAATAACGCAACAGAAACACGTGTAAGTCGTAATTCATAAAAAAATATCAATTAAATATTATGAAGGAAAATTAAATACATTTTCTGGTTTTCAAATATTTACTAAGAATATATCGATATCTATATCTCTCATTCTCTCCTTCTCTCTCTCTTCTCTTTCTCTTTCTCCCTATCTCTTTCTCTCTCTGTGTGTATATATATATATATATATATATATAAAGGAGATTAGAATAATAGTCTAAAGAGCTAAGTGTATTTTAATGTAATAGTGAAATTACTAGTTTAATTAAAATACAGGAAATGCTCGTTGTAATTTAGATATATAATAAGCTCGATAGTTAAATGTCCTAGAGCTAATTCAATATTAAGTAATGTGATTTATAATTTAGAAGTTTTAAAATTTTTAAAATTTAAAAATCAAAATTTAATTAAATTAAAAATCAGTTTCATAAGAAGGAACAACAACAAAGTCAATTATCTGTACGATCGTTTCGGAAATCCGTGCTTTTTATTTGTGGTATACATGAAGTCACGTAGAATAATTATACATAGTTTTTTTGGTAAGCACGGTCTCCTCATCAGCAAATTTAGGAGGATTTTTATTGAATTGAAAAGACACCAAAAATAAACCTAGCATTAAAAGTAAGGCAGATGAATCTGAAAAATTGAAGTAAAAGGTTTGGATATAAAATTTATAAGAAAATTAATAAGGAAATTGGTATAGGTTAGAGATAGAAATGAGTAGAAAAAATATATATATTTTTGAATTTACATAATAAATTTGATTTAAAAATATATAGATATATAATTACCTTTTGGTTTTTCTTTTTTTGAAATCAGGAACTGTATTTAAAGTAGTCATTTAGATGTTTGCTATAGCTTTTTATTTTATTGAATGATGAATTTTAAAAGGGCGACGCTCGTGCAGTAAATTGTTTCCGTTAGCGTATTTTGATTTAGAGACGCTACAGTTAATATCTATAGAGAGAGAGTTTTTTTTTTTTTTTTTTTTTTTTATATATATGTGTGTGTGTGTGTGTGTGTGTGCGCGCGTATGCGTGTATGAGTGTGTATATGTTTGTAAAAACATGATTGTGCGTGCGCATGTGCGCAGATAAGCGTGTGAAGGTGATATGCGCTAAAGTGCATGTCCATGCACGATTAAGCAGCTGTTGCACAATTCTTAAAAATGGTAAAAGAGAAACCAGAAAAAAAAAACAAAGTATAAAAATAAAGAATGCCCCAAAACTATGTTTATCTCTTGAACAAGGTTAAGAATTGTCTTGGTCGAGATTACAATGCTGTCCAGATGCTGGTTCGTGACGAGAAAATTACAACAAAACCTTAACAGAAACCAGGAAGCATTAAGAAAATAATGACAAGCAAAAAAGGCGTGGAAAAAATAGTCGTCGTCGTCGTCGTCGTCGTCGTCATTACTATCATGAGCGTAAAAACGCTAGTCTATAGAAAGGCAATACATATGTGTATGTGCGTGTAAATATTTAACCAATAAACTTCACACAACTCATCATATACCGCTGAAATTTACAGAAAATAGTAATCGTACACCAATGATTGTTTAGATGGACGCGTACACAAATAAGTCGGCAAGTTGAAATGCAAAATGTTCATTTCAGCTTGCGGAAGTATTTCTACTATTTTTGCGCATGCGCAGATTCATCCATAGCTTGAAGTGGTTTGATTTTAAATCTTTCTTAACAATGTGCCCATAAATCAAACGTCAGTGAACACACATGAAGCGTTAAATGTTTTAGTTTCTTACTGATGGCAGCCGATCACTTTTTTTTATTTTGAAATCAGTACTACATGCGTGAGTGATTCGGCCCTTTCAAGAAAAACACGAATTTTGCATGATTTAACATATCTTTAAACGTATTTTACGACAGGGTTTTTATTAATTTCGTCATATCATATTTCGAATTATCAACGGATTGAGCCGTTGTTCATTTTCATTGTTCATTTTAATATCTCTTCAAAAATCTATTCATCAGCCTTAAACATGTACTTTATTGCGGAATTTATTTTTATAGATTTGGTGTTACTTTTGTCTTATATATATATATATATATATATATATATATATATATATATATAAATACACTTATACATACGCACACAAACATGTGCACATATACATCTATATGTAAATACACACACACTTACATATACACACATATATATACATGCACGTGCATGTATATAACTATATATTTATATATATATATATATATATATGCACACACGCACGCAAAAACACACACACACTCATATATATATATATATATGAGGAAAATGATGGTTTCTTTGTTTTTGTTTAACGGCATATCAACCCTTTTCAGTTTATTTAATGCCGACTCCTGTGATTTTGAAGAACAATATTTTAATAGAGTATATTTGTTTATTTAAGTCGGTTTCTATTTAACCCATAGTTGGGACCCTAACAGGTACTACCCCTCCGTGTCAGAATAGGCCTGGGAGCAATGGCTATGAAAAGGTAGATCCACACTTCTCAAAGCCCGCAAGCTGGGCCTTACCATCGGATATAGTTTAAGGTCATATCCAGGACCGTGAAAATGATGGGGATATTATTTGACGAAATAGAGAAATAAAAAAAAAAGTAATGAGTTATGTGTATGACAACGTTTTGTCTTTATTTCAAGATTTCCTCTGGATGAATATAATTAAGAAAACAAAACAGCAGTACAACTATTTGGAAATATATTTTAATGTAATGAGTGGTACGAACCTGTTTCATTTCAGAAACGGAAAAATTCGTTGGAAATTGAAAAGAAAAGGTGGGCGCAGGGCATTGTAAAAGAGAATAAGATTTTTTATAACCTAAAGTAGCCGTTAATATATTTAAAAATGTATGCCGCAATTTATATTCCTTTTTGGAACAAATATTTCCGTAAAAAAATCAAATATGGATGTGTAACTAAAATGAGACACTATAGAAAACACCTCCTATAATCATTAATACATGTAATCCGTCAATAATTCACATAAAAATACACTCATTTCATTTCAATTACACATTTTACGACATATAACATGGTACGTCGTGGATTAAGTAAAATTCTGTTCAAAATACCGTGTAGATTCTTTAATCAAACTCAAAGCTACACCTGAATGTGATTAGATGATATGATGTTGTTAAAATAAGTCTCAAGATGAGACCAGTAGTCCAAAAGTCAAATAATACCAGTAAATACCTTTTAAAACTTAAGCCTGTCAGATGTCCAAACGCAACGAGTCTCTTGAGAGATACGTCAATTCTCTACAATTCGATGTTTTTATTTCATGCGTACGTTTGAGGTGACTATTTGATTTGAAATTACATACTCACTTACGGACATAGGCTCTCTTTAGAGATATTTGGACACGTTTACGACGACATGCGTCCATTGAACGAAGCAAATGTGACATAACGATACAAATACTAACAAATTTTCTATATAAATAGAAGAGCGAAATCTACAACTATAATCTCTGTTGGATGTCATATTGAAAGGTATCATAATTATTTGCGATGAATGGTCCACTGAGTTTGACGATGGAGGAGGGAAGGTTGTCTAATAATAAAACAAGCGTATTTGCATTTATCGATATAGCTAAAGAAAATGGCTGAGCTGGTAGGCGTTGTGGGCGGAAGGCTTTGCAATTAGCGTGCGTTGTTTGGCTATCGCGATGGATGCGTAAATAGGCCGGCAGCGGGGCTACTTAACATTCCGTGGCTGTTACGAAATTTCTTAGCGATGGGAGAGCGCTGCTTCGTTTGGCAAACGTGTAAAGCCTCAAAGCTAAGAACAATAACAATAAAAAAAGCGATAATCAAACTAGAGAGAATGAATGTTATCACGAATAAAATAATAGGATAATGAGAATAGTGTTGAATACCCAAACATCAGTGAAATTCTTTGTCAGCCAGGTGCTTGTTTGATGTGCTGCAACGAAAAGTTGAAAGCAAAAACATCATAGACACATCATTATATAACACATGAAGGCGATATATATATATATATATATATATATATATATGAATTACAATTAAGTTTACAAAGAAAATCCAAAATAGTTGACTTAAAATATATTATAAATATAAGAGAGTTACTATTTATGAATTAATCCTTACCACATATAAACGGTCAATAAAACCAAAAAGGAAATAGAGCTTTGCAATATACAAAGAATTAACAAAATATGATAAACACACTTCAGCAAGATTTAAAAAAAAAATTAATTTTCACAAAAAATGGGGAGAGGGAAATGAAAAATTATTTAACATGAATGGATATTCGATTGAATCCAAAATAAGTGAAAAGTGGAGTGTCAAGCTCTAAAGAACCGAAAGGAATCCCGTTACTTAAAAATATTTCGAGATCATCCAAAAGATAGAATTCTTTGAAATAATTCACAAATTGTATAAGAAAAAAAAATTGAGTTCAATGTATTATTATAAAAAGAAAGACAAATTGTACGGAAAATGAAGAAATGGAAGGTTTTCATCACGCTAATCATTTCCCAATTTTCCCGTTCCCTCTGCTTCGTTGTTTTTGTTTTATACTTTTAGCAATTTTTAGCTAATTTGACGTTTCATTACATACTTTGTTAGCAAAATCTGATTCCGCATTTTGCTAAGTCATCTCTCCTCTTTTTATATGGTCATCATCACTTATCAAGACCCAGAAGCCACTCGGGGATAAAGGTTATTGTGTGTACAGTAACCAATGGGAAAATATCGTAGTAATAGTTAGTATTGGAGATTTGATAAGGTGTCATTACTCAAGGGGGCATTTCATCAGGAATTTGTTTGTATTGGACTTAAATGAATAGCCTAGTCAAAGAATACCGAACAGGAGCGAGGATTTATCTCCTTTTTACTGCTATAGAAGAGAGAAGAACTTTATTTAAGTAGTATACTTATTATCTGCAATTACCATACGCTTGCTTGTATTAATAAAGTGGCCTCCATGATATCCATACCAAACCACTGAACTTAGCTTATAATTTGACTATCACTATATTTGTAACTGCAATATACATAATCTTAGCTGTGATACTAGGGCTAAATTTCTGAGTAGATGCAACACTCTGTGCCTGACCTTAATGACTACAATTCCGAATCCCAATGAACTAGTCGTTCCTCTTATAACTGGGGGGGACCCTAACAGCTAGCTACGAAATCTTAATATACATTTTACCTCCAAGACGACTGCGTTTGTCTTAAATGCATGCAAAAAAAAACACCATTTTTTTTTTCCTTTCTTCAAACTAAACCTTACCTGTAACTCAAAAATCCTAATGGAGATCTACTATCTGTAAATAAATAAACCCTTTTCTCTTGAACGCTAACAATCTATTCCTTCCCACCAAGCCGCCACTAAACTCCCACATTGCACCGCATTTGTAGTGGAATCTCTAACTTCCAACCCCTAACACTCACATGCAAACTGTTTTAATAGCCATCACTAAACATCTATACATTTCTATCTCTAAGGCATGCATTAGAGCTCATTCCTATCCAGTAAGGGATTTAACAGCCTAAGCACTCAGAAGCAGGTATTTAACAGCCTAAGTACTCAGAAGCAAAGCGATCTGCATTACAAAACTGTCTCCTCGGGTTTTGCAACGATTAATACGAAATTGAACTGGCACTCCTTGTTATGCAAAATGTCCCATAACTCTTACTTGTAAATACCTACAACTTCAACTCTATTCGCAACTACTGAAAACCTGCCCATATATCTATTCACCTAGTTACGCATGACTCAAAACTTGCTGTTTTATCCATACTATATTGGACTTACATCTTATCCCTCCTATCATCTAAAATAGTTTGGGCACAACTCGTAGCTCAGTTCTTAATACCTACTCATACTGTAACATTATCCTAGACCTAAGCTAATATAAATAAAATAAATAAAAAGAGTAAGACTCAAACCACATTATCTCCTCCCTAACAAACCTTCTTACAATAATAGATGCTTACACTGCATGAGCTCCACTCACCCCCTTTATCCATTAACAATTAAATAGCAATGCCCTTAAATCATTTTGAGGAGTGTAACTAATCAGCAGAGATATAACCTCCACAAACTAACCCAGTAACACTAACTAACCACGCGGGGTCGCAGAAATACCTGGTTTGAACCCAGGCGCGGAGCAAACCCTCTCAGTGCTGACGGACCCAGTATATCTTCCCAGATCATCCGTCTAGGAGAAGGAAAACTCTGAAACTAAACCAAAGGGGACGGAGGCCTCTTAAGCCTTTGATGACAACCTTCCAAGAGCTGGTGACTCAAACAAATTTACCGGTTTGCAAACCTAAACTGCTTAAGGAGTAGATACGCTCTGTCTATCGCCCGGCTTCCATACTCCTTCTTTGCCTATTAGTCAAGCGTAGAGGCACTATCACAGTGATTCGACAGAAACACCCATTGGTAGATCTTGTTTCTTGGCTAGGGCAACGAACGCCGTTTCCCAATTCCCGGCAAACCCCACCCCTAAAACTGGACAGTTCAGAGTGCTTGAGTACAATATATGCCTAAGCAATTAGATTGGGTTGACCTTCTAATGGGTTGAGGATACCGGATTGAGAGTTCCTGGCTGCTATTCCCGGCTGGTAGTACAGGTGCCCCAACTCTTTGGTAGCGCTTAGAACGGCTGCTCCATCAACAGTTGAATAATATCGGGTTGTTTGTAGTGCAATAGGGACCCTGCACTCATCCCCGGTGGGCTTTCCTGAGGGCACAATCCGAATTGGAGAAAGGTCCACTGATGGTCTACTTGTGATGCATGCCTGATGCTCTGCATAACCTCTTGTTTAGCTCCCCTTTACCTAAACCGAAACTCTATAAAAATATGACGACAGTACAATCTAAAAATAAGCTTCAACCATGCTTAGGGACAAACAAATTCAACTTGCCTCCTCCCTTGAGGCTTGTATTCACAAATATCCGTGGGCTTAGAACTAATTTAGCTGATGTTGAAGCATTTCTCTTAACAAATACCCCGGATATCTTAGCACTAAGTGAGACTAACCTACACTCCTCCATCCCCTCTAACCACTTTAACATGCCTGGATATCTCCCACTCTGCCGTAAGGATCTGACAGACACATGCACGGACTTGGAGTTTACATTCGTAATACACTCCCCCTGAGTAGAGAAACAAACCTAGAAACGGATGATCAAGCCTTTATGTGCTTTAGACTAAACATGCAACACAATATTAGCTCATTTTACTTTCTCTACCGCTCTCCCTCGACTCAGTACTGCACCATAATAAACAAAGTCTCTGACAGCATAGACCCAGCACTGCCCCTCGACACTAGCGCGCAAATACATGTATTTGGTGACTTTAATGTTCACCACAAAAACTAGCTTGGATTCTCTACTTACACAGATGTAGCGGGCAGCACAACTCATAGCTTCTCTATATCTCACTCCCTATCACAAATTGTTACGTTTCCAACCCGTTTCCTTGACCAGGAAGAACAACACGCATCACTTCTAGATCTCTTTTTGACCACAGTTCCCGATGACTGCATAACGAAGGGCCACAACCCACTCGGGAACGCTGATCATGCAGTGATAATGGTTGAAATCGCCCTAAACTCTAAAGCCAAAACTGAAGAATCAGTGCTCAAAACAACGAGATATTATAAAAAGGCTGACTGGCAAGCTATCAGGGAACTAATCAGAGATGCCCCATGGAGAAATATTTTTTCTCTCCCTGTTGAACAGTGTGCAAATGAGACCACTGACTGGTTCAAAACTGCAATCGAAGCGCATGTTCCCATGCGGAAATTTTATAGTTAGCCCCACCCTCCCCAATGGTTTACGTCGACTTGCGCAACTGCCATTGCTCAAAAGCAGCATGCATACCGCAGATTTAACCGACATACGTCCAGTTCAAACAGACTGAAGTATATAGAAGCTAAGAAAGAAATAGCGACAGCTAAGAGAGAATTTACGGAAACCACTAAAAAACGCATCGAATCACAAAAACTAGGAACTCGAGACTTCTGGAAAATCTGTAGTAAATAATGGGCAATCAACAATTCCCCCACTAACCAACAATCACGAGGTTGTTTCCTCAGCAACCGAGAAGGCTAACATGCTTGCCAGTCGGTTTGCTTCAAATTCCACACTAGACCCTTCCAACCACCCCCTACCTGACTTTCCTATACGGACAGACGCCACGCTAGACGATCTGAAAATCACCCCTGCTCAGGCGCATGCTATCATAAAAAAACTTGACACTTCAAAAGCATGTGGACCAGATCTCATCCCAGCTATGCTATTAAAAATTGCTCAGCCGAAGTAGCCCCAGTTTTCTCCAAACTCTACAATAAATGCCTTAATGAATTTTGTTTTCCGGGCTGTTGGAAAACTGCTTCTGTGGTACCAGTATTCAAGAATTATGGCGAAAGGACTGACCCATCAAATTATCACTCAATTAGCCTCCTCCCTCTTTTTGCCAAAATATTTGAGACCTTAATTAACCATGCTCTAGTCCTTCACCTTACAGATGCTAAACTTCTGACTGACCAACAATATGGATTTAGACAAGCCCGTTCCACAGCAGACATCCTCACTGTAATCTCTGAACGTATATACCATTCACTGGACAAAGCGGGGGAGGGCAGAGCGGTAGCTCTAGATATATCTAAGGCTTTTGACAGGGTATGGCATGAGGATCTCCTCAGGAAAATTAGATCATACAGTATCACTGGTAGAATACTTAACATAATGTCGTACATCTAAACAATATGATATAAATGCGGGAGGGCCCCAGTTTTCTATCCTTGGAACTCTATTGTTCCTGATATTCATAAATAACCTCCCCGACAAAATTTCCTCTGAGATGGGTATATATGCTGATGACACTACACTCTATGGCAGGCACGACAGGAAGACGAATGAACACATTTCTAAAGAAATGGCAGAAACACTAGAGGAAGACCTCCAAGCTGTAGTGGAATGGGGACAAAAATGTTTGGTCACGTTCAATACCGCCAAGACTAAACTAGTTTCATTCAATAATTACAAGAAACCCTCTCTACCATCTATAGCAATGGCCAACGACTCTTTATCTGAGAGTACATCTTTCAAACTCCTTGGCCTAACGTTCACAGGAAACATGAGTTGGAACAATTACATTGAAGGCATTGCCAAGGCCGCTGCAAGAAAGGTAGGCTCTCTCTACCGTGCTAGAAAACTACTAACACCCGAAAGTATCCTGTACCTCTATAAGGCCACTATTCGCCCATGTATGGAGTATAGCTGTCATATTTGGGCTGGTGCATCTGCTACTAGTCTCTCGCTCCTTGACAAGATTCAAAAGAGAGTCGCAAACCTGATAGTCCTTGGACTGGCATCTAAGCTTCAGCCTCTGTCCCATCGACGAAATGTTGCATCCCTCTGCCTGTTCTACAAGTAATTTACTAGTGAATGCTCTGACGAACTGCAATCACTTGTGCCCCCACGACGTGAGCACCCTCGACAAACCCGACAAGCTTCTAAATCCCACCCCCACACTGTAGAGATCCCTAGATGTAAAAGATCTTTCTACTCCAATAGTTTTTTTCCCCAGAACCGCTAGACTCTGGAATTACATTCCAGGTCCCTGCTTCCCCAACAGTACTGACGCGCAGAAGTGCAAGTGTAATGTGAACCGACATCTTGCTGCCCAAATCCCTACATAGTACCCCCGTAGTTGTTGCTCCTGATAGTATCCCCCTACACCAAAGTGGCAATGTGCCTTGTTTGGGGTGAAAATATAATAAAAGAAAAATTTTAAAAAATACATCCAAGTTGAAGTAGGGGGGGCATGCAAGCGGCAGAGTGTTCCACAGGCGTGCAGTTCTAATGAGAAAGAAAAGTATTTCTTTAGAAACTCTACGGATTAATCCATTTTTTAAAATCTTTTGGAAGATTAAATACTTAAATAGATAAATGTTTCGAGTGTGTTTAAAACAAAACATGTTTATTTTAAACCATTCTTTACCTTCATCCTCAAAGCACATACACCTTCATATTAAATTTTATCGTTTTTCAGATGACTTCATCGATGAATTCATCGATGAAGTTAAACAAAAACACAAAAATTATTCAATTTGTTTTTAATTACCAGTTTTTATAGAAACATGTCAATAATATAAAGACAAACATCTACTCGGTCAATTTCTGTTTAAACAAAACAACAGAATAACTATCAAGCAAAAAATCCTAAAATAGATTTCACATTCTTTCATAATGCGATCCATTAATCCTTTAATATAACGAATGTTGGTTTTTACGTCACGATTCTCTTTCTACACTTCGCTTCATGTTAGCAAAAGTAGTCATGCCTGTTCCTTCTTTTTTGTCTGTTTCGAACATTTTATTAATAAAATTTCTATTTACTGGCACGTGTCTACCTACATAATATACTTCATCTTTGTTTAATACTTCCATTACCGTGAATTATGACGACCCACTTACATAGATATATAAATAAATTCACTAAAATTTAACGTTTTATTCCGAGAAGCAAAACACTAGTTCGCAAAGCTAAGGTTGGCTTTGTTGTCTAAATGCGAATCTCCTGACCAGCAGTAATTATCATTTTCTACCCCTAAGTAATGTGTAATCATGAAATATTAGTGGTTGTAGGTATACAGGATTATAAATAATTCATGAAAATTATTCTACTGATGCATATTCATATATTCTTTTGTTTTTAAATACATGCTTTTTAGTTTAAATAATTAATCTTAAATATTGAATGCCTTACTGCTGTTAGATATTCGCCGAGTAACGACGATGTGTGTAGTGATCAACAATTATTATGATTATTCATACTAAAATGTTTCTTACGTTAAAATATGTTAAGAATAATCAAAATATCTAGAATAATATTATTTACATTTATTTTAGACCTAGCAGTTCACCCGGCAACAACGCTTATATTCAAAAGCGGAATTCTGCTTTTGAATATAAGCGTTGTTTTCTGAAAACGCCTCTGGTTACTAAAAACTAGAAGACCGTAACATGCGCATGACTGTGTAGCAACACATTACTACATATGCAAAAACAAATTGAAAGTGTAACTTGCTCTAACCAATGTAGCGTATAGAGTAAAATGCTCTGTGGGAGAATGTAACTCCGAAAATAAATATAATATATAATATATACATTGGGCATAGAACGACAGTGTTGTCCCGGCGAATCCCCATGTATTCAAACTATATTAGCGCTATATATCAACATTTGATAAAAGAATACAACTGTCCCCGCTCCAACCTTAGAAAGGTGCTCGTCGACAACACAAACATTATACAACGTGAAAATGGTATTAAAATATCCAAAATTATTGAAGCGTCATCACCTTACTCTAACTGACATTGCATTCTAGAAAAGCAGCAATGTGTTAAAATGTACTACGTAGCGCGTAAGAGATGGACATATGTTAACTTGCCATCACTTAATGCGATTTAATGTATATTTTATTTTTCAATTTTTTAATTTTCTATTTTCGTCCCCTCGCCCATTTACTTCATTAGGGAAAAAAATGTTAGCCAGAAGGTGCGTTTGGAGTTGAAACACGAAGAACCTTAAAACCATCTTTGTTGTAAAAATCATTTTTTAACAAAATTGGCAGTACAAGCTTTTTGTTTTTTTTCTTATTATTAATTTTTTAGCAGATGTTTCTATATAAGAAAATTTGAACCTTTTTTATTATTAAAACTATAAATTGTTAGGTGAATGTACAGAGTCTTTTTTTTTCGAAGAAACTTTACGGTTTGGTAACGTGCTGAAATAATACCCTTTTTTATTTTTTTCAGCCAATCTTACCATGGAGAGAGGAGGGATTTTTATAACTATTCTGCGCTTTCAACTAATAATTCATTGTTAAAAAAGATATCGTGAAATTATATAAAAAAAGATATTGTGAAAGTTGAATTTAACTTGAAAAAAAAAACAACAACGTGAACGGTGCGTTCAACATTGTAGCCGCAGCCTATTTGGCAATATGGTTCGATTCATATACGTTAGTCGATTAATGTTTTGTTTTTGCTTTTTTTACCATAAATTGTTAGGTTATTTTTTTTTTGTTTTTGTTTTTTTCAAGAAAAGTTTTTTTAACAAAATTGAAAGTACACTTTTTTATACAGAAGTTGTTTTTATATAAGAAAATATGAATGCTTTTTCTTTATTAAAGCAATTGTTACGTGAAATACAGAAAAGTTTCTACCAAGAAAACCGTTATTTTTGCAGCTATTTTTACCATGGGGAGGGGATGGTGTTTTGTAACTATTCTATGCTTTCAACTAACAATTTATTAAAAAAAACAAAAGGTAAATTTCACAATCGGTCCACCTCCACAATTTTTAACATGAGTAGGTTGAGAATGTTTATTCCGAAAGCCGTTCTTAACATGGGGTGAATGGTGGTATTTATTACAACAGCCGTTGTTAACATTGGGAGGCTGGGGTTATTATTTCGAAAGCCGTTCTTAATATCGGGAGGTTGGGGTGTTTATACATGGCTGCCAGTTCATTATAGTGCATAGTATAGGTCTTTATAACTCGAAAACTACTTGTGTCTGCAAATTTTAAATGAGATTTTCTTATTCAGCATAGTCGAAAACCTTCAAAAGTAGTCATTCTAAAGTAAATTGTGGAGGTGGACCTAATGTAAAAAATGCCCCCCCCCCCCGAAGATATTGTAAAAGTTGTCAACAGACGCAAATATATAAGTAAATGTTTTCAAAGGCAAGATAAGTTTCTCTTCTACCTAACTGGATAATTTTTAGTGCTTTTATTGAGTTTGTATTACTGTACAAATGGATTCGAAAAAGTTGTCAAAAAACAAATCTATAACAAATATTATCAAAGGCAGGATAAGTTACTTTTCTACCAAACTGGATAAGTTTTTTAGTGTTTTTATTTAATGTAAAATGTTTATTCGGCTCGAAAAACACAGTGTTTACCACTATATTTAAAATTACAAATGGCGACAGACTCTTTGTTAAACACGTTTAGTTTGGGAAAATGAATGAAAACTAAAAAAACTATACACAATACTGTTAAAAAACACCGAATATATGTCAGCCTATGTCCCGGTAACATATATTGAGTGAGTTCCAAGCAGTATTTTGAAGAGTTTTTAGTTTTAACTAATTTTCCCAAACTTAACGTGTTCAACATAGTCTGCCGCCATTTGTATTTTTACAAATATACCGATAAACACTGCATGTTTTCGAACAGATTAAATATTTTACATTAAATAAAAACACTAAAATCTTATCCGGTTAGATAGAAAATGAACTTATCTTGCCTTTGACAACATTTATTTTCCGACAACTTTTTCATATCTGTTTTTAGTAATCCAAACACGTTTTGTTTAATGTAACGTTTGATCGGCTCGAAAAACAGTGTTTATCGGTGTATTTGAAAAATACAAATAGTTGTGGACACAGTTGATTACGTTAAGTTTGGGAAAATGAGTTAAAACTAAAATACTATACAAAATACTGTCAGAAACCCACCGAATATGTCAACGTATATAAAATATATTCGGTGGGTTTCTGAGAGTTTTGTATACTTTTTAGTTTTTAACTTATTTTCTCAAACATAACGTATTCGACCGTTTGTCTTTTTCTAATACATCGATAAACACTGTGTGTTTTCGAGCCGATTAAACATTTTATATTAAATAAAAACACTAAAAAATTACCCAGTTAGGAAGAAACGTAGTTATCTTACCTTTGCTTTCATTTATTTATTTTTAGACAACTTTTTCGAATCTGAGTACAGTAACCCTCCTCACCCAAATATTAATTAAAACTCACATTTTTTAATAAAAAAAAACAAACAAAAAAAACCTCGATTGAGCGTTTCAACATTTTAGCAACATTCGGCTTAATCCATTGATTGTTTGTCGAGCCCAAGCCATGATTGACGGAAACTCCCGAGGATCCAATTCTGTAAGAGTACCATTTTTGTTTCATTTTTGCCTTTTTTTTCACTTTTTGGGGTGGATTGCTTTATTACTACGAATATAAGAAACATGCATTTTCTCTTTTTATTAGATTTTCCATTACACCAAATTGAGCCACGGCAACGCGTGGCAGAGTACAACTAGTATATATATATGTATATATATATATATATATATATATATATATATATATATATATATATATATAACTACTTAATTTACTCACATAAAATTAATATACGAAAGTATAGATTTATGTGTAAACTTTAAGTATTTACTTCAAAAGTGTTCAATACATAGGTAGAGCTAGTTAGTAAATTATAAAATATATATGACGATTAAGCTACACTGAATATTCGGCGTTTTATCAAGACCGTCTTAAAAGACAAGATGGCCGGTGGGCAAAAATTATTTAATCTGCTGACGTCATCACGGATAGTCCCTTTACCGGTGTCAAGCATTGCTTGACTCAAGCAACCAACTGTTGTCACCGGTAGATATCGTAACGTATTGTAATATTTCTTTTTTTATTAAAATGCCTTCACGGTGCATCGTTCCGAATTGCAGAGGAAATTGTCGTAAAGGACCGAAAGTTACAGTATTTTCATTTCCGAAAAATAAAGAATTATCTTGTCTATGGATTAATGCAGTAAAAAGAAAAGATTTTACACCATCTCAATTCAGCAAAGTAAGTTTTAACGTGCCCCCCCTTGTATTTAACACGATGTAACTATAATTTAATTCAAGATTATCATCCTAAGTTTTTTACCATTCAAAAGAAGAAGCTTCAAATAAATTGCTAATATTAAAAAAAATTTTGTTACAGCATACAAAACTAAGGAAAATGCGAGACATAACAAGTTCTTTTGAGGAGACGATTTTTTAAAGCTGTTGACACATGTTTTAAAAATCTAGCAAAAATTAATTTTCCTGAAATTTTTCAATATTTAAAAATAAATTATGCCGGCTGATAAAATTTTACAACTTTTTTTAAAGCTAGAAAGATAAAAGTTAAAAAATACTTATATATATATATATATATATATATATATATATATATATATATATATATATATATATATATATATATAATATGAAACTAAACTAAAAAAAAAAAAAACGCGCGTTCACTCGTGGTGTTACAATTTATATTATTAACGTATTTAAACAAACTGAAAATATGGATATAAAAAAATGATTTTGCATGTTATTTTTGTTATGTGGTGAAATAATCTTAAATAAGAAACATGATTTTTTCTTTAGGTTAATTATTTTTTTTACTGAGCAATACTTCATGAATTTATTAATGTTTTAAAAAAATGGTTAAATATGAAGAATAACTCCACCTTCGAGAATTCCTTTAAAATTACCACTTTTATAAGTTTTCGGGTGTGCTGAAAACGAAAATAACATTTAAAATTAAGGCAAACGAGTATTTTCTAATATATTTTTAAAAAGAAAAAAACTACTTGTTTCCTGGAATTTTAAAGGATTTTCCGAGGGTAGATAGTGGCCACAAAGTGGATGGTCAGTTTACGTTAAATTATTATAGAAAAGTGATCCCCCACTTTTTTAACTAACATTTCTTGGAAACTACTCGTTTGCCTTAATTTTAAATGTTATTTTCGTTTACAGCGACCTCAAAAATCTATAAAATTAGGAATTATAAAGGAATTTTCCAAGGTGAAGTAATTCTTCATATTTACCAAAAACTGTTTATGACTATTTTAGTCAACAACAACAAAAAAAAAAGTTCATTAATAATTATTTTTCTATCTTATCGTTTTTTTTTTGTCATGTAATTTTGGGTTTGTATTACTGTACACATAGATTCGAAAAAGTTGTCAAAAAACAAATATATAACAAATAAATGTTATCAAAGGCAAGATAAGTTACTTTTCTACCAAACTGGATATATTTTTTGTGTTTTTATTCAATGTAACATGTTTATTCAGCTCGAAAAACATGCAGTGTTTACCGATGTATTGGACAATTCAAAATGGCGGCCGACTCTCTCTTAAACACGGTAAGTTCGAGAAAAGGTGTTATAATTTTTGTCGCAAGGAGAATGACAACATTAATAAAAAAAAAATTCAGAAAAATTCAAACTTTTAATTAAATTCCACAATGGATTTTTATAATGTCTGATGTATTTAATATTTGAAATATTTCTGCATTAGTAACTTTGTTTATACTAACATTATTTGTTTGATTTTAATTTTAACTTATCGTTTGTTCTTCAGTTAACCTAATTTATTGTTCGTTTTTCAGTTAAACTAATTCATCGTTCGTTTTTCAGTTAAACTAATTCATCGTTCGTTTTTCAGTTAAACTAATTCGTCGTTCGTTTTTCAGTTTTGATTTAAAAAAATATTGTTCAAATGATTTTAAAAAATATTCATTTCGATTTTTAAAAAAATTCATTTCGATTTTTAAAAATATTGTTTTTTTGATTGTGGTTCATTTTGATTAAAAAAAAATCATTTTGATTAAAAAAAAATTCATTTTGATTAAAAAAAAATTCATTTTGATTAAAAAATAGTTTAATTTTAATATTTGTTTATTGTCTTAACTCATATCAAATATTTTGCTTGTGTTCTGCTTCAAATATTCATAATCTTACATGCATAAATTTCATTTAATTATATCAAATAAACTTCAAGTTTAATACAAATCAAATCGTGTTCCTTCATTTTTTTAAAATGTAATTTATAAGTAATTAAAGAACGCATTCTCATCTTTAAAATCTATAATATAACGAAATATTCAATTGCTTATAATACTTAAACAAACAACTTGTGTTTTTTAATTATTTTTTATTATTAATATTAGATGAGTTTCAGTATAAATCATCGTGTTCTTTCTTTATTTCTTTATTTTAATCCAATTTTGAAGTTTTGTAACACTGTCTGTAAAAATTACTGTTCATTATTGACAGTCGAGAGTTCCACATATCTTGCTTGTTGGGACCTCGGCGATGACGTCATTTTTTCAGTTGGCCGGCCATCTTTATAACGAAGGCCACGGTTTTATCCACTCGAGGACTCCTCAGGCTTATGCGTGTGTTTTTTAGCGGAAGGCGTTGACATTTAGTGATGTGACCTATTTTAAACCTAGGTGTAGTTAAATGTGTTAAAAAATTAATATTATATTAGTTTATATATATATATATATATATATATATTTAAAAGAGTGTAGCCATCAACAATTGTGGTTTTTTTTTAAAGGTTTTCATCATATTTTTATTTTAAAATATTTTTATAACGCGTTTCGAGCTTAGGGTGTGCTCTCTTCAGATATTTTCGTAAAAAGTTTTTCTTTAAAATGGGAGTTTGTGGATATGCCTCCGCTGATATTAAATATGTTTTTCATAGTGGTGCGATGCGTGTGTTCAGTGTTTAGACGTTCTGTCTCCAACTTTAAGTGTTTCACTGTGACCGGTCAAAGTTAGTTTCAAAGAGTGTTTTTTAGTCCATATGGTGAAGGTTTTTATGGCTTCTTTAGGGTTCTTTTTTAAAGACTTTCTTTCCCCATGTATAGCATACACTCACACATAATCCCATACGCATACATATATATTCATGTACATGTACACATGCACACGCACACAGGCACACACACATACACACACGTACATACATAGAAATATATGTAGGAGCATACATATATACACATATACATACCCACCTACACACTCACACACGCACTCGCATACATCCACCGCTAACAATTATTTTTATTTTTTTATTTTTTATTTTATATATATATATATATATATATACACTTTTTTTTCTTTTTTTTCCTACCAAAACACGCATGTATATATGCGCTTAATCATTCAGACATATGTACACGCACCCACACACACACACAAGTAAGATGGAGAATAATAGGTAGAAGATATATATACACACACATACACGCACATACACACATATATGTACACACATATATATATGTGCACATACACTCACAAACATCCACATACTATGTAGGCACATACACATACATACACACATGCACACACACAGACATATGCAGGGGCTCACACATACGCGTATATCCATATTCACACGAACACATTTACCCACTCATACATGTGCATACATATGTATATATACATACATGCACACATACATACGGATGTGTATACACTCATCCACCCATATATATATATATATATGGGCACATGCATTCACAATCCCACACACAGATACATATTCATACATCCCACCTTATGTATATATTGGTTGGAGTTTCCTTTCCAATCCATGCACATATGCATACATGGATTCGGTCACCCAAACATAAGTGCACGTATATATACAAACAAGATGTAGCATAGATAACAGATGATATATAATTATACATATACATACATTATATCCCACACAAAGAAACAAACCCCTAAGGCACCTCCCCCATCAACGGGAACAATCAGAATATCCCATGCAACACCAATCCCAACAAACAGACCTCCCCTACAACAAACCCCGACAACACAACCCTATACAACAATGCATGTATCCTCAACAGCAACACCAATTCCAACTGAAACACAACTATCCAACACAAAAAACAGATAACGACAACCCATTCAACCATTTATCACTGAACCCTCACAATATTGTACACGACACTCATTTTACAAGGAGACATCACACCAACCTAAAACACACCACTCCTCGAAACAAGGAAACAAACAACTCCCAGCATTTTTTAGGAAGCCCCCAGGGAACAACAATTCCAGGTTAGAAAGAATTAGACCCAAAATCATCAATTTATCCACATACTCCTTATCAAAGAACGAAATGGAAATACTGAAGCTGGGCCTCAAATTCTTCCCCACCCCTAAAAGCAATATAGCAGAACTAAAAAAGGACCTTAAAGAATTCGAACGGAAATTTAGACTAATAGAAACACTAGATAACAAAGGGGACAAAGATGATTCTTTAGTAAAAAACAAATCAACATATTTCCCTAATAAACAGAATAACACAAAAGAACTAAACAGCTACTTCGAAAATCTCTGGAACCTTAACCTCCAAAAAAAACACAAAACCACAAGCAACCTCACACATAAGCAAAAACAAGCACTCGAAAAGATCCGTAATAATAATGACATAATAATAAAAGAAGCAGACAAAGGCAGTGCCGTAGTAATCATGGACAGACCGTATTATGAAACAAAAATTACAGAATTACTGGATGACAAACACTACTATAAACCCATTAGTACCAACATAGATAACACCACCATCTCAAAAATCACAAAACTTTGTACAACACACAACAAAATATTAAAAAAGAAAGAAAAGGACTTCCTCACAAATTTCATTACAAAGACCAACAACTTCTACGGACTGCCTAAAATACACAAATCTGGCACAATAAAACTTGCCATCGATACACAAAACTCAGAATATATTAGCGCTCCAAACCCTAGCGACCTTACATTTAGACCCATTGTAGCAGGACCAGCCTGTCCGACAAGCAGACTTAGCAACTTAATAGACATCTTATTACAACCTTTCACAGATCAAGTTAAGAGCTACATAAGGGACGACATCCATTTTCCCACTACCTTACCACATACAGTAGAAAACGGGACTATTAGTTACATTTGACGTTAGTAGTTTATATAGTAATATACCCCATGAATTAGGAAAAGAAGCAATACTATTTTGGATCAACAGACACGCACAAACACTACATCCCAGATTCACAAAGCAATTCATTATCGATAGTATAGACATAATTCTAAATAATAATTCCTTCGAATTCAACAATACCAACTACATCCAAACACTAGGTACAGCAATGGGAACGAAAATGGCACCGACTTACGCAACCCTTACATTAGCCTACCTAGAAGAAACCCTATATAAAAAAATAGAACAAAAATTTGGCCACAGCACTAAAATACTGTTTGTAGAATCATGGAAAAGGTACTTAGATGACTGCTTCATCCTATGGAAACCCACATGGGGGGACATCACAGACTTACACACCATACTCCGGAACCTACACCCAAAAATTAAATTCACCATAGAACAAAGCTCTACAGAATTACCTTTCCTAGACATACTGATAAAGATTAAAGACAATAACATTATCACAGACATTTACCGCAAACCTACAGACACCCAACAATACCTACACTTTAAAAGTCACCACCCTAAAAGCTGCATAAAATCAATTCCCTACACCCTAGCACGTAGAATCTGCACCATAATCACGGACAATAACCTTCGAAAAATCCGACTCAAGGAACTACGAATAAATTTAAGAAAAAGAAAATACCCATCACAACTTATAGACAAAGGGATCCAACTTGCGACAAATATACCAGTAGAAGATTTGAGAACCCCTAAAGAACGAAACAAAGAACAAATCCTAACATACGTCTCCACACACAACACAAACAACCCTGAACTTTTCACAGAGATAACGAAAAACCTCGTCCTACTAAACCAAAACAGCAAACTAAACAATTTCCTTAAAACAACAAAAATAATAAAAAGCAAACGCCAACCCAAAAACCTAAAACGCATTCTTACCTCATCCAAACTCAATCAAGACGCAACAAAAGGAGTCACAAAATGCAACAAACAACGATGTGGAGTCTGCAACATAATATTAGAGGGAAACACATACACATTTGCGAACCCCATACAAACATTCAAAATTAAAAAAAACCTAGATTGCACCTCAAAAAACGTAATCTATGTAATAAAATGTCCAGCATGCGATAAATCCTACATAGGCGCTACAAAAAACCTTAGTAATAGAGTAGCCCTACACCGATCCAACATCAAAATCGCGGAAAATAGACACCTACATGTATCACAACATATACACGCATGCAGTGGAGGCAGATTCGAGATAATGCCCATCTTCCAAACTGACAACTACTTCTACTTGCTAACTCAAGAAAAAAATTTCATAACAAAGTTTAACCCCGCCTTAAACGTCTCTCCATAATTATACACATAAATAGGACAAAACACAAAATACACTTACACGCATGCATGCTTGGGTAGGTGTGCCCCCTCACACACGAAACAACAAAAAAGCACAATAAGGCACACGCACACTTTCGCGGGTGCGCGCGCCCATACCCAGTACAGTACCATTTCTCTTAACTAACCAAACAACTAGAAATTAAACGTATGTATGTGTGTGTGCGCGCGTGTGTGCGTGTGTATATGTGTATGTGCGTGGGTGTACACATATGATTGTGTATGCGTGTGTGTATAATTATATATCATCTGTTATCTATGCTACATCTTGTTTGTATATATACGTGCACTTATGTTTGGGTGACCGAATCCATGTATGCATATGTGCATGGATTGGAAAGGAAACTCCAACCAATATATACATAAGGTGGGATGTATGAATATGTATCTGTGTGTGGGATTGTGAATGCATGTGCCCATATATATATATATATATGGGTGGATGAGTGTATACACATCCGTATGTATGTGTGCATGTATGTATATATACATATGTATGCACATGTATGAGTGGGTAAATGTGTTCGTGTGAATATGGATATACGCGTATGTGTGAGCCCCTGCATATGTCTGTGTGTGTGCATGTGTGTATGTATGTGTATGTGCCTACATAGTATGTGGATGTTTGTGAGTGTATGTGCACATATATATATATATATGTGTGTACATATATGTGTTTATGTGCGTGTATGTGTGTGTATATATATCTTCTACCTATTATTCTCCATCTTACTTGTGTGTGTGTGTGGGTGTGTGTACATATGTCTGAATGATTAAGCGCATATATACATGCGTGTTTTGGTAGGAAAAAAAGAAAAAAAGTGTATATATATATATATATATATATATATATATATATATATATAAATATATATAAAATAAAAAATAAAAAAATAAAAATAACTGTTAGCGGTGGATGTATGCGAGTGCGTGTGTGAGTGTGTAGGTGGGTATGTATATGTGTATATATGTATGCTCCTACATATATTTCTATGTATGTACGTGTGTGTATGTGTGTGTGCCTGTGTGCGTGTGCATGTGTACATGTACATGAATATATATGTATGCGTATGGGATTGTGTGTGAGTGTATGCTATACATGGGGAAAGAAAGTCTTTAAAAAAGAACCCTAAAGAAGCCATAAAAACCTTCACCATATGGACTAAAAAACACTCTTTGAAACTAACTTTGACCGGTCACAGTGAAACACTTAAAGTTGGAGACAGAACGTCTAAACACTGAACACACGCATCGCACCACTATGAAAAACATATTTAATATCAGCGGAGGCATATCCACAAACTCCCATTTTAAAGAAAAACTTTTTACGAAAATATCTGAAGAGAGCACACCCTAAGCTCGAAACGCGTTATAAAAATATTTTAAAATAAAAATATGATGAAAACCTTTAAAAAAACCCCACTATTGTTGATGGCTACACTCTTTTAAATATACATTTTTTCTCTCGTTGGAACTACACAACCATCACTTTAAATATATATATATATATATATATATATATATATATATATATATATATATATATTTGGTAATTTATGTATATGCATGTTTATTTTATTTAGTTAGTTTCTATTGTTATTGTTAATTTTAAAATTATTTTGTATCCCTATCCTAAAGTAAAGTTATCCTGTGAACACAGTTGTTCGCTGTTTCTCTCCTACTGCTTAATATATGTTGGGGTTCTTTAAACAATAATATAGCACATTTTTCATGAAGGCATATTCTACATAGATCTTCTAGGTCTCTACATGTGCTTGCTTATCTTATTATTTGCCATTCGACTATCGACGAGCGTCCGCTTTCTTTGAGTTCTCAGTATTTGTACGCTAGGGCTCTTTTAATTCGCTGTTTTTATTTTTAATTTTAGAACGTACTTTTGTGGTCATAATATCGGGTTTTGGAATCTACGGAAGTTATACTTACGTAATATTTCTTATTATTCGGGGTTTCTTTCGCAAATATTGTGGCCTTGTAAGCTATGCTTTAGGCTAGACATATATTTTGAAGTGGGCAACGTACGCGGGATCTACAGTTGCATTTATCTTGTTAATTATTAGTATTTTAATTTTATTTCTACTATGGTTGTCGTTGTCCGGAGTTGGTTTATTATTATTATTATTATTATTATTATTATTATTATTATTATTATTATTATTATTATTATTATTATTATTATTTCTACTAGTTACATATATGTTCTTTTTGTTAGTTTTATTTTCGTCATGATGTCCACTTTTGTCTTGTTTATTTTGTTGTTTTCATTGCTTTTATTTAGAATGTTGTTATTAGATACTTTAATTGTCATCTCTAAAATTTCGCAGCAGCTGTATGATACCTGTAGGTTATTTTTATTGAAATTTTTGATGTACAGGATTGGTTATGGGGAAATGCTTTTCGGTGGGATCTAAAAATTTCTTGCCAAGTTTTTTTTTTGTAACATTTGATTGCATTGTGCCGTATACCAAATTATATTTTTTTTCTTCTATTTCTAATTTTATTGTTATTGGTGTTTTGTTGCGGATATTTGATAAGAAATATTTTTGTATTCACTATTTTCTAGGGCTGTTTCGTAAATATTGATTGACCTATTAAATACATTTTCGTCGCTTGAGTAATTGCTGAGTCTACTTATGATCGAGTTGTGAATCTGTTTTTTAAATGATGATTGGTGATTGGACTTATTTTTTAATTACACCGAATGTAACTCTTTGTAGAAAGATCTGTTTCGTTCTGTCTAGACAATTTCCAGTCAGAGTTATACGAGTTTTCACAGACTGGTTCTTTTTTCGCTTAGCCTTATCTTAATTTTTTAAAATTTAATCTGAAATCACTTTTTCTAATTAAGCCAATAATGACTGTTTTCATACTGGGTTTCTCTCCTTTTATTGCTCGGTCCTATTTGACTGGATACCGACTTCTCTTTGGGCTACTGCACTGTCTGGAAAAACAATTATCATTATTTCAGCTATTTTGAAAGCTTTCCAATCGAATTACATGCATCGTCACGCTGGACTTATTTTGGACTCCATTCTCTCTAAAGATTATTTTCGCATTTCGAATCAACTTGAGAGGATTTTCTTGCAAGTTGAAATATTATGCGCGGTTTGTTTTTATATTTTTTTTCATATCCATCATTTTTTCATTCTTTTTTATTTGGCAATTTATAACTACTATAAATTGCTGTTTCACTTAATGCCTTAACTAACAAATTCTAGCATCGCTGCAAATATAATATGCTGCTTTCTTTATGTCTTCTGATGAGAATAATAACAAGAATAGCATTCGTTGTAACTCCGCGCAATAAGGAGTTTGTAAATTCTTTTTTGAAGTATTCAGTCGAACAATACATTTTGATTGTAAAGTTAAACTTTCAGTTTTAATTTTCTTTCTCTTATAATAAGCTTTACTCTCTATTGTGTATTGAGCTTTTTTGTTCGGTTTAGAATAACTTTTCTATATATAAATACTGTTATTTATATTATTTTGAAGTTGACCATTGTGTATATCAGGTAAGCACTACATTCCTTTGATTTCATTAATTAACACACACGCACACACACACACACACATATATATATATATATATATATATATATAGTGTCTTGTGAATTGCGAATAAAGCTTCGAATTAGTTGAGTGCATCATTTCCTACGTTCTACCATTTTATTCCATATTTATGTTTATACACACACACACACACACACACACACACACATATATATATATATATATATATATATATATATATATAAAGTGAGAATCTGTGTATGAAGGACACTTCTTTACCTATATACTTGACGAATGCTTTTTCTACAGACTTAACATTAGTAATTGTCTGTATTTTTGAGATGAGTTGTTTTCATTGATTGAGATTGTCGGACTGACTTCCTCATCTTGGTTGTTATTGTCACAACGTTTCGGCCGTTTTGCCCTCCGGCCTTCGTCAGGTGAACGGTTTGTTAGGAGTCTCGAACCCAACCCTTTATTATTATTACGGGGGTACCGTGTTCGGACTCCAGCGGGAATAAACAAAAACTAAGGAACGAAATCTCCAACACCTTAACATCGTTCCTTGTCAAAGTGACCCAAGAGGAAGACAGGGTGAGAATCCAATCAGATCTGGATAAATCGTACAGACAAGAATATGAGAAGGTCAAAGGACGCCAAATCAAGAAGCTCACAAAGCTCAAAGACCAGAGGATTGTAACATCAAAACACCGCTCACCTGTGAAAGCGGTCATCAACCTCAGCAGCCGCCAACTGAGTCACTCAGAGGAAGCAGTACTAAATAAAGGTCTCAACTTCGCAACAACAACCAAACGCGTTCCATTCTTAGATATCATAACACACATGGAAGATATAGCCATGAGAATCCCATCAACCCAAGGTGATGAAATAAGATGGAAAGTGAGACAAGTACTCGAGAAAGCCAAGCCTCCTAAATCAAACATCTCTCGGGAAGATAGGCTGGCTATAAGAAACCTACAGGGTGACAGCAGTATAATAATTCTGCCAGCAGACAAAGGCAATGCTACTGTGGTGATGGACATGTCGGAATACTCTGAAAAAATGGCAGGCCTAATCGCAGATGGTAGCTACGGTAAAATAAAGAAGGACCCAACTTTGAAAACCGAAAGAAAGCTGTTACAAATCCTTACGAAAAACAAGGAACACATCGCTCCGATGAGATATAGACAGCTGGTCCAGCATTACAGTAAGCTACCACATATGTACGGTCTCCCCAAGATACACAAAGACGGTATTCCACTCAGACCCATAGTGAGCTGCCGAGGCTCAGCATGCCACCCACTGAGCAGGTACCTTGTGGATATAATAAACCCATTAGCAGGCAAGTCAGCAACACATGTAAAGAATTCTGCCCACTTCACGGAACTGATCAAGGGAGCACCCATCAGTACAAACCAAATGGTAAGCCTAGATGTGGTTAGCCTGTTCACTAAAGTCCCAACTAGTGAGGCACTAGCAGTAATTCAAGACAAACTAGCTGCGGACCTCTCCATAGAAGAGCGCACACGTGTACCATTGCCAAACTTAATGGAAATGCTGACATTCTGCATAGAAACAACCTACTTCAGAATGGGTACTGACCTATATCGACAAGAGGAGGGACTAGCTATGGGCTCGCCATTATCACCAGTGATGGCGAACATATACATGGAATACTTCGAAGACATGGCCTTAGGTTCAGCTCCCTTAAAGCCCACCATGTGGCTAAGATACGTTGATGACACCTTCATACTCTGGCCCCATCAGGAAGACATCCAGGCTCTCCTAGATCATGTGAACTCAATAAGACCATCAATACAGTTCACAATGGAGAAAGAAAAAGATAACCAACTGGCCTTCCTTGATATACTCATATCACGCACAGAGCATGGGTTTAAGACATCCGTATATCGCAAGCCTTCCTTCACCGGACAATACCTAAACTTCAACTCCCATCACCCATACAGTATCAAACATGGAATCGCACGCTGCTTACAACATCGAGCAGAGACAATAAGTAGCGACACCATTACATACCACCAAGAAATGGTCAGGTTGAAGAATACCCTCCGTCGTAACAACTACCCCGATAGCATACTATCCACCAGACGTGTTAATAGTATAAGAGAGGAGAATGAAACCCAAAAACCTCCAACGGTCTGCCTACCATACATACGAGGCATCTCCGAAAAGATTCAGAGAATATGTGCCCCCTACAACATCAGGACGGTATTCAAAAGCGAGTCAACACTCAGACGACACCTGGTACGAGTGAAGCCCCGCATGGATAAGAACATGACCCAAAACTGCATATACTCCATCCCATGCAGTTGCAGAAAGGTTTACAACGGTGAAACATGCCGCTCCCTTAAAGTAAGGGTGGAAGAACACCGAAAAGCGGTAACTAAAGGGGAGACGGAAAAATCGGGTATAGCCAACCATGTCTGGATGGAGAGGGGGGATCATCGCCCCCTATGGGATGAAGTAAAAATAATAAACAGAGAGACCCACTGGAAAGTGAGAAAACTTAAAGAAACAGCTCACATGCTCGGACATAACAACCTACTGAGCAAACCAAGCATAGAGCTGAATGCAATTTGGACACCTCTGATAGAGAGAGAAAACCTTGAATAACAACATAGGTTTAACATTAACAAAAACCAACTAAGAATTGTCCTAGTGACATATGGCCGAGTGGTCCTAGACGTTGTATCAAAGTTTACAGTTACCCAAAGGTGCTGAGTTCAATCCTGAACGAAGGCAGTGAAAAAGTAACATTGAAAAACAGAGAATCAGCAACTATGTCCCAAAGCCTAGCTGGAGTCCGAACACGGTACCCCCGTAATAATAATAAAGGGTTGGGTTCGAGACTCCTAACAAACCGTTCACCTGACGAAGGCCGGAGGGCAAAACGGCCGAAACGTTGTGACAATAACAACCAAGATGAGGAAGTCAGTCCGACAATCTCAGACTTAACATTGTATATAGAATTATCAAATATGGGGATACGGTTTGTAATCGGTTTTCATCGGGAAAAAAAACTGGCTTCTAAGGGATTAAAATTTAAACAAAATGTTACTTTTTTCTGTTTGTCAACAATTTCACGACTGTGCATACACAGTCGAGAAACATGAAAACTTCTTAATATTAAGAATAAGATTTTTTAAAAACACTTTGTAAATGTCTTGTCAAGTTCATGTAATAGTTATCGTACCTGACTCAGTGTCTTTAGGTTTTGGTTTCGACTTCAGCTCGATTATTTATATATTTTTACAAACATAAATTGAACTGTTTAGAAAAAAATCATAATACTCACATGCACATGGCTCAGTTTCTCTATTAAAATATTAAATTAAAATATTAAATTGATACGATTATACGACCGGGCAACACCGTGCGGCCTGCTAGCTCTCTCACACACACACACACACACATATATATATATATACATATATATATATATTGAAAACGCAATACGTTATTAACTGGAAAAGGGTAAGTGCACTTTGCATACTTACAAATAAAATACCCGAAACGATAAACTAAATTAATCTACGTGGCTTACTTGCTTATAAGTGAAATTTTTATATATATCTGCGATAACTATTACCATAAAGCAGCTTAATATGATGGAACGACACACATACTTGATTTCGAGCAATAACTAAGTTCTTTAACTGAATGTTCGATGTGAACTAGTAAGTCTACTAAGATTGAAGCATCTATACTATTATTTCTTTGTCTGCATGTATAAAATTAGGTAATCCTATCTCTATAGATCATATAAAATATATACGAGATAAACAACTCAGATGAAAGAATGACAGCCATTGAAATAAAATTCATGTATAAATATGAAAAACCCATACATGCATGCGCCTAAATGTTTTACATCCGTATATATTTACTATGTGCATGTTAATAAAATATACAACGACCATGATACCATCTATATTTAAAGTATAATTTGAAAAGACTGTATATATTTTACAGCCTGTTGGTTTGATTATCTTAACGTATGTTATTGTAAATAAATAAACAAATAAGTAAATAAATGAAATAGAAACTAGAATAAATAAACAAATAAATAAAGTTTTAAGTAAAATAAAAGATTGAAAAATACAAAAAGCTAAACAGACTCTGATGGGAAAATAAACAAAGAACCGCAATCAAAATTCGAAAAGCAGAATATGTCTGTAACCCTCCCGCGAGAATAATTGAACCAGATTTATACCCTATTTCGCTTCTCTCCCTACCGTCTATCTTCGGATTTCCTTTCTTTGTCGCACTCCTAGCTCGTACTAGCATTCACAAACTATACACTCTTATTCCTTCAGAGTTTACATCACACCAAGATAACTTTTTTATAAACAAAATGAATGCACCTTTACGTGTCGCTTTTTTATTTTCTATTGGTCTGATTAGGTGAATTTATCTAAATTGAGATTCCATCGTAACATGAATGCCCATACGTAACCAATAAACTTTACATAATAAACAGACCACACACACACACACACACACACACACACGCATATATATATATATTTAATTTTTCAGAACAAAAATTTATTGTTTGAATAAAGAATACAGTTCAGAGTTTTTCCTTAACCCATGGATTTTCGATGAAGGCTTTAGCAAATATTAGATTTAATTCGAAATAATTCTGCTATTTAGCACATACAAAGAAAGTATATACACACTTTTTAAAAAATTAATTACATATTTTTGAGGGGCATAGATAAAGAGACTAGAGGAAATAAAAGTAAAAACAATGAAACGATATGAATTTATGGTAATTTTTGTATAGAGTGGTATAATATGGTCAGAGTCCAAGTTTGTTGAATAAACCCTCATTCTATAGTAGATTCCAAGTTATTGTAAAGCATTCTTTGCATATATTAGGCGTTTAAATCGGCTATCTGGTGTGTGAATTCCGGTTAAAAAAATCGTCTGTTTTCCTTTTTAATGGTCGCCCTGTCCTAAGCCTGCTATTAAAAACCACTGCTTTTATTCAAAGCATACACAAGGTCAACAGTATTTTTTGGTTTAACTTATTTTAACATCCTTTCCTTGCAAATAATAAGTCTAGTAAGATAAAGGTTTAAATATACAGTATATTACTATAATAATATTTATAACCACATTTACTGCTTTTAGTAAATGCTGTAGATTCTGCCGATTTATTTTTCAGACCTTAATTAAAAAATGTTTTCTCTTCAAGGAAGGGGGTGTAGAAAATTTATTTTTATAGTAGTGCTTTTAGTAAGTCCTCCTTAATATTTATTAATGCTTGCAGTAGTCCTCTGGAGGCTACCTGAGCGTTATCTTTTTCACTCTTCACTTAGATAAATGTTTGTTTTTTTCTCAAAATCACTTTTCATTTTGAACATTTTTCATCTCACCCTTTAACATCACACGGATGGACAAAATAAAAATAATGACGGAGAGGGGAGCAGACAAAACTTTTCTGAAAATGAAAAGTTACAAAACAACAACAACAACAACAATAATGATAATGATAATAATAATAATAATAATAATACTAATGATACTAATACTACTACTACTACTACTACTACTACTACTACTAATAATAATAATAATGAAAAGGGGCTGATGGAGACAACATTGATTTATTAGAGCGCTATTTGTGAAATGAACCACTTTTCATATGTTTAAATAATGATTTTTCAATTTTTCTTATAATCTCGGAGCTTAATGTCCAATAATCCGCGGAAATAGTTGAAGAAAGACGAAAAAGAAAAAGAATTGTAAGGGGGATTGTTCAGGCGCACCTACATATAAAAAATTCTTTATTCAATTGTTCGTGATTAAGACTGGAAGTTTATTTTTTTTTAAAAAAATAAATTACGTTTTTCGTGTCCAAAATTATCTATTTGTGAATATTTAATTTGTATTTTTCATTGCAAAGTGAAATTGTTTTCAAACAAATATGTTTTTAATGTAAAAAAAAGCTTGATCAATTTACATATTAAAAAAAAAAACAATTTCATCTTTATACGACCCAACCCAGCGTAATTTACTTTCCAAAAATAAATCAAAATCTATTTTTCTACCAATACATATACACTGCCTTTAAAGAAAGAATTGATTTAAAAAAATAATTAAAATTTAACATCTTTAGCGTGGGGGATACCTTTCCTATATATATATATATATATATATATATATATATATATATATATATATATATATATATATATATATATATATATATATATATAACTTAGCGACGTAGCGAGACATGTAAGTGTTAGCATCTTTTTCAAATTTGTTGACGGGGTGGTGGAAAAAGGGGTAGGGTGGCATAATAAGTTTTAAACATTTTTAATACACTTCAAAACATGTGTGGGATGGAACTTTTAATTTTTTTAAAGATTTGTTTTGAACAGGGCTTAGCACACACACACACACACACACAAATACACACACACAAAAACTAAGGTTGACGTGTATATTACAAACTCTCTCCTTGTATTTTTCTTTCCTTTTTTTAAAATATTTTTCAACGGAATACACTCCTTTTTATATAATAGATTTTTTATTTAATCTAAGGGCAATGATGTTAATGCCTTTATTATCCAAAGCATTCTGTATTGTTTTGGCTGGTCGCCATGTTTGTTGTCGTGCGTGCGTGCATTCAATTTTCTGCGCGTCATTCAAGTTGGTACACGAGCGAAATTGCGTATTGTTTTTACTGCACTCCATGTTTGTTTTTGCACGCACGTGCATTCAATTTTTTTGCGTTTATATTAATTAATTATTATTATTGATTCTGTACTCACTTGGGCTTTTATACGTTTTTTTTTTAATTCAAGTTTCATCCCAAACAAGGCACAGTGCCACTTTGAGGCAGGGGGGCTACTATCAAGGACTTAATTAGCGGGGTCATTATGAAGGGAGATGAATAGAAAGATGTTTGTTTACATTACACTTGAACTTCTGCATATCAGTGCAGTTGGAAAAGCAAAATCCCGGAAGGGGGTTCCAAAGATCCGCAGTTCTGGGGAAGAAACTATTGGAGTAAAAGGCTTTGTTGCACCGATGAGACTTAGTAGCTTGTCGGGTTTGTCGGGGGTAGTTACGTCGGGGAGGTACAAGTGTTTGCAGTGCGTCAGAGCATTCACCATTAAAGTATTTGTAAAATAGGCAGAGGGATGCAACAGCTCGTCGATGGGACAGAGGCTGAAGCCTAGATGACAGTTCAGGACCTATCAGGTTCGCGACTCTCTTTTGAACCCTGTCCAGGAGTGAGAGACAAGCAGCAGATGCACCAGCCCAGATGT
>NC_136504.1:3802500-3867500 GCF_053919585.1 Euprymna scolopes
AGTCTGATATTTATTTTTTCAACTTGGGGTATACATTTTACGTTATCTTTTCAATTTTAATTTGCAATTTTTATTCCCCATCTATATGCTATTAAGCAAAAATCGTAATGACCTATATCTATTTTGCTAACAACATTTCCTTCAATGAGATGAGCCATTTATATGAGTAAAAACATTAATACTTATCTGTACTCTTTTGTCAAATATATATTTTGTTGTGACAATACATAATTTGACTCAATTTTCTTAACTTCATATCTGTCTATCTATCTATCTATCTATCTATCTATCTATCTATCTATATATATATATATATATATATATATATATATATATATATGTATGTGTGTGTGCGTGCGCGCGCGTGTGTGTATGAACAGCAAATTCGTATCCAAGCCTTTCTGTAGATAAGGGTGGAACGATGTCTACTAAATTACTCGGTTGATCTTTTGTCTACATACTTGAAAATGTCTATATATATATATATATATATATATATATATATATATATATATATATATATATATATATATATATATATAATGATTTGACTTGTGGAATAAGGACGATTTGGTTTGGAGAAAAGGCCCAATTCTCGTCAACGACAATGCCCGACCGCATGTTGCTATACAAACCTCGCAGAATTGAACAAATTTGGCTGAGAAACTCTACCTTATCCACCATAATCTCTAGACCTCTCACCTACCGACTACCACTTTTTCAAGCATCTAGACAACTTTCCACGTTAGAAGTGCTGCAAAAATCTTAGTGTTGTGGAGACGCCCACTAATTAACATAGACGGGTGAGTGAGATATATAAAGGCATCAATCACCAATACCAGGGGAGTTAGGCAACCGACCGCCAAATAGGCAAGACGCCACCTACCGGAATATCTCTAACTGAAGTATATCTGAAGACATGTAAATATGTATTTAACTTTTCTTCCTAATATATTATTATATACCTTTACTTTCCGTGTTCTTGTTAATTATTTGGTCAGACACAACACTTAGCGATATCAAAAACGCATTCAGCAACTTCATCGCGACTAGCGCGCAATATTTTTATGTTACTGACATAAATCCAATTGTTTTGTATTGGCCAAAGTGTGTTGATTCTGATGGTGCTTATTGCGATGAATGAATGTTTTTTAATTACATTTTCACCCCACACAAGGCACATTGCCACTTTGGTGTAGGGGGCTACTATCAGGGGCAGCAACTGCTGGGGCACTATGTTGGGATTTGGGCAGCAAGATGTCGGTTCACGTTACACTTGAACTTCTGCATGTCAGTACAGTTAGGGAAGCAGGGACCTGGAATGGAATTCCAGAGTCTAGCGGTTCTGGGGGAGAAACTACTGGCGTAGAAAGATATTTTACATCTAGGGATCTCTACTGTAAAGGGGTGGGATTTAGCTACCTGTCGGGTTCCTCGAGAGTGTCTACGTCGTGGGGGCACAAGTGTCTGCAGTTCGTCAGAGCATTCCCCATTAAATACTTGTAGAACAGGCAGAGGGATGCAACGTTTCGTCGATGGGACAGAGGCTGAAGCTTAGATGCAAGTTCAGGGCATATCAGAAAGGCGACTCTCTTTTGAACCTTGTCTCGGAGCGAGAGACTAGTAGCAGATGCACCAGCTCAAATGTGACAACAATACTCCATACATGGGCGAATGGTGGTCTTATAGAGGTACAGGATACTTTAAGATGTCAGTAGTTTTCTAGCACGGTAGAGAGAGCCTACCTTTTTCGCAGCAGCCCTGGCAATGTTTTCAATATAATTGTTCCAACTCATGTTTCCCTGTGAACGTTAGGCCACGCAGTTTGAAAGATGTACTCTCAGACAGGGAGTCACTGGCCATTGCTATTGGTGGCAGAGAAGGTTTCTTGTAATTATTGAAGGAAACCAGTTTAGTCTTGGCAGCATTGAATGCGACCATCCATAAGCGGAAACATGTTCATTTAAATTAAAAGTTGAAAACCGTAAGAACTTTCTTGTCAACCATATATACTGCGAAATATAGACAGGAGTAATCAGGAATTAACACTAAATCCTAAAATTATGGAAACTATTTTAACTAAGTAAAATTGCACATTCGTTCGCCATACCTTGGGTTGTGTTTGTATAGTTTTCTGCTTGGGTGTGTCCTCATTGTGTGCGCTAGTGTGATTCCCTGTGGGTATCCACGCAGACTCGCACAAACTGAAAAAAAATACGAGGACATTAAAAATAAATAAATAAAAAGCAAATACATGACTCGTTGCATCTTGGGAAATTTCCCTAAAGCTTTACGCATTTATCACGGCGAAATTCCAATTCACAATTTCCAGAAACGTAACAAAAAAAAATTATCTCATGAGAGAGTAATGGGGATTTTGCAAAAGTGGTCGAGCGAGAGTAGCCGTAAGCCTTCAGGCTTAAATAGGCATCCATCACAAGCACGTGCGCGTATATAAAGAAATATATAATCGATATATATATATATATATATATATATATATCTGTGTGTGTGCGCGCGTGTGTGTGTGTGTGCGATACATACATACGTATATATATACATAAACATATATTTATATATATATGCATATTCATATGTGTGTGTGTTATTATATTTATAGTGTATATAGAAATTATTGGTTATTCGTTACGTGTATATGTGCAAATACACACACACACGCATATATATATATATATATGTATATATATATATATATATATATATATATATATATATATATATATATATATATATATATATATATAGTAAGTAAGATGTTTACCCCCATAACTTTTAACGATTTCTATTTTCTCCACCAATATTTATCCATTTTAATACACGGAATAAAATATCTCCATCTGCGTCTTTTTTTCGGGAAACATAAATCTGTCTCTGATGAGAAGTTTGGTGAATTTCCACCATCCAAAGAATTATGTCTACGACAAATTATGCAACTAATAAAATAACATTCGGGTGATGCAAAAGAATCTCTTATTTGAAATATTTACTTGTGATAATAATAATAATAATAATAATAATAATAATAATAATATATATATATATATATATATATATAAATAATATATATGATAATATGTATATATATATAATATATATATTTAAATAATATATATATATATATCCTGGCTATATATATATATATATATATATATATATATATATATATATATATATATATATATATATATATATCCTGGCTTGAGGAAGTTGCCTGTCTAGCCACACTGATGAGTTGTGAAACAGCGAAACAGTACTGTATGTGGATGACTATAATGCTCCTTATCTTGCGTTGAGCATACTGAGAAGTGATATACGAATTACCATGAGCGTATAAGCGATTCTCTTTGTGTAAACAAATCGATGTCAAAACATCGTTAAACTCATTATTCGCGCAGCAGCTAATAGTGTAGTGGTTAGAAACCTTGACTGTCGTACAAACGATCGGGTTTCAATTCTGGCTGGAGGTAGTTGCTTCTCTAGTCGCACTGATGAGCTGTGAAACAGCAAAGCAATACTGTATGTGGATGACTATATATATATATATATATATATATATATATATATAATGAAAACAAAGGTGGAAATTTACAAAAAGGTTTTAGTTATGTGAAAGTCGACAGCTTTAGACAACGGGATGGACAGACTTGTTAAATAATATATACACAAAATTTGTATATACTTTGATGGCTATTTGACTGTGCTATATTCTTTATTTAAAAAGAAACTTTTATATTAACAATTTTGAAACATTGTCATAAAACATAAGTAATGTTTTAATCTCTATTTACCAAATTATTGGATGAATATATAAATTATAAATCTTTGAATAATTTAATACTGTTGGATAATCTTGATCATCGGGAGTGTCGTCAAAAGAATGTCGGTTAGAAGCCTGGATGTGGGTTAGGGATAGAGTTAGGAGGTCAAAATGTGGACGTAGAATCCCCGGAGATTGGGTCAGCAAGATATCCCCACAGTCTCAAGAGGCATCATGATGAAATGTTGACGTCATTTGCCCTAATAAATAACATATACAAACAACGAAAGATACAGAAAGAGAGAGAGAGAGAGAGAGAGAGAGAGAGAGAGAGAGAGAGAGAACGACCACGACGGTCGGGATAAGCGACACTTTTTCTCCCACCTTGCATTAATGTCAAAACTGTCATTCCGAAACCTAAAAGGTTATTTTGAATAGACAAAATATATTTAGAACCAGCTATTTTATTGCAAACGAGTGTATAAATGGAGACAGTGTCCAAAGGGTTTTCTTAGAAATTACATTTACTGAAAAAACACCTGATCATCGGCTGCAGTGAATATATAACGGTACGTGGGAATAAAAAAGCTAATAAAAGCGAATTCAATAGTTTAATAAAAAAATTAAAATTCAAAAACGCAAATTACAAAATAATTACGTCTGTTTGTTGAAATATGAACTAAAAATCGAAATGTACTCCGGTAGATTAATTTTGGTAATGTAGTGATTTTTCTATGCGATTTTAGTGCAGTAGAGCGTTGCATTTTTTATTAAAGAAATGATCGGTTAACAGTAAAATATGAAATAATAAAATGCAACTTCATCCACGTTCATACACGCGTGCATACACAACGAAACGAGAAATGTCCATACTTATATTAGTACATGGTGGAACGATAAAGTTGTTGCCCTAAACAAAACAACACTACAGCTTCATTTTAAAACTTTTATGGTTTTTCAATATCAATCAATTAATGGAACTTGGTTACGTGGTTAGTGCATCTATTCAATATAAACGCTTTCAGTCTCAATCACTGCCTCAATACTAGTCTAGAACTGGGACAACGCCTTTTCCACAACCGCCAGCGGGAGCTCAGCGAATACTCGACAACTGGCAGCGATCAGGTTGTCTTTGGTGGTGTGGGAGATTATGTAAGTGTTGTTCTCGACGCATAACCAAATGAAGTAGTCCAGCAGGTACAGATTGGGGAAGAGAGGGACAGGGAGTTAAGCGTACAAAGTTGTAGCCCTCCTTCTGAAGCCGGCACTGAGTCCTACTGCACAACCCAGCGTCTTCCAGTGGCCACGTAATTGCACCAGGTTATCACTACACTTTAAAACATAGCAGGTACTCTGTGGTGTTGTAAGCCAACTTCGAAAACGTGAGGTGGCATGATATGACCCTCACTTGAAACCACAGCAAAGACCATAAATGTGGTCGGAAATTTTTCATCACCTTGGGCACATCCCTGTTATTAGAGTCAATCCAGTGATGCATTTTGAGGCTGCTGGCACTGGTGCTGTTGTCATAACTTGAATCGGTAGAGAGCATAAGATGTATAGCAACGATACTCAGATATCGCTCGTTGAACATTGTGCCACTTTCGGACATGATAGAAGGCTCCTATCGCTCTTAAGATGTGTACACTACTAGATAGTCTGTAGCAAAACAAAAACAAAAATATCCGGTTTTCATCAAACTGAAATGGAATCATATCGTCTTTTCTATGGCGACAATTCTATTGATGAATGTTAAAATAAAATAGTAAAGCTACTAAGTTATTCATATATTTATACTAGTATTGGCTGCAAGGAAACGTGGCGCAAAAGATAAAATACTAAATAAATTCAGTTCGAAATGAAACTTCTGTGGATGCTGAAAGTTCAATTCTCAGTTGGCATTAAAATTACAATTTTGAATTACATCTACTCGGTCATGACTTAAAGAACAATATCATGTCACTTCGAGGATTAAAAAAAAAAGTTTCATTCGAAATTCTGCGAAAATTGCCTGTGACTGAAATATTGCTTAGTCCGCCTGAAAGATTCCCGAGTTCAACAAGATACACCTGAAAAAGGTTTTATCGAGTGAAACGTTGTGAAAATAAAAACTCCATATGAGAATAGTAGTACAGATAATCTAAATGATACGAATTACGTATCATTATCTCAAAAATTCAGAGACAATGTGTGTATATGTCTTTGCGGCCGCGCACGTGTGTGTGCGTATGTGTGTATGTGTGTATGTGTGCGTGTGTGTGTGTGCGTGTGTGTGTGTGTGTGTGTGCTTACCTATACATATGGGGATTTATTAAGTAAAGGCATTATCTGAATGACTTTTTGTCAACGAATGTCACGCCAGAAAGGTGAACAAAACACTGGAACAGCGAAAAATCTTACATTTACTCACGCGAGATTTAATGGCGAATGCGTAAGTACTTTAAGAAAAAAAAAACACATTTTAACACGAAAATGCCCCTCCCCCGTATCTCTCCGTCCTTTTCCTTATTCCAGCGAAATACTCTTCACAATCTGCCGGGCTAAAGCTCTTAAATCTGAAGATCTCCAACAAAATGGTGGTTTCTTCCACGTCTGTGTCAATCTGGTTTTCTTTCATTTCGCCCCGTGACCCTTTCAAATGACCGAAAGGTCTATAATTGCAATGCGAGCCAAGCAAATTACCTAGTGTAGAAGGACTGCCGCGTTGAATAACTGTTGGCCGTATCCTATTTCAACTCATGTCCACTAGAGGGTCATAAGTGACCACTACATTTTATATAATCGGATTCTTATAGTTCCATGCTTGCACCAACGAACATCCGTCATTGCCTATTACCATCCTAATGGCAACAGCGTCCGCATCTTAATAAAACCATCGCTATCTTTTACACTCTTCACCTTAAACGTCTCATTGTTTGCTTTACGGCGTTTTGTTGTTGCTGCGACCTCTTATGTCTATAACATGCTTTGTCTGTCGGCCAATTAATTGGTTGATTGTTGTCTTTACTTGACATGATATAGCACATGTCATCGCTCAACATTCATATTGAATGGACGTATCTATTTTTAGAAGTAGCCAAACATTTCGATACCAGGGGCTTTTTGTGGGTCAGTATGTACCCCTTAAGCTTAAAATAGAATTTGTGTTGGTTTGTTACACTAAGATGTAACAGACCATCCTTTTTTCTGAACTATCTACCTCCCAAAATACAAAACTGACTTCGAAATCTAGTGGGAGTGAGTAGTTTTTCTCGCTCCTTCTGTCTTTTTTTCTATTGTATCAACATGTTAATAATGAATCAACATGTTAATAATGGATACAGGACTAAGCTCTTATCCCTACTCTCATATTTTTTCTAAGGGAGTCCCTACTTATCAAGGCATGGACGGCTCAACAAGAACTTATTTACATTAGACTTGAAGACAACCCTATTGTAGTCATCTGGAAAGCATGCAAAGGGAACAGAGTTCCACAGGCGAGTAGTTGTTGGAAAGAAGCTTTGTACATGGAATTTACGTTCAGTAATGGAGTGGAGAAAATTGTTTATAGTTGTTGTAGGAAGACGAGGTTTTTGTGAAAGTTTGGAAAATGGAGGCCATAGATTGAGGTTTAGTCGAGCACGTGCCATGAAAATAACGACAGAGAAGAGACAGGTTCGCAAAATCTCCCTTCTGGAAAAGACTCGTGGAAGGGAAGAGAAAAGGGTCTCACCTACTAGGTTTTGAAGACGTTTTTCAACTTTCTAGACATGATATGGTGCTTTGCCCAGCTCATGCAAAGATGTGGCAACCATACTCTATTGTAGGACGAATTTGGCGCTTACACATGAAGAACTCGTCTAACTACACCCACTGAAATTAACTTTCGTTTCTCTCTCTCTCTCTCTCTCATTATATCAAACGTCAAGTGAAAATACCCTGATGAAAGTTTATTTCCTAGAGAATCATATCTGTTTTACAAAGTAACATGAAACTGCTTTTTAACACACTACTACATTATCTTCTTCAAGTCTAATACAAACAAACACTTGTCACTCTTGTATAATCAATTAATCTTAAGAAAAAATCTACACATTCTACCCATTTTCCAATTGTAAATTACATTTTAATCGTAAAACGCACATGTTTATAGGCGTGATTTATATTAGCTATATACACTTCAATAAGAGAATATCTGCTACAGGTGAGAGTGTTCAGGCTGAAGATCATAATTGCTCGGTCACGGTTCTAACATGCTTATGTTTCAAATATCATGCCAATCACTTAGTCTCGTTTAAGCATATATGCAAGCATTTCAGCAGTGATCGCGTAGATTATATTGTTGCATCTTAAAAATATTCCTTAGTCGTTTTTTTTTTTTGCTTTGTTTCTAATTTGGTTTATTTTCCATAATCCACGCCCAACCTTTGCTTGTCATTATTGTTACTTTCGCCGTTTTAAGATTTCGAGTGTTTCTTTCTACTAATTGTATTGTCCATAATGCATTCCACTGGAAAAAGACCAATAAAAGGACACCAAAGTACTGAAAAAGAGAGGGATAGAAAGTGTGTAAATGTGCGTGTGTGGCAGTGTGTGTGTGTATGTGAAAGACAGCAATGGAAAGCTTAATGCATGCCTGTGCTAGAAAAGGTGGACGGTCATGAGAGATGCCATACTTGTAATGGTCACAATTTGCTTGTGAAATAATGGGTGTGTATGTAGACGTTCATATGGTAACAAGCGTCTGTCTCAATAAGAGTTTTGTATGTGTAATACTGTGTCTGCGAATAAGATATAGGCATGTGTATGACATAGTTCATTCGTTTTAAATTCATATATATATATATATATATATACACATTCTACCCATTCTACTAGTAAATTACATTTTAATCGTAAAACGCACAGGTTTATAGGCGTGATTTATATTAGCTATATGCACTTCAATAAGAGAATATCTGCTACAGGTGAGAGTGTTCAGGCTGAAGATCATAATTGCTCGGTCACGGTTCTAACATGCTTATGTTTCAAATATCATGCCAATCACTTAGTCTCGTTTAAGCATATATGCAAGCATTTCAGCAGTGATCGCGTAGATTATATTGTTGCATCTTAAAAATATTCCTTAGTCGTTTTTTTTTTTGCTTTGTTTCTAATTTGGTTTATTTTCCATAATCCACGCCCAACCTTTGCTTGTCATTATTGTTACTTTCGCCGTTTTAAGATTTCGAGTGTTTCTTTCTACTAATTGTATTGTCCATAATGCATTCCACTGGAAAAAGACCAATAAAAGGACACCAAAGTACTGAAAAAGAGAGGGATAGAAAGTGTGTAAATGTGCGTGTGTGGCAGTGTGTGTGTGTATGTGAAAGACAGCAATGGAAAGCTTAATGCATGCCTGTGCTAGAAAAGGTGGACGGTCATGAGAGATGCCATACTTGTAATGGTCACAATTTGCTTGTGAAATAATGGGTGTGTATGTAGACGTTCATATGGTAACAAGCGTCTGTCTCAATAAGAGTTTTGTATGTGTAATACTGTGTCTGCGAATAAGATATAGGCATGTGTATGACATAGTTCATTCGTTTTAAATTCATATATATATATATATATATATATATATGTATATATATATACTAGCAAAAGTACCCGTCGTTGACTGGATTCAAAAACAGCCTACGGAAAATGGACTCTGATTCATTAAAATATGATAGGTTATGAAAAGGAAGGGTTGTAAAGAGATAGCTTCGTATTTGGGGGTATCAAACCAAAGCAAAATATGATGACAGTAAAAATAATATAGATAAATTCCATAATTTATTATACCATACCTGTTCACACTGAAACACTTATCACAATATTCTGTGGATCTATATTATAAGACCTTGTTAAACTTTGTGACATATTTCCATTCTATGGAGGTCAGGCGCGAACGAACACCCCATAATTTTATTATACCATATTTCTTCAAACTGAAACATAATTATCAAAATATACTTACGCAGATAGATATGAAAAGTCTTTATTAAAGTTTGTGCCTATTTCCATTGTATGGTGGCCATGCGCGAACGCAGACCCCACAAGTGATTATTGTGTGGTTCCAACAAGAGAAAACGGGTATATTTGAAAGTACGTAGCCATCAACAATTATAGGTTTTTCAGACTTTTGTCATTTTTTAATATTTTAAAATATTTTTATAACGCCTTTCCAGCCTTGTTTAGCTCTCTTAAGATATTTTTGTATAATTTTTTTAGTTAAAAGTTATAGGGAATTTCCTTTTGGAAAACATTTCATTTTTGCTAACACGACTGGGCTTCTGGGAGAAATGCCAATATGAGAATTGATGTCTCCAACGGGGTAGGTCAACATTTCAATCAGTCAGAGTTATATATATATATATATATATATATATATATAAATAAATATATATATATATATATATATATATCTTACACTAATTGCGAAAGCATAAAACACTAGTGTCTGTACGTATAAAGAATAAATATTATTTATACTTATAATTATCAAGCCCCATTTAAGTACATTTAAGTTTGATCACTGTCTGGAAAATATAAACTAAATGGGGAGTCAATTAAGTTAATGCAACGTTCACGATTCCGCTCATTTGAACACTCTAGACAATTGTATATGCCTGAATTTGGCGTTTATAAGTTACTAACAGGAGCTGTTTACCAGCCTTGCCCGGTGGAAGTATGTCCTCTCGAAAAAAATTAAAAGACTCTTGTTTTTGTTCTTGTTGTACAAACCCAAACATCCTCATGTTAAAAACGGCTTTCGGAATAGACACACCTAACATACTCATGTTAAGAACGGTATTCGGAATATACACCCCTAACCTCCGCATGTTAAGAGCGGCTCTAGGAATAGACATCCCATGTTAAGATCGGCTTTCAGAATAGACACCCAATTTATTAAGTTTGGAGGTGTGTCAAAATAATTGCCCCAAATTTAATCACGATAATGGCTGTCATTATAATGTCACGTGCCAATTCTATAAAAAAAAATTTGGAAGAACATTAGATTTGTTCTTCACCCGTGCGTACTAACTTTCCAGTGTTTTAAAGTGCATAATACAGGACTTTATATATCGGAAAGTACATGTATTCGCCAAATATAAATGAGATTTTCTTAATCAGAATAGTAGAAAACCTATCAAAGGCGTCGTGTTAAAGAAAAGTGCATAGGTGGAGTTAAGAGAAAAGTGGTCTCGAAGGCAAACTAATTTTGATATATACATACCTGCATAAAAATCTGGGCATCAACTTAATTCTAAGCGGTTAATGCCGAAAACCAAAAAAATAAAAAATGGTCCCGTAAATATTAATGTTATGTTTTAGGGTGTTCTGTGCTTTTGGGAGATATATGCGCAATGTTTATGTGTGCATAGGTATAGAAAAAATAAAAGGAAACGCCTCGTCTTAAACCAAAGTAAAAATGAAAACAATAGAACTAGCGTAGGTGTGGGTTCCTTAAAGAGAATCGAAATTGTAAAAAGAAAAAATGCTACACGTAAATATTAATATTATGTTGAAGTTTTCTTGGGGGAGGATATCTGTTCGATGTTAACGTGTGCATAGGCATAGGAAAATATAATAAAAAAAACAACAAAAAATATAAATTTTACGTAAAGTTAAATTTATATTTTTTATCGGTAATTCTATTTTAGGACGCCGGTACGCCAACACGGCAGATTCAATCCGCCATTTTCGTTCGCCAAAAAATAAGCCAGTGCGCCAAATAAATAAAAACAAATTTCTACAGAAAAAAATTGTTTGTACATTCTTATCTAGCGAATAAATATAAAATTACATAGGAAATACCACGTTTATTATTTTTTTAATCCAACAACGAAACTGAAATTGATGTTTTGCTTCTAAGACAAGACTAATTTTTGATAAATCTTTCCGTGGCGTACTGGGAAATATTTTCTAATGGAACAAAAATGAATAAAGTATATTTTTACAAGAACATTTATGAATTTTAAAATGGATACAATCCGACGTTATGATGTGAAAAAAGGAATCGGAAGACCGGGGGCACGACGTTTCGCCCGAATCATGCGGGCTTTTTCAAGAGCTGTAGTCACTGACAAGAGGGTCGATGTTTTTAGTTTTATATATATTGGGGGAGTGTATGCAAATAAAACCATTATACAAATATACAAAAAAACAAAAAAACACATATACATTTATTAACCAGTGTCTAGATTATTTTCGTGCAATATTATTTTATATAGTGGAAAGAAATGTTAAAAATCCTTTTCTCTGTTTGATAGTGTTAGTAGAGTTAGAGATAAGAACAGATTCCAACAGACGGTTTGTTGACCTACTATGTATATGCTTTAGGAGGGTCGCATTTTCGAAATCGAAATGATGGTCATTTTCCATTATGTGACCGAAAAGAGCATTAAGTGTACTGTTATTCTTTATGTCTCTTTTGTGTTCATATAATCTTTTAGCAAGGTTTTACTGCGTCTCTCCTACGTATATTTTGCCACAATCAAGGCACGGTACGGTATAAATTCCGGCTTGTGTTAATGGTTTATTATTGTTAGTTTTAGAGTTCCGAGTTAAATCTTTTATCGTTAGGAAGGTTTTCTGTACTATTTGAACTACTTGAACGGCAACTAACGATAAAAAAAAAATGCCGGAAATTATTCTAATAGAATAGATAAAGTTAGGACTTTATTTAAGTAGTATACTTAATATATACTATTACTGCAAGTTTGCATGTATTGTAAATGCCTTCTTCTTGCTGGCAAATCAAACCATCTCATATAGTTAGCCTTATGTTCAAGTACATTCGAAAAATAATACAGTGCAAAGAAACAGTTACTCATGAAAACGAACCTCCTAAAGTAAAACCTTGAATAATTATCTAAACTCGAATGTAAAGTAATATTAAGCCGACTTTACAAATTAATAATGGTTAATTATTGGATTTTAATTAATTTATGAGATGAAACTCTAATGATTTAAACTCGATAGATAACGACACTTCCACCCATTAATATGGGGGGGGGGACATTATCATCAAAAGTGTCCTGAATTGTTAACTAAGCACCGGACTTACTACTTAGATATAGATAAGTCACTTGTCCCCATCCCCCCCCACTTTTTTTTTCTTTTTTTTTAATGGAGAGTAGATAATACAGTGGATGTGTTATCGACACCTCCAGTAACTCTTGCTTCTCCTTTTTAGTCCCTCAGTCCTCATGCAAATGAGTGATTTTTCTGACAAAGGGTGAAGAAAAAGCTGCTTTAAAGGTCGGTAGTACTTGGTGACCAGTAGTCTGAGATGCCGGAAATTTTTCTGTCTCTGTCTGTCCTTGTGGCCATGTCACTAGTAAGGGTGCTGGAGGTAAACGTTTGTCTGGGCTGACGTTATCCGCCTGATAGTCAGGGACCCGAACCTTGGATTAACCACTAAGGAGGCTGTCCTATCAGCAGGCGCAAAGTACTGGGACTGCTGTATTGCCATTTGGTGAGTGGATCTGGACCATGCAGTAGTCTCTGGTGGGGCCTCTCGATGCCATACTAGTGGGTAATTGTTACGCCTTTACCTTTTCGTGTGCTACAAAAAAAAAATTCCTGTTTTTTTCTCTCTTACTTTCCCTCTCTGTACTGCTCTAACCAAGTATGCCGACCTATTCCACAAATCCCCAAACCTCAACATGAAATATATCCAGAATAAAAACTCGATTAAACCTAGAACCCCATCTTTCAACGTAGACCCCTACTACCAGGTCTCCTTATCCAACATCAGGGGTCTACGTTCCAACCTTCCAGAGGTTGAAACCCAATTACAGGAGACGAAACCGGACATATTATTTCTAAGTGAAACTGGAATAGGACCGACCACTACCCTAGACGAGTTCAAAATTAACGGATACTCAAATTTAACAGCTAAATCTGACCCCCAAGATCGCCATGGGCATGGAATATGTGCCTACATTAAGGATGGCTTCCCGTGTGGCAGGGATATCTCTAGAGAAGATCCTAATTTACCCTATATGTGCTTCAGGGTTGCACTTGCTAACACCACTGCATTTATATTTGCCCTCTATAGGCCCCACAACAGCGGAGTTACTATCTTTAAGAGCATATCTGAGAAAATTGACCACATACTGTCTTCACATCCCTCGGCTAACATCCACATATGTGGTGATTTCAACGTCCATAACGTGGAATGTCTGACCCATTAAAATAAGACAGATGATGAGGGAAGGTTTTGTCATGATTTTGCCATTGCTTATGACCTCACTCAGATTGTTCGCGAACCCACCCGTGTGCCCGATACACCCGGTCAATATGCAAGCCTCTTAGACCTTTTTCTCTCAACTTCCCCTGAGCTATGTTCATGTTCTAATAATTCTCCTCTAGGATCCTCCGACCACTCCGTCGTATCAGTTAAGATAAAAACGAAATGTAAGAAGCCCCCAGACGTACCCCTCCACCGTACTGTATACCGATACTCTATGGCTGACTGGGATAGCTTCCGTACATTCATATCTGATTTACCTCTGCACTCCATGTTTAAAAAGGATGTGTCCTCTATAGTATCAGATCCGACCGAATGGTTAATTGTAGGCATAGACCAATTAATACCATCTAAAAAGTTCCAACAAAAACCTAACAGCCAGCCATGGTTCTCCCCAGAATGTGCTGCTGCTATCGCGCACAGACATCACTTTTTCCATAGCTACCAACGTAATAGATGCACTGAAACTAAAGCTGCTTTCAGGTCTGCCAGCAACCACTTTAAAAGAGTAATCAAAAATGCAAGAGAGCTATATGCCCAGTCTGTTAAATCCAAGGTAGCTGATCAGCGGCTTGGATCCCACCAGTTTTGGCAAATAACAAATAAAATCCTGAACAGAAGTGTGCGTTCTATACCAACCATTATCAATGGACCAGAGGTCATCTCGTCAGCGTCAGACAAGGCCAAACTATTTGCAAAGAACTTTGCAGCTAATTCTACCCTATGCGACGAAGGCCATCAACTCCCCATATTTCCTCCTATAACACAGAACAAGCTAGGTAACATACAAATATCCGTGCAGGAGGTCGCCAAACTAATAAAGAACCTATGTTCCAGTAAAGCAACTGGCCCTGATGGCATCCCAATTATAGTGTTAAAAAAGCTTCAACCAGAACTTGCTCCCATACTTACGAAACTATTTAAGCGCTGCCTTAAGGAGAAGTGCTTTCCGACTCCCTGGAAGACCTCTTCAGTTTGCCCTATATTTAAGAATTCAGGTGATAAGTCATCTCCCTCTCAATACAGACCTATAAGTCTCCTGTGTGTTATGAGTAAGTTGCTGGAATCCATATTAAATAAAGAAACAGTCGACCACCTCAGCAGGAATAACCTACTTAGTGACACACAATATGGTTTCCGCTCTGCAAGATCTACCGCAGATGTGCTGACGGTTATATCCCACAGGATAAGTGAATCTCTTGACAAAGGCTTCCTTTCTAGGCCAATTGCTCTTGACATATCAAAGGCCTTTGACAAGGTATGGCATAAGGGTCTACTTCACAAGATTTCCAGCTACGTTATAACGGGAAATGTTTTCTCAATCATTAAATCATTTCTCTCCGATAGGCTCATAAGAGTAGTGGTCGATGGACAAAAATCGGAGGCCTGCAATATAAATGCTGGAGTCCCCCAGGGGTCAATCATGGGCGCAACTCTCTTCCTGATCTACATCAATGACCTCCCTAAACACATACTTAAATCATTCGTTGACATCTATGCTGATGACAGAACCATCTACGGCAACACATCAAAGGCTGTAAATGACAAAGTTCTCTCTGATTCTCTCTCCTCTGATCTCGAGCGCGTGGTTCAGTGGGGGAAGATGTGGCTGGTTACCTTTAATGCATCCAAAACCAAACTCCTATCCTTACATCATCAACGCTCTGATCCCCGGCTGGCATCAATTGTGATGGATGGCTCTCGTCTGGGTGAGGCTCTGTGTTTTGACAAGCTTCTGGGTTTGACCTTTACTCCTGATCTGAAATGGAACACGTACATCAAGGCTGTTGCCAAGGTCGCTGGAAAGATGGTGGGATCCTTCTACCGCTCCAGAAGATATCTCACTACTGATGCAATTCTCTATCTATATAAAAGCCAAGTACGTCCAAGGATGAAATACTGTTGCCATATCTGGGCAGGAGCTGCTAAAATACCCTATCCTGCCTTGACAGAGTACAAAATAGACTTCGTGGCTTAGTGGGGGATGCCCTTTTCTCTACCCTGCAACCTCTCTCCCACAGAAGAGACGTTGCGAGCCTGTCCTTGTTTTATCGTTATTTCCATGGCAGATGCTCGTCTTAACTCCAATCTCTGGTCCCCCCTCGCCAATCTTTCACGAAAAACACCCGTCTAGCTGAATCCACTGTGAAAAATTTCCCCCACTCGATATCTGTGCCTAAATCAAAACGCGGATTCCATGAACAAAGCTTCTTTCTTAGAACTGCACGCCTGTGGAACTCTGTTCCGTCTGCCTGCTTCCCTCCGGACTACAACTTGGATGTCTTCAAGTCCAATGTTAACAAATTCCTAATGAACCGCCCCCTTAAGTAAACACTTCAGCAAATCTCCTCCCTAACTTAATGTACTTGCAATAACCCTTATCCCTGAGTGGCTTCCGGGCCTTGATAAGTGGTGATCACTGTGTAAAAAAAAAAAAAAAAGCCGATTTTGTTAAGGTTTTTATAAATGTTATTATTTTTTATCGTTAGTGGGAACAATTAGTCTTCTACTGGAATCTGCTCTTATTTCTAACTCTACTAACATTGTCAAACAGAGAAAAGGATTTTTTAACATTTCTTTCCACTTATCTAAAATAATATTGCACGAAAATAATCTAGACACTGGTTTATAAATACATATTTGTTATTTATTTGTTTTGTATATTTATATAATAGTTTTATTTGCCTACACTCCCCCAGTATGTATAAAACTAAAACATCGACCATCTCGTCAGTAACAACACCTCTTGAAAAATCCCGCATAATTCGGGCGAAACGTCGAGCCTCCGGTCTTCCGCTTCCTTTTCACATCATGATGTCGGATTGTATCCATTTTAAAATTCATACTGTCAGAATGGAAAACCAACCCTTCAAAAGAAAGCTGGGTGAATATAAAAATACACTAATCGTAGCCCACTCCAACATGAACAGGAGTGCTTTCTTACAGAAATGCATTGACGAGACGGTCATTCACAAATGTACAAACAAGTCATTTCAAACTTTCCATCATATTTTTCCTAAACACATCGAGCAATACCTTAAGACATCAATACATAATCTTAAAGACAGAGCAAGTTACTTACGAACTACCGCAAAATCACTAGCAAACGATCTATATTCTAATCATTCTCTCTCCAATAACATAACTTCCAAAATCAGACAACGGATAAAATCTTTCAACTCCGATCATAACAAAAAACTTAACAAAAATTATCCAACATAATTTCCAATAGCAAGTAGAAGTTTCATCGGATGGCCTGGAGTTATTCAAAATCTCACCAAACCACCATCAACAAACATTGAAACAGAAGTCCTTAGCTTTCGTTTGAAATTCACAACAGGAATCTTTCCTAAAAACACAACTAATATGATCTCCCATAACTACAAACATGAAGACACTGACTTCATGAAAAGTTTTATTCAAGGCATTATATCCGCGACTGCCACTGAAACCATGCATATCGTCTTACCGAAACGTCACATAGACGCATTATTGCATATGACTAACAACTATAAAATCATTATCACACTTGCAGACAAAGGTGGCGGTGTTTTAATTATGGAAACAACAGAGTACAAGAATAAAATATTTCAACTCTTGCGAGATAAAAATACGAAGAAACTGATTCCGGTACAATACAAATAGAAACTGATAGGCAGAAGTTTGGATTGTCAATTGGTAGCCCCCTAAGTCGGGTCCTGGCGTGCCTGTTTCTAGAGTTTACTGAAAGTGGCTCCTTAAAATATAAATTACCTAAGGGTGCATCGTATTACAGTAATGCCACTAATAAACTTAATAAAATAGTACCTACCATCAATTACACTTACGAAACTGAAAATAATAATTCCATATCATTCCTAGACATACACTTAATTAATAATAATAATCAACTAAAATTCAAAGTTCATCGTAAAACAACTAATAGGAATGATTATGTACATTTTTACTCGCAACACAATGTCAACGTAAAAAAAGACATTATAATTGGATTTAATCTAAGAGCTATGAGAATATGTAGCAAAGAATGTCTAAACGATGACTTTGAATATATAGAAACTACATTCAAGAACTTACAATATCCCCAATACTTCCTACTTAACGCTAAAAAAGGGCGTTAAAAATCTATCAAAACCGAGATCAAAACAACCCCCAAGAAACCCTAACACACAATAGAATACTAATTGTCTCCACTAACGATAAAAATAATAACATTTATAAAAACCTTAACAAAATCGGCTTTCAAATAGCACAGAAAACCTCCCGAACGATAAAAGATTTAACTCGGAACTCTAAAACTAACAATAATAAACCATTAACACAAGCCGGAATTTATACCATACCGTGCCTTGATTGTGGCAAGATATACGTAGGAGAGACGCAGCGAAACCTTGCTAAAAGATTATATGAACACAAAAGAGACATAAAGAATAAGAATACACTTAATGCTCTTTTCGGTCACATAATGGAAAATGACCATCATTTTGATTTCGAAAATGCGACCCTCCTAAAGCATATACATAGTAGGTCAAACACGCCGTCTGTTGGAATCTGCTCTTATCTCTAACTCTACTAACACTATCAAACAGAGAAAAGGATTTTTAACATTTCTTTCCACTTATCTAAAATAATAGTTTACGAAAATAATCTAGACACTGGTTAATAAATATATATTTGTTATTTTTTGTATATTTGTATAATGGTTTTATTTGCATACACTCTCCCAATATATATAAAACTAAAAACATCAAGCCTCTCGTCAGTGACCACACATCTTGAAAAACCCCGCATAATTCGGGCGAAACGTCGAGCCTCCGGTCTTCTGCTACCTTTTCACATCAAGAACATTTATACATTTATTTAGCCAATAAACATAAAATCACGTATGAAAAGCTACGTTTATTATTTTAAAAAATCCAACTTATATAAATAATACGAATTTATGTAAAAATGTCACCGGTAAAAATGTCACCGGTAAAAATGTCACCGGTAAAAATGGCAAAAGGGAATAAATAGGTAAAAATGGCACGTTTAGAAACGTTTACGAAGTGAGGACGAAGCTCTACTTTAAAATCCTCTCCCAAAATAAAAGTAAATAAATATGTTTAGAAGACATCTACACAGGTAGGGGTGGGGTTAGGCTTTTTAAATAGGGGCTAATCACGGCCAACGTCAAACTGAAAATGCTTTTTCTTTGTTTGACTGATTCTTTTTGCAAGCCTGTATAAAACACTTTAGAGAAGTAGAGATGAGAACTGGCTATTTTTATTCGTTTGACTGTTCATCAAAATTTATAACCCCAACAAAGTCAGTATCAAAGCATCAGCGGAAATTTAGACATATAAAATCAAGCGTGGGTTCTTTGGTATGGCAGGAGCGCGTCTGAAATATATGTCCTGTTTAGAGCACAATTAAATGATGAATTGCGTTTTAAACTTTTTAGTCTAGAGCACAATTGAATGATGATACTTGACCTTTGCGTTTTAAACTTTAATTCAAGTCATTGTATAAAAATAATTTTATAAAATTAAAATTAGGTTCTCTATCTTTTCTCGATGTAGACTACAATGTATTGTGAACTGGGTCACTGCGAAGAGGCATGTGACGCTTTCTCCCGGTGCACCGCGATGAGTCTCCAACTAGAGCAGGCAATCAATCGATTTGATTGAAAAATAGATGATTCATCGATTTCAACGACAATAAAAATGTGGGAGTGTGAAGTATTCTTTGATCATCATTCAATCCCGGGCAACATTGGGTCTCTGTGCTAGTAATAGCTACATTTCTTTCACAACAAATTATTATATTTGCGAATTGGGGAAAAATATAAACAAAAACAAAACAAAAGCAACGATAATTTTATAAATATTGGCAAACCAGAACAGCACCGATTCGAAGTTAGCAGCATTATTTGAAGTCATTATTGAGAATCGAAAGATAGGATACTATCGAGGCGTTTTTTTTTCTTATTCTCACGTAACGCTTGACATAACTTGCTTTTCGAACACATTAAATGTTTTAAAGTCTATCGTAAACAAAACCCACGATCAGAATTGATTATTTGTAAATGTGAATGTGTAATTAAATTTTGCCAATTTTCTGTATAATAACATATTTTTTGGAACAGGTAAAGATCGTATTGGTGCTAAAAATTAAAATCAGTGGCTGCCCACAATTAAATCTTTGAATTAAGTTTCCATTTTCAGGACTTAAAAATAAATTGAATTTAGGTAGATATGGCAGCGATAAAATTTTATTTGGACTTTTTTTCAGATTATTATACATAAAAATTTATAATAAAATAATTATTAAATAAAACGTTATAATTTTTAAAAAGTATTAAAAATTATTTATTTATTATCTTTTTTTAGGGCGGAGGCTTTCTTTAAAATTGAATTTCCTTCAGTATTATCTTTAATTATCTATTTTTGAGCTATTATTATCAAGACCCCTAAGATGTAATCCCCTCATGTCGGATATTATTTCTCGTTCTTACGTAACACTCGACGCTACTTTTTTCTTTTTATCTTTAAAATAAGTTAAAGCACTAACAACTCAGCCAGCTCGGTGGTAAAATCGATTTTGCCCTTTTAAAAACAACAGTAAATAAGGTGGTAACCGCGACGGAATAGGAACTCCAAATCTCCTAACACAATCCTCGGTAATTACTGCCTTCCATAGTTGTTGTCGTCACACCACGTTTTGGCCAATTAAGCATCTGCCCAGCTTTGGGTAGGATTGAAAGCGCTATCTTCGTGAAACGTCGAGAAACCAAAAACTAAAAACGGATAGGGGTAATAGTCCGCAATGAATAAATGAATAAATTATACAAATTACTAATCTCAATTATTAATTTCAATAAATTAAATAAAACAGTAAATAACTATAAAATATAAATAAATAAATAACTATAACTATAATAAGTAAATAACTATAAAATATAAATAAATATTAAAAAAAAGTTTTGTGTTCTTTAGACTCGTTTTCGGACTTAATAAATGCTTTAAAAAGTGAAACTACTAACAACCTATCGAGTTAGGTAGAAAGTGAACACTTAGAAACTCGATTTTATCTTTTTCAAATAAATCAGTTAACAAGTAAAAATGTATAAAAATATTATTGGTGGGGTATAGTCTCTTTTAAAAAGAATATCTCCCGTAAAGCCGTCATAAAATGTTTTCAATCGATAGTTATTAAATAATGGACGAGTTTTCCTACCTACCTAAAATGAACGACGGTTATGGGGACGAGTTTTCCAGCCATAATAAAAACACACTTTAAATGAAGTTTAAACACAAATAAATTTATTCATGTATGTAGCAGACTCTTGCTTTTGGTAGCATTTATTTGTTGAGCATTTGTTTATTATGTCTGTTCTTTTTCTGTTAATGACGGTAATAAATGCCCCAACCAATTGTTTTTTATTGGGGTACAGGTATAAGTTTAAATGTGGATATAATTTTCTTTTTAATTAAGACAATCTTCAGAATGTTTTTCTTTATTTATTTTATCCAAGATTTTGATGAACTCAACGGAGATTTTTATCTATATTTTTCACTTGCGTCCGAAGAGAAGTGCCATAAACTTTAATTATTTCAGCGGAAGCCGATAGGAGACACCGCCAATATACAGCTGGCGTCAACGAAATATAAAAAAAATTACTTCCGGAGGATTCAGAACCTTCTAATAATCAAGTGAACTTCCCCGGCTGGAATATATATTTATTTGGCGAATAGACGCTAAATGTTTGAAAAAAAAAATAAGCAAGGTATCTCCATAAATGACCAATAAATAAAAGAAATTAAAGGGTGCGGGTCAATGTTACATCTGTAAATGAGATTCATAACCCATTCTGTGGCCTTTCTAAGTATTTTGCTGTAAAATACAAGTCTAATAATAATAAAAAAAACAATATATATATATATATAAACAAATAAAAACAATATATATATATATATATATATATATATTTCAGCATTGTGATATCTATTCATATATTTATCTGTGAATCGATATCTCTTTATATATTTATAACATCTCAGTATATTAATATATCCTTGTAGCAATGGTTATTTTTTCTTAGCCGTCGATATGTCTGAATCAACGGAAAACGATCCGGTCGTGTCCTTGCAGAATAGAACCGTCCATATCTACAAGTCTGCAATCGATCCGTGTTCGGGACAATATTCTGCGTGATTTCTCGAGGTTTAGTTCCTCTCTATCCGTGAGTCCCAGTGGGATGCTGTTTTCCAAGTTTTGCCTCATTAGACCGCGTTCTCGCGAGATGTTGACGTCACAGCGAGACTCTCTCACCGTCCCCATCAGCTTCTCGCAGACCTTCAACATACGCAATAAAATGTGGGAATTTTCTGCATACGCAGCGATGTAAGAGATGTTCATAATGAACTACTGAACAACAATAATGACAATGATTGTCTTTATCCGTTTATATACAAAACAAATCGCTTCGATATTTCAGAACATGAAATTAGTGAACAACTTAAATTATCAGATATAACATAATGCGTCATATATATATATATATATATATATATATATATATATATATATATATATATATGTATATATAGGTTGATGTAAAAACAATGTCGATTTTGACGTTAAACAATATGTGTATAAAAACGACAATATTTTTGCACCGAATATATTTGTTTCTTTCAGTATTTGTCTATCTCGCTCTCTTTCTATTTCTTACATTCTATATATGTGTATATGCATTATATATTTAAACACTATGAATTACATATATTACAAGCATACCCGAGTTTTATTTGCATTTATCTGTTATTTCAAGGGTTTTAAAAGTTTAAGCCATTTATCTGCGACTCATAAAATAGAAAGAAATCGAAGAATAGAATTCAATAGGAATTCGAATTCAATTGCGATCGAGAAAATTGATTTCTCTTTAACCTTATATATATATATATATATATATATATATATGTGTGTATTTATATATATGTACATGTATGTTTAGATAGATAAATAAATTTACATGAATATAAATATTAAAGCAGACATTTTAAATACATATAAATTAATATGATTCAAAAATCATAACAGAACACGAAAATTCCAAATTCTCACCTACTGTTTCGTTAGCGTTTTAAAGAGTGAATAGTTGAAAATGATCCTACGTAATACATCCAATCTTGCAATATATACAGATAAAATACACATGTATATATACATGTGAGGTTATTTTTTTCAGAGATTAAGCAACCAATGACGTTTAACGAGGTTAATACAAGAGTGCTCTATTTCGTTGTAGAGCAGGATCTATTCTTTATTTATTTTTACATACGTGGTAATATGTTGCTACGCAGTCATGAGCATGGTTCGGTCAGATAGATACCTGTAACTAGAGACCTTTCGTGCGATACAGCTTATACGAAAACAAAGTTTGCAAGGAAAATATCTGGTCTTCTTCGTTACAGGGAGTTAATATCAGGAGGCTTATTCAAACGTTGTGAAAAATAAATTGAGTTGATTGTAAATAAGACCTAATTAGAGTTCGGATGTGAGTTTGTGTTTAGATATAGGAATGAATGAGAAAGGACGGGGAGTCAAGAATCGAGGCAGAGGTAATGGAAGACTAGGAACTCATAGTATTAGTAAGCATGTGTGATAGTCGCCCTAAATCTTGAATATACTAGTGTGTATAGGTTCAAACAGTAGAGGAGTGCAGTTTTGACATATTTGTGCTAAAAGTGTTTTCAGATTTAATCGGCGTTTATTAGTTATAAAATAATGTTTATGTGGTTAGAACATTTACGACTACCGTTGCTCTTTTGTATGTCTCCCCCTGCCAACATTATCATCCCTACACACATTAGTGAAGGTGTTAAAAGATGAGGAAGAAAAAGATAACAGACAAAAGACGCATGGGAGAAACGAAAGTCAAGGAAAAAAGAAAGAAAAAGAGAACGGGAATAAAAAAAGCAGGAGAAAGAAAAGAAAGCAAATCATTTATTTCCGGTGATTCTAAAGCATGTCTGTCTCCGTTTTACTGTACCATCACTTCATTTTCTCATCATAGAAATTTTTACTTATTTACTACGTGAAGCTTTGAAATTTTTATAACAATAAAAAATAATATAAAAAATATCAAAATGTATATAATTAATAGATTTCCATGCTTAGATATAATTATCTACTTTAATGGTGATAATGATGATAAAAACAAGAAGGAAATAGGGGATAAAGATGGTGGTGACTGTGGTATTTATGATAATTGATAATGATAATTTTTAATAATTTTATTGATTAATAATGGAAACAATAGTGGAAAGAAAATGTTTAAAATAAAATTAAAAATCTAAATGTAGATAATAATGAATTTCAAAAAATATTGATATACGTATTCATATATGAATATACACATATGTAAATTCGCACATATATGTTTTTTATTACTTTTGGAGTCGATTCATATAAAAACTATTCCAAGGGTAGTCTTTAATTTATGTTATATAACGGTGCATATTCTTTTACTGTTTTAATTCATAATGTACTTGGTGGTTGTGTAAGATGGAAAATAATCAGAGTTTAGAGTTGGCGAATTAAAAGTTAAATATAAGTAAGTTTTTCATGAATCACGTGATCCTTTAAAGTTTTAAATCATCTTCATCAGCTTTTATTCATTTTAATCCCATGTGTGAGTGTTTGTTCGTCGGAGAAACGTATAAACTGTCTCTATGAGTGGTTTGGTGTTCGTAACTCACCCAATGAAACACATGTAAGGCAAAATTAATTAAAATATTGTAAACAAATAAATATTAATTTCGATTTGGAATGCCAACTATATATATATATATATATATATGGGTTCGGAGGAACAATTTAGATATAACCAGTATCCAAATGTTTTTCACAAGTGATAGTTTTTTTGGTAAAACTCTACTTTGTCTTGTGATGCATTTGAATAATTGACGATCAAACACAGTGACAGTTAAATAAATATGTATAAACGAAAATACGTGAAAAAGAAAGGCAAATTGAAAAATATATTTGCTCAACTGATAGACTAGTGTTAATGACCATACTCTCCGCGTGCCCGTCTTTGACCGACTTACGAAGTTATGTCATAGATAGAAGTGACGTCCTGGAATAATTCATTATTCCAGGAAGTAGGAGTGCATCAGATTAGGAAATGAAAGAGGATTCAAACAAGTAATCTATAGATTTAGTAGATATTGATTTTATAAGTTTTATTTTCTAATGCTTAATCGGTGACTTAATAATTTCCAACACAATATAAAAACCTATGAATTCTGCTGTTTCGATTTCGTTGATTTTTCACCAATGACGATTTTATCGCAAGACAGAAACTTTTCAGTTTAATTTATAATTTTTAGATTAAATGAAATATATCAGTAATTCTACTTTATATTTTCATATTCACAATTTTATAGTGATCAACGGGGAATAATTCTAATAAAATAATTAAGAGATCTTGAAATAACTAGATATTTTTAGAGACTCAGGGACAAAATGGCGGCTTCACAAGTTTCTGCCATGAATTATTGTATTTAAATTACAACGAGCTGGTCTGATTCATATTAGAATAATGATACTGATATCTCATTCTTCGAACAAACAAAATTTGGCAACAAGGGTGAGATTTGATTAAATACCAGATCTCAAAAACAAAACAAAAAACACAAACACACGAGAAGAAAAAACTTCGGAGAATTTTTTCTGCACAAACGGAAAAATCTTTTACACAATAATTTGTTTTGTGACCACACGAAAAAACTTTTTTTTTACACAACGATTTTGGGAACACACGAGAAAAAAAGCAAAAAAAAAAAAACATTATTTTTAGTAGAAACGGGAAAAAATTGCGGAAAAACAAATAGAAAAATATCGGAATTATTTTCGTTATAGATTAAAATTTAATAAAAAAAAATATTGCGAATGCAGCAAAAAGATTTTTAAGGCTCAAAACTGTTTAATTCAAACTTTCACGGCATAAATTAAAAAACAATTAATGGAAACACGAAAATCAATTTCTCTGGAAATTATAGCAAGCACGATAGCAGATTTTCCCTTAATCTGGATTCAAAACAACATTTTACTGTTTGGTATGGACGGTGGAAGGATATGTTACAACACGAGTTTGCATCCCTGAACGACGCATGGAAATCTCGTTTACTACTTCGCAGGCTGGGCATATAGAACATAAAAGATGTTCAAACTTCATCTTTCAAAAAAAACAAACAAACAAACAAAAAAAAACAGAATATTTCTCATATGATGAAACGATATCTCAATTATCAACCATTTTTGGTGAGTCAACATCTTTATTTCATGTCCGTTACAATTGTTTAAAATTAACGAAATATGATACAGGCGTTTTTTTTTCAAATATGTTGGAATTGTTAATCTACAATGCGAACATTTTCGGTAAAAATCACTTACAGATGTTCAACTCAAATGCCTATTTTCATCACAGGTTTACAATCTCGATAAGATGCGGACATAAGCACATGTCTACTGCTTTTGGTGTTGCATAGCGATGGGGTGTTCATAATGGAGAGAGACAGGGACATGTAATACATGATAGACGATGATGAGAGCGAGATACTTTTTCTTCCTAGCACATATTTTAGGGAGAGTGATCAGGTCTTTTAACACAGAAGGGGACTGTCGTTACTTAGGATAGAGAGACGCATTGCTTAGGATGGGTTATACAAAGTTAATTAAGATGAGAGGACACAAAGTTCATACAAGGTGATTACACATTACCTTTTTCTGTAGAAAGACGACACGACACAGTTTTACAAAAAATATGATGATGTTCTGTTATACCATTTCACCGATCGAAATGATGATGACATCCAGGAATTCAAAGTCGTTTCTACATGTTTAATGGTCTAACCCTTCGCTTCTAAAGGGGGACCCTCCTCATGTCAGCTGTGTCCGGCTGACTGTGCTAACTTCGATCACGACTCGACTGCCTCCGATCTTCGTCTCTAATTGTCTTACTCATCTTCGACTCTAGCTCCTATATTGAGATCTCATTTCTGCCATGACGTCATACGTGTGTCTGTAAACGTGATCGACCCACGTGGCCTAAACATACGTGTTTCGGCACATGTTTCCAAACAATTTCTGCAGACAAAGAATTCTCACTAACCTATTTTTCGACCATACTTATTTTTCAATATGTTTTTACATTGCTATTGTTCGTTCTTCTCTAAAAAGAATTGAACAATCAAAATTCCTTTTACAACAACATATCTAAACTATTTTATGTGAACTGAACAATGCTAAATTATATTTCTGAACCTTGCTTACAAAGTTCAAATCTCGGTCGATCCTAATCTCATTTTCACTTATCTAATATTTTTCTTACTTAGAAGAAAAGGGGAAACTTTTCTTCCAACAATGGCTCAAAAGACAACAAAATATCTGTACACATTCTGACCACAGAATGTCAACGACTAATAAATCTAAAAGAGGCACGACAATGGTGCAACAACAAAGCCCATCATTTCAAACAAAATCAAATAGGTGGAGAAATTATCATTCAGTTCGATACCAATTAGATTATACCTATAGTTTCACGTCCAACATGGGAGGTGTTGGGAAAACCAATTCTTAAAAAGACAGCTCATGTTGAAATAACTGATGAGTTTAAATGCAATCTATCTAATAAATGAAAAAGAAACCTGTGTGCTATGTTTCAGATGCATCAACCCTGAATCCTCTTGGTTTGAATTATATTGAAGCACGTGATCTTTTCAATGTTCACTTAAACTCAATTTTCAATTTGTTCTATATTAATGCCGCAGAAAATGCTGAAAAACATTTTAAGAACATACTTAAAGTAAAATTAAGCAAGGATTTCAAGAGAGACTTGGATGCTGTTCTAAAGTTCTAAAGTTAAAGCGACTTTAAAACCGAAGGCAGTCTTTAGACCAAGGCGTATGTGAAGTAAAAAAGGTTCCGTTCGAAATTCCATGCAAATTGCGGAGTTTGACTAAAACAATCCAGAATTTTACAAGATATACTTAAAGAAGGTGGAATGCTACATTAATCAAAACTTTGTAAAATGACATTCAAGAAAAGAATTAGAATATATATATCTATATATCTATAAAAGTGAACGTGTCTGTCTGTCAGTGTGTCTATGTACATTTTCCTTCGCAATAACTCTGTTAATTTTCAGTCTACAGACTCGAAATTTGATATACAGGGTACTCAGATGTGGGAAAATCTATGTGATCAGTTTTCGGACAGAAATTCGGTTGTTAAGGGGTCAAAGTTCAACGATTTGACCTTTGAGAACTCTATTAAACTCCTCCGAGAATTTTGTGTCTAAACATTTGGAATTTTAGATATAGGTACCTTGGACATGGATCTAACTTAATCACTTGATTTGAGCCGAAAACAATAAATGTTAAGGAGTCATAATAGGGTGCAAAGTTAAAAAAATTGACCGCTTATTTTTTTTTTTTGCTCAACATACATCTCCAAACACCCGTGCAACGCCGCGCTGAAATGCTAGTAATATAAGATTTCAAGATATTATTTAAAAAACGCTTAAATGTTCTTAGTACAACAAATTAAGCAAGAAAAAAGAAAATAGAGAATCGCCTAGTATATATACGCAACTGAGCAATTACTCCAACTTATGGATAAAGCTAAAGTAATATATATATATATATATATATATATATATATATATATATATATATATATATATATAAGGTCCAAGTGCAATGAAGTTGTGCTAATGGTGTTTTATAAGTTATTAAAGGTAAACCTTAACTGAGTCAGTGATTAAATATGCACCAATAACATAACTTTACAGACATGTAAGTTAGCATACGAAAAATACGAAACAATGTTGTAATGAAAACGTTTTTGAAAGTAATAAATGACCAAATGAGAAAACTAGAATTTGGAACATGAAGAATTATATCTATCTATCTATCTATCTATCTATCTATCTATATATATATATATACATATATATATATGTTTGTGTGTGTGTGTGTGTGTATATTTTTAAGTAAAACAAGCTTATGCGACTCGTATCTAATTATCTTTCTATATATGTCTGCTGATTTCCCTTGCTGTCACATGAAATTTATGAATCCATCAATCCCTTTTGAATACACCCCGCGCACACATCGTCTTTTCCCCAACCATTACCATAAAAAATAATAGGTCTTCTCGTTTTGCGTTCCATTTTCCGCCATCAATTTGTCTGTCTACAAAACTGAACAACAAACAAAAGAGACACGTGTCGATCTTTCGTAATCGCGTCATTCGAATTAAAAAGCATCACCGAATCTTATTAGCGTTAATGTCACTGTCAGGCTTAACAAGAAGATATCAAAGAAAATACCGCAGAGACTAATTTTTCAATGACCATATGATGTGTGCAGCTTATATATATATATATATATATATATATATATATATATGATGATTGCAGAGTCTTGTCATACGAATGCCACTCCCTCAGTCACTAAAAGTCCATGAGCCCGAAGATAACGTTTTTTTTTTGTTTTTTTATAGTCCTGCCAGCGAATTCACACGCTCAAGCAGACATGGCTTGAAGACGGTCCTTGGCATACATACATATATATATACATATACACACATACATACACATACATACCCATAAACATACACAGGTGCACACATCCATACATCCATACATACATACACAATACATATAACACATACATGTTTTTTTATTTTTTTTACACAGTGATCACCACTTATCAAGGCCCGGAAGCAACTCAGGGATAAGGGTTATTGCAAGTACATTACGTTAGTGTGGAGATTTTATGAAGTGTTTAATTAAGGGGGCGGTTCATTAGGAATTTGTTAACATTGGACATGAAGACATCCAAGTTGTAGTCCGGAGGGAAGCAGGCAGACGGAACAGAGTTCCACAGGCTTTCAGTTCTAAGAAAGAAGCTTTGTTCATGGAATCCGCGTTTTGATTAAGGCACAGATATAGAGTGGGGGAAAATTTTCACAGTGGATTCAGCTAGACGGGTGTTTTTCGTGAAAGATTGGCTAGGGGGAACCAGAGATTGGAGTTCAGACGAGCACCTGCCATGAAAATAACGATAAAACAAGGATAGGCTCGCAACGTCTCTTCTGTGGGAGAGAGGTTGCAGGGTAGAGAAAAGGGCATCCCCACTAAGCCACGAAGTCTATTTTGTACTCTGTAAAGGCATGATAGGCTGTTTTTGGCAGCTCCTGCCCAGATATGGCAACAGTATTCATAAAAACATATACATACACACATGCACACACGTATACATATATATGCATACACATATATACTATCATATACAAATACATACCCACATATACATACATATTCACATGCATATACGTACACATGTATGCACATATACATACATACACATAGTTACCTTCATATACCTACACAAACGTATATATGTACCTATACGCATACATATATGCATATATATACATATACATACATACACACAAATATATATACGTATATACATACAAACACACATAAACATGTATACACGATAAATAAATAAAAATATATACACACATACATATATACATACATATACAAATAGGTATACATACACATGCATACACTAGTACATATATTAACATACATACATACATGCAACATACACACATATGCATATATAGAATGATGGCAGATGAATTATTACATGCTTCCAGCATTTCAGGGCTACACACATGCCACTTTTTCCATCGCCACGGACAATTTTTATAGAAAATGCCTGAGGAAGTATCTGTACAAAGATGATATTACAGAGTTTTAGCTTTGTACGACAGCTAAGTCTCTCTCTCTCTCGGTTCAAAATGTTGAGATCCAGCAACAAGCATGAGCAAGATAGCCAGCAACAAATCAAACTGCAGATCAGCTTAATGCGGGTACTGGTCTCCCGCTTTATGTTTTTTTTTAAATAAGAGATTTGTTTCACCAAGAGGGGTTGCCTTAACAGGGCATTTTGGAGACCTCTCCACTCCACACACATATCGAAATAAAGATATACACGTACACATACAAGCATACATACAAAGAGATGCACGCAAACATACATACGCAAGAACACACACACATGAACACATGCACATACACTCATACATTCATAAATACACACATGTACATACATATGCATACACACGTACACGTACACGTACATGTAGAATATATATGAAGGAGCATTTATGATGACGACGATGATGGTTGTTACGAATAGGTGAATTCAACATGATATATATATATATATATATATATATACAGTGATGATCATATTTATTGGCACGGTAAAATAAAAGTTAAATTTTGTCTAATAAATTCTAAAAAAGGGATTAAATTAAAGAAAATAACAAAGTATATTATGTATTTCTAACTGACCTTTCCGATGCAGCAATCGGATTTTAGAAAAAATAAATAACAAAGGAACAACAAACATAATTGCAAAAAAACCCTTGTTCAAAATTATTGGCACGGCTTTGTTTTTCTTTTAGTATCAGTATAATATCAATCAATTTCCGGTTTACGTGCTTTCTGAACTTTTTTATAGCCGTATTATGCTTGTTTAACGCTAATTCAGTGAATAATTTTTTTCAGATAATTTTAGATAGCGATTTATTTAAACTATTATAAGTGACTAAATTATAATTTTCAATCGCCATGGTTAAAACTAAGGAACACAGCGAATACGTCAGGAAGCTTGTTGTAGCATGCCATACCAATGGGGAGGGCTATGATAAGATTTCAAAGAAGCTAAACCTTCCCAAATCCACTGTTAGAGCCATAATAAACAAGTTCAAATCGCAAGGCCACGTTATGAGTTTAGAGGGTAGAGGGAGAAAAAGGATTCTTTCCCCAAGAGATGAACGGAAAATTGTTCGACAAGTAAAACAAAACCCAAGGATCTCTGTTGGGGAGATTGTTGATGAACAGAGCACCTCTGGAGTGAATGTATCTCGACATACAGTTGGTAGGTCAAAGGCTATACAATTGATTATTAAATAAATCATGCCAATAATTATGAACAAGGTTTTTTTGCAATCATGTTTGTTGTTCCTTTGTTATTTATTTTTTCTAAAATCCGATTGCTGCATCGGAAAGGCCAGTTAAAAATACATAATATACTTTGATATTTTCTTTAATTTAATCCCTTTTTTTAGAATTTATTAGACAAAATTTAACTTGAGAATGTAAATGTTAGAATATTAAAACAATAAAATGTTTTGAGAATGTCAATGTTAGATTATTACAACAATAAAATGTATTCAGAATGTAAATGTAGATTATTACAACAATAAAATGTATTGAGAATGTAAATGTAAGAATATTACAACAATAACATGTTTTGAGAATGTAAATGTTAGAATATTACAACAATAAAATGAATTGAGAATGTAAATGTAAGAATATTACAACACTAAATGTTTCGAGAATGTAAATATTAGAATATTACAAAAATAAAATGTATTGAGAATGTAAATGTAAGAATATTACAACAATAACATGTTTTGAGAATGTAAATGTTAGAGTATTACAACAATAAAATGTATTGAGAATGTAAATGTTTGAATATAACAATTAACTGTTTTGAGTATGTAAATGTTAGAATATTACAACAAAAAAATGTATTGAGAATGTAAATGTTAGATTATTACAACAATAAAATGTGTTGAGAATGTAAATGTAAGATTATTACAACAATAAAATGTATTGAGAATGTAAATGTAAGATTATTACAACAATAAAATGTATTGAGAATGTAAATGTTAGATTATTACAACAATAAAATGTTTTGAGAATGTAAATGTCAGAATATTACAACAATAAAATGAATTGAGAATGTAAATGTTAGATTATTACAACAATAAAATGTTTTGAGAATGTAAATGTTAGATTATTACAACAATAAAATGTATTTAGAATGTAAATGTTAGATTATTACAACAATAAAATGTACTGAGAATGTAAATTTTAGATTATTACAACAATAAAATGTATTGAGAATGTAAATGTTAGAATATTACAAAAATAAAATGTTTTGAGAATGTGAATGTTAGAATATTACAATAATAAAATGTTTTGAGAATGTAAATGTTAGAGTATTACAACAATAAAATGTATTGAGAATGTAAATGTTAGAGTATTACAACAATAAAATGTATTTAGAATGTAAATGTTAGATTATTACAACAATAAAATGATTTGAGAATGTAAATGTTAGATTATTACAACAATAAAATGATTTGAGAATGTAAATGTTTGAATATTACAACAATAAAATGTTTTGAGAATGTAAATTTTAGATTATTACAACAATAAAATGTATTGAGAATGTAAATGTTAGAATATTACACAAATTAAATGTTTTGAGAATGTAAATGTTAGAATATTACAAGAACAAAATGTACTGAGAATGTAAATGTTAGAATATTACAATTAAATGTTTTGAGAATGTAAATGTATGATTATTATAACAATAAAATGTATTGAGAATGTCAATGTTAGACTATTACAACGATAAAATGTTTTGAGAATGTAAATGTATTATTATTATAACAATAAAATGTATTGAGAATGTAAATGTTAGAGTATTACAACAATAAAATGTATTGAGAATGTAAATGTTAGAATATTACAACAATAAAATGTATTTAGAATGTAAATGTTTGATTATTACAACAATAACATGTTTTGAGAATGTGAATGTTAGAATATTACAACAATAAAATGTATTGAGAATGTAAATTTTAGATTATTACAACAATAAAATGTATTGAGAATGTAAATGTTAGAATATTACAAAAATAAAATGTTTTGAGAATGTGAATGTTAGAATATTACAACAATAAAATGTTTTGAGAATGTAAATGTTAGAATATTACAACAATAAAATGTTTTGAGAAGGTAAATGTTAGAATATTGCAAAAATAAAATGTTTTGAGAATGTAAATGTTAGAATATTACAACAATAAAATGTTTTGAAAATGTAAATGTTAGAATATTACAACAATAAAATGTTTTGAGAAGGTAAATGTTAGAATATTGCAAAAATAAAATGTTTTGAGAATGTAAATGTTAGAATATTACAACAATAAAATGTTTTGAAAATGTAAATGTTAGAATATTACAACAATAAAATGTCTAGAGAATGTAAATGTTAGAATATTACAACAATAAAATGTATTGAGAATGTAAATGTTTGAATATTACAAAAACAACATGTTTTGAGAATGTAAATGTTAGAATATTACAACAATTAAAGGTATTGAGAATGTAAATGTTAGAATATTACAAAAACAACATGTTTTGAGAATGTAAATGTTAGAATATTACAACAATAAAATGTATTGACAATGTAAATGTTAGAATATTACAAAACTAAATGTTTTGAGAATGTCAATGTTAGAATATTACAACAATAAAATGTATTGAGAATGTAAATGTTTGAATATTACAAGAACAAAATGCATTGAGAATGTAAATGTTAGAATATTACAATTAAATGTTTGGATAATGTAAATGTTAGAGTATGACAACAATAAAATTTATTGAAAATGATAATGTTAGAATATTTCAACAATAAAATGTATTGAGAATGTAAATGTAAGAATATTACAAGAACAAAATGTATTGAGAATGTAAATGTTAGAATATTACAATAAAATGTTTTGAGAATGTAAATGTTAGAATTTTACAAAATTAAAATGTATTGAGAATGTAAATATTAGAAAAATACAACAAGAAAATGTATTGTGAATGGAAATGTTTGAAATGTTAGAATATTACAACGATAAAATGTTTTGAGAATGTAAATGTTAAAGTATTACAACAATAAAATGTTCTGAGAATTTAAATGTTAGAATATTACAATAAATTTTTTTGAGAATTTAAATGTTAGAATATTACAAAAACAACATGTTTTTAGAATGTAAATGTTAGAATATTACAATAATAAAATATCTAGAGAATGTAAATGTTAGAATATTACAACAACAAAATGTATTGAGAATGTAAATGTTTGAATATTACAATTAAATATTTTGAGAATGTAAATGTATGATTATTATAACAATAAAATGTATTGAGAATATATATGTTAGAATATTACAAAAATAAAATGTATTGAGAATGTAAATGTTAGAATATTACGACAATAAAATATTTTGAGAACGTCAATGTAAGAATATTACAACAATAAAATGTTTGGAGAATTTAAATGTTAGAATATTACAACATAAAATGTTTTGAGAATGTAAATGTTAGAATATTACAACAATAAAATGTCTAGAGAATGTGAATGTTAGAGTATTACAATAAAATGTTTTGAGAATGTAAATGTTAGAATATTACAACAATAAAATGTTTTGAGAATGTGAATGTTAGAATATTACAACAATAACATTTTGAGAATGTAAATGTTAGAATATTACAACAATAAAATGTATTGAGAATGTACATGTTAGAATATTACAACAATAAAATGCTTTTGAGAATGTAAATGTTAGAATATTACAACAATAAAATGTATTGAGAATGTAACTGTTAGAATATTACAACAATAATATGTGTTGAGAATGTGAATGTTAGAATATTACTACAATAAAAGTTTTGATAATGTAAATGTTAGAATATTACAACAATAAAATGTTTTGAGAATGTAAATGTTTGAATATTACAACAATAAAATGTATTGAGAATATAAATGTTAGATTATTACAACTATTAGATGTATTGAGAATGTAAATGTTAGAATATTACAATAATAAAATGTATTTAGGATGTAAATGTTAGAATATTACAATAATAAAATGTTTTGAGAATGTAAATGTTAGAATATTACAACAATAAAATGTTTTGAGAATGTCAATGTTAGACTATTACAACAATAAAATGTTGTGAGAATGTCAATGTTAGAATATTACAACAATAAAATGTATTGAGAATGTAAATGTTAGAATATTACAAAAATGTAATGTATTGAAAATTTTAATGTTAGAATATTACAACCATAAAATGTATTGAGAATGTAAATATTAGAATATTACAACAATAAAATGTATTGAGCATTTAAATGTTAGAATATTACAATAAAATGTATTGAGAATATAAATGTATGATTATTACAACAATAAATTTTTTTGAGAATGTAAATGTTAGAATATTAAAACAATAAAATGTTTTGAGAATATAAATGTAAGAATATTACAACAATAAAATGTTTTGAGAATGTAAATGTTAGAATATTAAAACAATAAAATGTATTTAGAATGTAAATGTTATAATATTACAACAATAAAATGTTTTGAGAATGTAAATGTTATAATATTACAACAATAAAATGTATTGAGAATGTGAATGTTAGAATATTACAACAATAAAATGTTTTGAGAATGTCAATGTTAGAGTATTACAACAATAAAATGTTTTGAGAATGTAAATGTTAGAATATTACAACAATAAAATGTTTTGAGAATGTGAATGTTAGAATATTACAACAATAAAATGTTTTGAGAATGTTAATGTTAGAATATAACAACAATAAAATGTTTCGAGAATGTAAATGTTAGAGTATTACAACAATAAAATGTTTTTAGAATGTGAATGTTAGAATATTACAACAATAAATTTTTTTTAGAATGTAAATGTTAGAATATTACAACAATAAAATGTTCTGAGAATGTCAATGTTAGAATATTACAACAATTAAATGTTTTGAGAATGTAAATGTTAGAATATTACAACAATAAAATGTTTGGAGAATGTCAATGTTAGAATATTACAACAATAAAATGTATTGAGAATGTAAATGTTAGAATAATTCAACAATAACATTTTTTGAGCATGCCAATGTTAGAATATTACAACAATAAAATGTTTTGAGAATGTCAATGTTAGAATATTACAACAATAACATGTTTTGAGAATGTGAATGTTAGAATATTAAAACAATAAAATGTTTTGGGAATGTGAATGTTACAATATTACAACAATAAAATGTATTGAGAATGTGAATGTTAGAATATTACAACAATAAAATGTTTTGAGAATGTCAATGTTAGAATATTACAACAATAAAATGTATTGAGAATGTGAATGTTAGAATATTAAAACAATAAAATGTTTTGAGAATGTCAATGTTAGAATATTACAACAATAAAATGTATTGAGAATGTGAATGTTAGAATATTACAACAATAAAATGTTTTGAGAATGTCAATGTTAGAATATTACAACAATAAAATGTATTGAGAATGTGAATGTTAGAATATTACAACAATAAAATGTTTTGAGAATGTGAATGTTAGAATATTACAACAATAAAATGTTCTGAGAATGTCAATGTTAGAATATTACAACAATTAAATGTTTTGAGAATGTCAATGTTAGAATATTACAACAATAAAATGTTTTGAGAATGTCAATGTTAGAATATTACAACAATAAAATGTTGTGAGAATGTCAATGTTAGAATATTACAACAATAAATTTTTTTGAGAATGTCAATGTTAAAATATTACAACAATAAAATGTTTTGAGAATGTAAATTTTAGAATATTACAACAATAAAATGTCTAGAGAATGTAAATGTTAGATTATTACAATAATAAAATGTATTGAGAATGTGAATGTTTGAATATTACAACAATAAAATGTTTTGAGAATGTCAATGTTAGAATATTACAACAATAAAATGTTTTGAGAATGTCAATGTTAGAATATTACAACAATAAAATGTTTTGAGAATGTTAATGTTAGAATATTACAACAATAAAATGTTTTGAGAATGTGAATGTTTGAATATTACAACAATAAAATGTTTTGAGAATGTCAATGTTAGAATATTACAACAATAAAATGTTTTGAGAATGTAAATGTTAGAATATTACAACAATAAAATGTTTTGAGAATGTCAATGTTAGAATATTACAACAATAAAATGTTTTGAGAATGTAAATGTTAGAATATTACAACAATAAAATGTTTTGAGAATGTAAATGTTAGAATATTACAACAATAAAATGTTTTGAGAATGTCAATGTTAGAATATTACAACAATAAAATGTTTTGAGAATGTAAATGTTAGAATATTACAACAATAAAATGTTTTGAGAATGTCAATGTTAGAATATTACAACAATAAAATGTTTTGAGAATGTCAATGTTAGAATATTACAACAATAAAATGTATTGAGAATGTAAATATTAGAATATTACAACAATAAAATGTTTTGAGAATGTAAATGTTAGAATATTACAACAATAAAATGTTTTGAGAATGTCAATGTTAGAATATTACAACAATAAAATGTTTTGAGAATGTCAATGTTAGAATATTACAACAATAAAATGTTTTGAGAATGTAAATATTAGAATATTACAACAATAAAATGTTTTGAGAATGTAAATGTTAGAATATTACAACAATAAAATGTTTTGAGAATGTCAATGTTAGAATATTACAAAAATAAAATGTTTTGAGAATGTAAATGTTAGAATATTACAACAATAAAATGTTTTGAGAATGTCAATGTTAGAATATTACAACAATAAAATGTATTGAGAATGTAAATGTTAGAATATTACAACAATAAAATGTTTTGAGAATGTAAATGTTAGATTATTACAACAATAAAATGTTTTGAGAATGTAAATGTTAGAATATTACAACAAACAGGAATGTTAGCTGATGAACAAAAATACGTTGCAAAGTTAGATCTGCTGATTTCATTTGTTGTTTACGTCTATTGATGATGTAATTAGTACGAATCTTGTTTTTATATGTACGTAGATTATTGTCGGTTCAGACTTGGTGAGACACATTCATGTGGAACTGACGAGCAAGGTATGCTAGCTATCCGGGGTCTATAGCCTCTGTGCGTCAGCAAAGCTGTTCGATGTAGTAAAAAAAACAACTATAGTAAAAAATAAAACAAACGTGTAAACTTACAAGTGTGAAAACATTCTGAAAATAAAAGTTGCGGAAATACAAACGGAAACTTCTGGTCGTTGATCATGGGACGCATAATAATTGTGGCTTGGGGATCCTTCAAATAAGACCCAACAATGGACATAGTATGTTTTCCCTATAGGCTAGATGTAACACCCGACAGAACATCATTCCATTTTCGTGACATTGCAAGTGTTTGCTATATGTCCCGTTAAAAACATGAGAGACGTCACATGATCACAAACACTTAAAACACGCATGCATGAACACACATACAATCCCACAACGAACTGCGCATGAACACAACGAGCATTACCAGACAACCGCATCGCAAATACACGGATATATATATATATATATATATATATATATATATATATATTTACATGGAGGTCACAACATATCAAGGCCCGGAAGCCACTTGCGGATACGAGTTATTGCGTGTACAGTAATAAATGGGATAGTAGTGTAGTAAACGTTAGTATTAGAGATTTGATAAAGTGTCTTATTTAAGGAACCTGTTTATCAGGAATGTGTCTATGTTGGACTTGAAGACATCCAACTTGTAGTCAGGTGGGAAATAGGAAAACGGAAACAGATATATATATATATATATATATATATATATATATATATATATATATACATATATATATATATATATAGTCTCTGCGGTATTTTCCCTGATATATATATATATATATATATATATATATATATATATATATATATATATATATATATATAATCCCTGAAACAGTGTTTCGTGGTAACCAACTGATGATTTCTTTACGAACATTGGTACTATCATTTTTTCATATAAGCAAAACGATTCAAGAATGCAAGACATTAATTGACTTACTGGCAAAATAATTTTCTAACGCAAGATATTTTATAGCCTTAAAGGAGGTTTAAAGATACTTCCAAGACTATATATATATATATATATATATATATATATATATATATATATATATATATAATATATATATATAAGAGCAAACAGTTAATCATATATATATATATAAATATATCTATATATATATACTCGCTATATATACATTTAGCATACACCACTTTAACACAGTAAATAAACGTTTATATTCAAGCATTAAGTAGACCCCGTTATATACAGCTCGTATGTATGCCCCTCCTGATTATGGAACCCTCTCTCTCTCTCTCTCTCTCTCTCTCTCTCTCTCTCTCTATATATATATATATATATATATATATATATATATATATATATATACATATATATATATATAAAGAGTAAAGTGCAAGGTATTTAGAGAATGTACTTGTTTAATGATTTAGTTAAATTAAGCACTCGATTTTGAGATAAGCCATTGAAATGACTTGGCATTGATGAGATTGACAATTAAAATGTCCCACGTGAATTCTTTGTTTTTATTACTTACTTTTTAATATTGGACAATTGCTCTAAGGCATTAACTTTTCTTTTTATTACTATTATTCACAACTCTAAGTCGTTAATGGAGGATCACTCCCTCCGGAGTCCCAAAATGCAGAGATGTCCGGGATGAATGACAATAAAAGCTAATTTTTTTTTCACGGAACCCCCAGTGCAAGCAAATATCGTATTTCTTATTGGCTAATTCCCTATAGATAATGTAACGTCAGATGTTTAGCAACCGTCCACGGCGTTTTATGGTGTTCTATTTTCGTGTTAACGTTTGAGACGGTTAAACTATACGAAAAGATAGGAAGATTGGAAAATGCAGATAAAAATAGGAGAATTAACTAAAAGAAGTCAAAGTGAAAATAAAAAAAGAATAAAATAAACTGTAAAGAAAGAAATGAATATATGAGAAATTATAAAAGTGAGAAAAAATGAAAAAGCAACAAAGATTGGATGCAGAAGGAGAAAACAAAACGAATATTTGATAGAATGATTTAAAGTGTGAAAATAAAGAATGAGAAAGATGATAATAAAAAAGAAATAAACTATAAAGAAATATAGAACATAGAAATAAAGATAATGAAAAAATGAAAGAAAAAAAAGAAAGAGCAAAATAAACGGTAGAGAAATAAAAAAGAAATGAAGAACGCAAAGAAAATAACTATTGAATATGTGACAAATTACTGGAAGGAAAACAAAAAGGGAAAAATAAAAATAAAAGAATGAATACGTAAGAGGAAGAAACTAAAAAAAGTTATTATTAAAATGATTTCAAGCAATAAAATACACAGAATAAGAAAGAAACTTATAAAAAAAATAGAAAGCTAAAAAGCAATATACAGAAAAGAAGGAAAACAAAAATAACAAAGATCAAGAAAAAAAGGGCAAATTGAAAAAGAAATAGATCTTTGCACGTCTGGGAATGCTTAGCGTAGCAAATCATACATGACTTTAAGCCGCTACTCAGAATTGACAGAAATGATGTTTAGAATAAGAACAGCGGAGGAATTGAACGTTTTTACTACTAGAAGGGTTACCCGTCATTGTCCGGGAGCTTGAAAAAATATCAGACATTTTTAAAGCGGTGTGTTACATGAATCTTTTAAAATTCCTTTCTTTACTCTCATGAATTTTGGTTTTTGATATCTTTCCAACTTTCCCCTCATTAATTATTTTCCAAGAACTGCAGATCATATATGAAGTAGCGTTGTCCTATTCGAACTAGTGAATCTCTGCCTTATTTGGAAGTTGCGAAAAACTTAATTGAAATTTGATTTCCATTTCCAGCCTCGCTCTGACAAAAGTAAAATTGTCTGTCGTTTCTATAAATTACTAGAATTGCATGTACCCGATGTTGCCCGGTATTAAACGTAAAATTAAATTCCTTTTAAAATAAAGTAAAACTACGGAAAATAAAACTGAAACGTGTTCATTCGAGTTTTATGTTTTTTTTTTTCTTAACAGTTCACTTCTTGTAAGTAAAAAGAAAATCGGCCTGATAGCCTAAACAAAAACCTAAAGACAAAGGGTCAAGTGCTATAACCATTGGACCAAGTTGGTGCGATTTTTAGAAAGTGTTTGCAAACCCTGTGAAACTGTTGATAAACAGATAAAAGTCCAATCATTTTTTTCTATTTTGATCCCCAAATGAAAACGGATTAAGAAGTTTTCAACGTGTCTGATTACTCTATATACAAATTTCAAGTCTGTCGATCAAAATTTTTTTTAAACAATTCGATAGGTATATAGGTTGAGAAGTGTCCTCAAACACACACACACACATTCTCACTTTTACCGAAATACTTGCAGGCCACATGCGTTATCCGATTGTAAAATACGCATGAACATTATACTTTAATTAATGCAGAAACACTTGAATTATAAAAAGAAATCCACAGAAATTAAACGTAACGGTAAATTACTTAGAAAAAAATGTAAGTATAAAAACGGAAAGAAACTTAAAAACTTGCATTGTTTTAAAATACTCGAGTTGAGATCGAAACCCAAACATAAGTACAGTAAGTAAAGTATGATTACAATTCGTCCTGTGTGGCACGCTCTTTATAGAGGTGTTTCAAACCAACTTATACTAAGAATAAGTAATCCTATACATGAACCATTCACGCAAGTTCAATCGTGAATCAGTTAGTAAACAGAGAAAAAATTAATCTCACGTACCAATTTTTCAATTTTGACCGCTTAGAATCCCTGCTATCCGGATAAAAACGAATTAAAAAGTTTTCCACATGTCTGAATATCATCTATACCAAATTTCAGGTCTGTAAGATAAAATTCTGTTTAGTATATGAGTTGAGAAAGTTCCTAACACAACTTCTCTAATTTATAGAATGTAAGCTAAGATAATATAGACTAGATATTACGGCAAGAATATTAAGAATTGTTCGATCTATTTCCCAGATTTGCTGCTGATCGTTTGACTTGTTGTCTAATGATCTCTGTTTAATATTTTTTTTACATAAATGTAATGAGGATTCCTATGCTAGTAGTTTCGTCACAAAAATTGCAGGTCTTTTTTTTTTTTTTTTTACAAAGGCATCACCACATTATCAAGGCCCAGAGGCCACTCAAGGATAAGGGTTAAAGAGTGTACAGTAGAAGTTGGTCAATATAGTAATCATTAGTAATGAAAATTTGGTAAATTTAATAACTTCTATGGAACGGCTCATCAAGAACTTATTTACCTTAGACTTGAACACAACCATATTGTAGTCAGCCGGAAAGCAGGAAAACGGAAGACAATTCCACAGGCGTGCAGTTCTAAGAAAGAAGCTTAATCTATGTTTAGGTTTAGGCACAGATAAAGAGTGGGGGAAATTATTGATAGTGTTTACAGCTAGACGAGTGTTTCTTGTGAAAGTTTGGCGAGGGGGGACCATAGATTGAAGCTCAGTTGAACACTTTCCATGAAAATAACGATACATCAGAGACAAACTCGCAACATCTCTTCTGTGAGATAGAGGTTGTAATGAGGAGAAAAGGACATCTCCTACGAGGCTACGAAATCTATTTTGAACTCTATCAAGGCAGGACAAGTCCTTTCTAGCAGCTCCTGCCCAGATGTGACAACAGTATTCCATCCTTGGACGTACCTGGCTCTTATATAGATAGAGAATAGCATCAGCAGTGAGATATCTACTGGATCGATAGAAAGATCCCACCATTTTTCCAGCGGCCTTGGCAACAGATTTGATATACGTGTTCCATTTAAGATCAGGAGTAATGGTCAAGCCCAGAAGCTTGTCAAAACTTGAGGCCTCCTGAAGACGAGAGCCATTCATTTCAATTGATGACAAATGTGGATTAAAATGTTGATGATGTAAAGAGAGAAGCTTGGTTTTAGATGCATTAAAAGTAACCAGCCACTCCTTTCCCCATTGTACTACATGCTCAAGATCAGAGGAGAGAGAATTGGAGAGTACTTGCTCGTTTACTGTCTTAGATGTGGTACCATAAATGGTAGTGTCGTCAGCATAAATGTCTACAAATGATGTAAGGATATGATTTGGAAGATCATTAATGTAGATCAGGAAAAGAGTTGGGCCCAGGATGGATCCCTGAGGGACACCGGCATTAATACTGTGAGCTTCTGATTTTTGCCCCTCAACTACTACTCTTATGAACCTATCAGAAAGAAATGATTTAATAATTGAGAAGACTTTTCCAGCTATACCATAGCTAGCGATCTTATGAAGTAAACCTTTATGCCATACCCTATCAAAGGCTTTAGATATGTTAAGAGCAATTGCCCTAGAAAGATTGCCACCGTCGAGAGATTTGCTAATCCTATGCGATATAACTGTAAGGACATCTGCTGTAGATCTAGCAGAACGGAAACCATATTGAGTGTCAGTAAGAAGGTTATTTTTGTTGAGATGTTTGATTACTTCTGTATTTAACACAGATTCTAGCAACTTACTCATGACGCACAGGAGACTTATTGGCCTGTACTGAGAGGGGGATGAGCGATCACCTGAATTCTTAAATACAGGGCATACTGATGAGATTTTCCAGGGAGATGGGAAACTATTCTCCTTAAGACAACGTTTAAACAGTTTTGTAAGTATGGGCGCTAGTTCAGGTTGAAGTTTTTTGAGTACTATAATTGGAATACCATCAGGGCCAGTTGCTTTACTGGAATCAAGGTTTTTGATTAGCTTGGCAACATCACGTACAGATATACGTATATCACATAGGTCTGTAGAAATGTCTATCCTGCTGTTTCATACTTTGCAATAGTCTTTGGTTATTAAAAACTAAAATCAATAGAAATATCTTGTCTTTCGATATTTTTTTTACATGGAGGTCACCACTTATCAAGGCCCGGAAGGCACTCGGGGATAAGTGTTATTGCGTGTACAGTTATCGATGAGATAGTAATCGTGGTAATCATTAGTATAGGATATTTGATAGGGTGTCTTACTTAAGAGAGCAGTTTGTCAGGAATTTGTTTACGTTGGACTTGAAGACATCCAAGTTGTAGTAAGGTGGGAAACAGGCAAACGGAAGAGAGTGACACAGTCGTGAACTTCTTAGAAAGAAGCTCTGCTCATGAAATCTAGGTTTGGATTTAGGAACAGAGTAAGAGTGGGGGAGATTAATGACAATGCGTCACCAATTATTATTAGACTTTAAAACAACTCGAGTATGAATTTCAATTACACAAATTGTCTATTTAATGACTGAAACTCTTATTAACATGGTTTAAATAACAATGAAAATGAAAGAAATTTATATTCATGAGGATGATTAAAATAAGAAATTAAATTGGACTCGCAAACGACCATCTGGCAGATAATCGCCATGTCATAGTCAGCTTAAAAACTATCCCGCAGGAGTGCATTCCACATATGAGAAGTTATAGACCAAAAAATTAATAATGGGATTTACGCTTAGTTTTAAGTACAGATAAGAAGATGGCGATTCTCAAGTCTAATGTGAACAAGTTCATGTTGAACCGTTCTCTTAAATAAACAAATCCAAATTCCATAATTTTGGTGTTGTCTCACAGAGTACCTGACACCCATTAAGCCTCATCTCAAATTGAATTTAGACTTTGATAAGCATAACCCCTCCCAGACAACTAATATAATATAACAAACATATATTCGTCGTGTATTCTGACTTAAATATGGAATATCACTTTTGTTGGTTGTCACGCTTACGTTAAACACTCTCGAGCCCCTTCTCTAATGTTAGCATTAAAAACAGGAAATATAACAAAAATGGGAAAAATTTATTTGCAGAACAAAAGTATAAAGAACACACAAAAGAACGCTGTATTAGAATCGTTAATCATGATGTGGAGTGATGGAGAAAAAGGAATTTAATATGTTTAGAGTTTGTTTTAGGAATGACAATGTGTTTTGCGACTGTTTGCTATTGTTAGCAACAGTTTACGGACAATCTTAAATTAACGAGGATTGAAGAGAAAACTGATGCCAGTTGGAGACATTAACAGGCAGTTCGTGAATTGGATCAGATCAAGATGACTAGCATCAAGTGAAATGCAAAGACTCACCATTTGTGAATTCTGTGTATATTCATGTAAGTATGCGTATATTTACATCGCGGTTATGTTATTTGTGAGCATATATATCGTGTATAATCTAACGGATCGTCTGATATGTGTATTTACTATTTATGCAAAAGTTCTAACATGAAACAATAGATGTGGAGGAACTGAAACAAGTATAGACAAAATAGTTTGTTTCACCAGTTGTTTATCAACCACAACACATACTTAGTTTCTATATCAAACACAACACATACCTGGTTTCTATATAAAACACAACACATCCTTGGTTTCTATATCAAACACAACACATACCTGGTTTCTATAGCAAACACAACACATACCTGGTTTCTATATCAAACACAACACATCCTTGGTTTCTATATCAAACACAACACATACCTGGTTTCTATATCAAACACAACACATACCTGGTTTCTATATCAAACACAACACATACTTGGTTTCTTTATCAAACACAACACATACCTGGTTTCTATATCAAACACAACCCATTCTTGGTTTCTATATCAAACACAACACATACCTGGTTTCTATATCAAACACAACACATACTTGGTTTCTATATAAAACATTTATTCCCTCGATTCTGGTTGGCATCTTCAGAAATTAAATCTTCACATCTTGGTTGTCTCGGAAAACGCCGTTCCCCGCGTCATAAGTAGACCACAACTCCCCCTTGAGTCGTCCGTTTTCCTTGGCGTCCAGCTAACAACTGATTAAAAGCAAATATATCATCACGTGACTATCACGTCACTATCACGTGACTATCACGTGACCAAAACACTAACGCTGACGTAACCAGAACTAGTTATTTCGTTTATGCAAACAAAAATTCTTCGGAACTTTGTTTACCTTTATTTTTCAAGTTAACATTCCTTTGTAGTCTTTTCATTATTTCAGCTGTTATTATATTCATCTAATCTAATTAGTTTTTATTTTTCTAATAAAAATAATATATCCAAGGACCAAAGGCCACTCAGATCAATTGATAATTTTATCTTTGTTAACATAGACACTGCAGATAAAGGGTCACAACATTACAAACATAAGGTAGATGTCGACAGTAGCGTGATAAAAGTCGATGGTGTCACACACAGATGGTGCGACTGATATTTGCAAAATTAGTGATTTCTTTTGTTTCACCATTGTTATTTTATTTTATACTTCTGAACTATTGCGCCCTCCTTAAGAGTTGCTAATGTGAGATACGACAAGACGGCCAGAAGAGAGGAAAATGAATAAGATCACAGCACACAAAGTTGGTGTCGGCGCTTATTGTCGAGTAGGTGTTGCACCTGCGGTTTTATGACAAAATGAATTTTCGCTCATCTGTCACGCTTTAGTATAGAATACAATTTTCGTTATCCTGTTACATATAAGTTGGAAGTAGCAACTATGTTGATCGGTCAAGATATTCCTATACGTCATTTCAGTTATTCTATCACGCGTAAATTGTAAATAAAATTTTCATCGTTAGACGCGCAAAGTAAATGGGCGCATCTTTAGCATAGCTATTGTATAAACACATTGGAATCTGAAGCAGAGCTTACTTTAGTTTAACATTGATGTTTGATTTTCACATATATATATATATATATATATATATATATATATATATATATATATATATATATATATGTATGTATTTCGGCTGGGGACGTAGAAATGTGTTTTGTTTTCATTACATATACATTGATTACGCACGGCCACCCTCGTTCGAAATTGCTTGCTAATGATGCCTAATCTCGATTCCCAATTTCAAAAGCTTTCCCACACCAAAAGCTTGGCGTAAATCCTTGTTGCAACAGACGAACACCGGTCCGCCTCCCCTTTCTTATCCTCTGATTGTTAAACGATATGCTTATTTATCATTTCGCCTGGTTGGGCAATAATTTTACCTTGGCGAACTCTTGGGTGGTCGCCTTTCCCAACAAATAAATCTAAAAAAAAAATTATCATTATTTTTCATTTCTTTTCCAAAGATGATAGAGAATCCGTAAATAAAATCCGGATTTTTATTCACTGTTTTTTTTTTCATGTCAGAAACAAGATGGCAGATTCTGTTTAAATTGGATGTACAGGAAATATATATATTGAATAAAACATAATAAAGCAACAGTAGAATTGAAAAAAAAAGTACACAAGAAAACTGAACGTACCATAGCTTCTGTGCTTGTCTACTGAGCTGCTATTTGTCTAGAATTATTTATCTGTTGCAGATATAAAGATCATCCTCTATAAAGTAAATTACCAATTCTAGTTAACAAGGTAAATAAATCCCACGTATCATTTTATTTTTTACTCACGTTTACCCCTCGCAAGGCATATCACTACTTGGACATAAGGGGCTACTGTTTGGGCCAATGCTTAGGAAAGATTAACAATACGTTACGCCCTGTCGGTGGGCCATTAGAATACGCCGACTGCCCCCCTGCAGAGGGTAAAAGTCCCTCAATGAGGGTAGTGGATATGACCCTAAACTATATCCAGTGGTGAGACCTCAGCTTGCGGGCTTTGGGGAGTGCGGAGCAACCCTTTAATTACCATTGCTCCCAGGTCCACTCTGACCCGGAGTGGTAGTACCTGTTAGGGTCCCAACTATGGGTTAAATAGAAACCGATGTGAAAACAACAAATATATTCTATTAAAAAAATGTCTTCAAAATCTTTGGATTCGGCATTAAATAACCCGAAAAGGGTTGATATGCCGTAAAACAAAAACAACCAACCCCCCAAAAATACGTTGGTTTGCGTTAGTTCTGCACATAAGTACAGCCGGGGAAGCAGATGGCAGCAAGAAAATTCCAAAGTCCAGCTCTTCGAGGAATGAAATTATTATAGTAGAATGTTTTCTGGAATTTGGGCACCTCAACATCGAAGGGTGCGATTTTGTTGCTTAGCGGGGTTGTCGGGAATATGTACGTCGAAGATGCACAAGTGCAACGAGATCATCAGAGAGCATTCCATTAAAATACTTGTAAAACATGCATATGCGCCGATGGGGCAGGGTGGGAGTTTAGTTGAAAAAGTGGGACCTATTAGATTGTAGAATGTTTTTAGAACTTATCTAGGAGGAAGAGATTAGTGGTAGATGCAGAGTACTCCATGTGTAGGAGAATGGTGGCGAGTACAGGTACAGGATACTCTAAGTTGTGAGAAATCTTCTAGCACGACTGAAAGAAGCCACGCTCTTAGCAATAGCTTTCGCAGTGTCCTTAAGGTATTAGATCCAGTACATATTTTCCGTGAATATTAAGCCCAGGAGTTGAAGAAACAATTCTAGAGTAGGGTATTTTTATGCAATTTACCTGGTTCTGCATCTAAACGTTGTGTATACATACACACGTATATATATATATATATATATATATATATATATATATATATATATATATATATATATATATAAGGTGAAAAGCTATAGCAAACATCACATATGAGTATTTTAACCATAGTTCCTGATTTCAAAAGGCGAAAAACTAAAAGGTAAATTTCTGTACCTATATTTTTATGTATATACCTGTATATCAATGTATATGCATGTATGTGTCTATTTTTTCATATATATGCATGTATATATTTGTAATGTTGTACTTATGCCTTCATGAAAAATTTGCTATCCTGTACTTTAAAGCACCCCAAAATCTATTAAACTGTAGAAGAGAAGTAGCAAATAACTCTGTTACCAAAATAAAATTTACTCTAGGATAGCGATACACAATAGCTTTAAAACTAACAAAAACAATAGAAAATAAACAAATAAATAAATTAAAAAAACATGAATATGCATAAAGGATCACACATATATGCATGTATATATATATGTATATATATGTATGTACACATATGTATATTTATATATATAAAAAAGAAAATGTCTGCCTTAAACAACTAACCTAGTTTTAAAACAGACCCTTTGTTCGATAAAATGCATGCCCTTTGGTTGATAGGAATGGGCGCGGTGGATACTAGAAAGCTGATTGGCTAACTAAAATCCTGCACAGAAGAGAACCATATAAAAACGATAAGCAACCACAGAATTCGCGCATTAGCCTGACGAATCCTAGAATGGATGAAGCGCCGAATATTCAGTGTAGCTTAATCGCCATATATATTTTATAATTTTTTATTTTTTTTATTTTTTTTATTATATTTTCACCCCAAACAAGGCACATTGCCACTTTGTTGTAGGGGGATACTATCAGGGGAAACATCTACTGGGGTACTATGTAGGGATTTGGGCAGCAAGATGTTGGTTCACGTTGCACTTGAACTTATGCATGTCAGTAGAGTTGGGGAAGCAGTGACCTGGAATGGAATTCCAAAGTCAAGCAGTTCTGGGGAAGAAACTACTGGAGTAGAAAGATCTTTTACATCTAGGGATGTCTACAGTGTGGGGGTGGGATTTTGCAGCTTGTCGGGTCTGTCGAGGGTGTTCACGTCGTGGGGGCACAAGTGCTTGCAGTTCATCAGAGCATTCACCATTAAAATACTTGTAGAACAGGCAGAGGGATGCAGCGTTTCGACGATGGGACAGAGGCTGAAGCTTAGATGCCAGTTTAGAGCCTATCAGATTTGCGACTCTCTTTTGAACCCAGTCAAGGAGCGAGAGACTAGTAGTCGATGCACCAGCTCAAATATGACAGCACTACTCCATACATGGGCTAATGGTGGCCTTATAGAGGTACAGGATACTTTCGGGTGTTAGAAGTTTTCTAGCACGGTAGAGAGAGCCCACTTTCCTTGCAGCGGCCCTGGCAATGCCCTCGATGTAATTGTTCCAACTCATGTTTCCTGTGAACGTTACGCAAAGGAGCTTGAAAGACGTACTCTCAGATAAAGAGTTGTTGGCCTTTGCTATAGGTGGTAGAGAAGGTTTTTGTAATTATTGAATGAAACCAGTTTAGTCTTTGCGGCATTGAACGTGACCATCCATTTTTGTCCCCATTCCACTACTGATTGGAGGTCATCCTCTAGTGTTTCTGCCATTACTTTAGATATATGTTCATTTGTTTTCCTGTCGTGCCTGCTATAGAGTGTGGTGTCATCAGCATATAGACCCATCTCAGAGGCAATTTTGTCGGGGAGGTCATTTATGAATATCAGGAACAGCAGAGGTCCAAGGATAGATCCCTGGGGCACTCCCGCATTTATATCATATTGTTTAGATGTACGACCGTCGAGGACAACCTGGATTTTTCTCTTATCTAAGAAGGATTTTATTATGTTAAGTATTCTACCAGTGATACCGTATGATCTAATCTTCCTGAGGAGACCCTCATGCCATACCCTGTCAAAAGCCTTAGATATATCTAGAGCTACCGCTCTGCCCTCTCCCGCTTTGTCCAGTGAATGGTATATGCGTTCAGAGATTACAGTGAGGATGTCTGCCGTGGAACGGGCTTGTCTAAATCCATGTTTTTGGTCGGTCTGAAGTTTAGCATATGTAAGGTGCTGGACTTGAGCATGGTTAATTAAGGTCTCAAATATTTTGGCAAAAAGTGGGAGGAGGCTTATAGGGCGATAATTTAATGGGTCAGTTCTTTCGCCAGAAGTCTTGAATACTGGTACCACAGAAGCAGTTTTCCAACAGCCCGGAAAGCAAGCTTCATTAAGGCATTTGTTGTAGAGTTTGGAGAGAACTGGAGCTACTTCGGCTTAGCACTTTTTTAATAGCACAGCTGGGATAAGGTCGGGTCCACAATCTTTTTAAGTGTCAAGTTTTTTTATGATAGCTTTTACTTACTTACTTAATTACTATATATATATATATATATTATATTATATATACATATACACACATATATATATATGCATATATATATATATTATAGGTTTGGAATGATACAAACGGTATATTATATATATATATATATATATATATATATATATATATATATAATGTTCCAAGTTGAAAATGTTCAAAAGAGTAGAATCATGGGATTCCAGCAAGATACGTTGATAGTGGTACTTAATCAATTACAACACGTTTATAATTTTTATTTCTTTATGCAAATATAGTTATATTCTGCTACGAGGTGCCGATCATTATTGATCTCATCAGGCAAGAAACAATTTTGACAATACAAAAAGCTGATGAACCTTTTATAATTTTGGAAGAGGAAATATTTTTCCCTGTCTAACGTGCAGCATTGTTTCAAGATCTCATGATATGATATTTAAAAGCATAACTTTTCCGGCTGTTTTTCGTTAAGAAAAAATTGTTGTTGGCGATGATGTATAAAGATCAAAGGAAGTGAGTGAAAGAATGTGTGCGAAGAGAGTTTTAGAAGAAGGGGGTTCGTGTAGCCAGTAAAAGAAAGAAGAAGAAAGAAAAGTATAGTAAAAAATGAATAGAAATGATAAGACATTGGAAATCAGAAAACAATATTTCAGAGAATTTCAAATTAGGTAACCGACAGAGGTTGGATGCATATATTAGGTGCATTTCACTGATATTGGGTCAGCGTCAATCTGTTTGTTTACAATTCGGGGGAGATTCGTTTTAATTTCTAGAATCTAACGAAAACTTTTTTAATAATTACATATACTTTTTAAAAGTTATATCTAATGATTTTTTAAAATTTGCATGCATTTCTCTTCAAACTTTACAGCAAATACCTTAATGGATCTTGCTTTTCTGACTGCTGCAAAATGCTTCAGTGGTACCAGTTATCAATAATTTGAAAGAACTGACCCATTAAATTCTCGCCCCATTAGCCTCCTCCCACTTTTCGCAAAAATATTTGAGTCCATAATTAACCAAGCTCTAGTCCATCACCTTAGATGCTAAACTTCTGACCGACCAAAATTATGGGTTTAGGAAAGCCCCCTCCACAGCATACCCTAACTGTAATCTCTGAACGTATATACCAGTCACAGGAAAATGTAGGGGGGAGGTAGAGCGGTAGCTTTAGATATATCTAAGGTCCTTGACAGGGGAGGGCATGAAGGTCTCCTCAGGAAAATTAGATCATACGGTATCACTAGACGAATATTAAATGTAATCAAATTCTTCTTAGATAAGAGAAAAATCTAGGTTGTACTTGACGATCTAAACAGGCACAACAGGAAAACAAATGAACTTATATCTAAAGTAACATTCAATACTGTCAAGACTAAACTTGTTTCCTTCAATAATTACAAGAAACCTTCTCTACAACCAATAGCTAAAGATTCATTATCTGAAAGTACTTATTTTATACTTCTCGGCCTAACATTCACAGGAAACATGAGTTGGAACAATTACATTGAGAGCATTGCCAGGACCGCTGAGAAGAAGTTAGGCTCTCTCTACCGTGCCAGAAAGCTACTAACGCCCGAAAGTATCCTGTACCTCTATAAGGCCACCATTCGCTCATGTATTAAGTATTGTTGTCATATTTGGGCTGGTGCATCGGCTACTTATCTCTCACTCCTGTACAAAGTCCAAAAGAGAGTCTCCAACCTAATCGGCCTAAGCTCCAGCCTCTGTCTCATCGAAGAAATGTTGCATCCCTCTGCCTGTTCTACAAGTATTTTAATTGCAAACTGCACGCACTTGTGCCCCCACGACGTAAACACCCTCGACACACCCGACAAGCAGCTAAATCCCACCCCTAAGCAATAGAGATCTCTAGATGTAAGAGAAGTCTCTTCTGCAGTAGTTTCCTCCCTAGAACCGCTAGACTTCCTCAACTGTACTGACATGCAGAAGTTCAAGCGCAACGTGAACTGACATTTTGCTGCCTAACTCTCTACATAGTACCCCAGTAGCTTTATCCCTGACAGTAGGCCCCTACACCAAAGTGGCAACGTGCCTTGTTTGGGGTGAAAATAAAAAAAACTAGTTTCATTCAATAATTACAAGAAACCCTCTCTACCACCCATAGCAATGGCCAACGACTCTTTATCTGAGAGACCATCTTTCAAACTCCTTGGCCTAACGTTCACAGGAAACATGAGTTGGAACAATTACATTGAAGGCATTGCCAGGGCCGCTGCAAGAAAGGTGGGCTCTCTCTACCGTGCTAGAAAACTACTAACACCCGAAAGTATCCTGTACCTCTATAAGGCCACCATTCGCCCATGTATGGAGTATTGCTGCCACATTTGGGCTGGTGCATCTGCTACTAGTCTCTCGCTCCTTGACAAGGTTCAAAAGAGAGTCGCAAACCTGATAGGCCCTGAACTGGCATCTAAGCTTCAGCCTCTGTCCCATCGACGAAATGTTGCATCACTCTGCCTTTTCTACAAGTATTTTAATGGTGAATGCGCTGACGAACTGCAATCACTTGTGCCCCCACGACGTGTGCACCCTCGACAAACCCGACAGGCTGCTAAATACCACCCCCACACTGCAGAGACCCCTAGATGTAAAAGATCTTTTTACTCCAATAGTTTCTTCCCAAGAACCGCTAGACTCTGGAATTCCATCCCAGGTCCCTGCTTCCCCAACAGTACTGACGTGCAGAAGTTCAAGTGTAACGTGAACCGACACCTTGCTGCCCAAATCCCTGCATAGTACCCCAGTAGTTGTTGCCCCTGATAGTAGCTCCCTACACCAAAGTGGCAATTTGCCTTGTTTGGGGTGAAAATGTAAAAAAAAAAAAAAAATTACTTATAGAATTTTACCAGATAGTATGTGTTTACATTTTTGTATAAAATATATATATATATATATATATATATATATATAGTAATTCAGAAGAATGAGTTTAAAAGTGAAATAGTATTGCATATCATATCTATTACATTTTATTATGCAACTCTAGATTAAAAGAATAAAATATATGCCCCCTATAAAAAGATAATTCTGACCCATGTACGTAAATCCAGATTAAATCCATGCACAATTCATAATAAAACACATCCCAGATTTCATCCGTAAAAGAATAAGCAATAACACCACTAGTGTATATTTGTACTATTTATAGACTGTTCTATTATAATGCACTTGAATACAGTGGGTAAAAAATACAAAACTAGAATATACCCCACTTACATCTAATACGCAAACACCCTGTAATAAGTGAAATGCCAATTTTAATGTAAAATGTTGAAACTAACTTGGGGGGGAAAAAAATGCTTAATCTCATAAATCAAGACTTCCAACCTAATAATATTCTCAATAAAATCTTCAATAAAAATATGGTAAAATAAAGCTACAGCGAACATTTTGGAATAATAAAGAAACATAATATGAAGATTCTAAATAATACGTCAAAATTAAATTAAAATAGCACTACTAAATCTTGAAATTGCAGAAATAAAAAGAATGGCAACTGGATTGTAGTATACAGAGCGAAGATCTCCACGAAAGACCACCCAAATACTAAGAAGTAATATATTTGTATGGTTGTAATGTTTTCAAAAAACTATTCAGACCTCGCAAAAGTGCATTTGAAAATCCCAACTTCCATAAACATATAAAGAACATCTTAGCAGACTTAATTTCATCCCGTTATTAATTCATACTATAAATAACAAAAAAATCCATATTTAAGTAGAACTCTAATATATATATATATATATATATATATAAGGATTTAAATAAAATATACGGAAATTTCTCGAGAGCTCTTTCGGCTATCATCTCGCCAGGAGAAATCGATAGCATACAAAAACAACATTACTGGCGAAATTAAAGAGCACTACGGGGGAATTTGAATGTGCCAGAATTAAGAAAAGATAAACGATTAAAAAAATATTTAATCTGAAATTGCGTTTAAAAGCTATTAAAACTAAACCTTGGCACATCGAGGGGAAAAAGGAGAAAAAAACGGGGGGAAACGGGTCAAAGTTCCCCAAAGAGAAATAATGTTTTCGTTGTCTCATTTTGCCGGCATAAAGTAGGCTTTCAAACCGCAATAGAGATAGACTCCAAAAACTGTGATTTTTGGAGTCTGCTCTGTGTATCACCTCGAACCACTCTATTTTATATTTTTCAGCACATCATGGATTGTCAACCAAATGCTGGCCAATGGCAGAGTCCAAATCTACGACAGGAGGAAGACTACCAGATCCTACCCTCCCCTGTCTGATTTTAGATGGAACGTGCATATATATATATATATATATATATATATATATATATATGTGTGATTTGCAATTTCCTCTTATCAATTCAAACGGAAATATATAAATATACATATATATATATATATATATATTGTCATCCACATACAGTTCTGTTTCGTTGTATCACAACTCATCAGTGCGGCTAGACAAACACCTTTCCCCAGCCGTGGATTGAACCTACAACGGTCGCATTGACAGTCGGCGGCTCTCACCATTCGGCTACGAATCAGTCCGTAAATATTTCTAAAAGAGTGTGCATTAAATTCATACTGTCCCGTCACACAGTGCTCGAACCATCAGCATGTTTACAAACAAATCAATATTGGGCTTCGGTTAACTGCTTTTAAGTACGCGTCGTGTGAAAATATATTTACAAAGTGCTCAACCCAAAGAGGGGGGGGGGCTTTAATTGTCATCCACATACAGTACTGTTTCGTTGTATCACAACTCATCAGTGCGGCTAGACAAACACCTTTCCCCAGCCGTGGATTGAACCTATATATATATATATATATATATATATATATATATATATATATATATATATATATATATATATACATATATATATATATACATATATTTACATATATACATACACACACACACACACACACACATATATATATATATAGTAATTTATAAAATATATATGGCGATTAAGCTACACTGAATATTCGGCGTTTCATCCACTCTTGGCCTTCTCAGGCTTATGCGATTAATTTAATAATATAGCTATGCTTGCTAGTTGTGGGGATGTGTTTTTAGCGATGTTTCGAAATTAACCCTTTCCATATCTATTTTTAATGTGGTGAAATAAATTCTTTTCAGAGTGCTCGACTGTTTCAGGAGCTAAGTATAACTACTTAATTTACTCACATAAAATTAATATACAAAAGTATAGATTTATGCGTAAACTTTAAGTATTTACTTCAAAAGTGCTCAATACGTAGGTAGAGCTAGTATATATATATTTTATAAATTACTAACTCACTCTACCTACATAATGAGCACTTTTGAAATAAATACTTAAAGTTTACGCATAAATCTATACTTTCGTATATTAATTTTATGTGAGTAAATTAAGTAGTTATATATATATATATATATATATATATATATATATATATATATATATATATATATATATATATAACACCTTAGTGGGCAGTTCATGTCTTTAATCGATTGACCAGTACAACTTCCAAGTAACATAAGTAAGAGAAAAAACGTAATTTCTGATTGGCATCAGTTTATGCTAAAATTCATTGGAATTTAATTTGCTTCCATTCGTATTTGTTTAAAACAAGTTTTGCTATTCTTTTGAAGAAAGTAAACAAATAATTTCAGTAGTTGGTTACAGAGCCATGAAAAATCTGTATAACTATGATATTTTTGTCATCTACTGTCTGTCCTGCTCTTAACCGGGCTACTTATTAATCGGCAAAATACTACGTTTACTCTCAGCCATTCTACGTTAAATATTACCAACTGTCATTCCATTTCTCCATGCAGAAAAAATTGAAATGATCAACATTTTCCGGCACATTTTGAACGTTCATGAATCCGATGTTGTTCATGATAAACTAGTTAGGAGGTGGGTTCGATGATATCAAAATGGGGGCAAAGGTATGTGTAACAAAGTGTGCTCCACAATTTAAGGCATAAACATTGTGCGCCGCCGGCAAAAGTGCGTTGCTAATGGTGATGACTATGTAGAAAAATGGAGCAAAAAAGGTCGCTAGTTTTAATAATACCACTTCTGTCTTCATAGCACTTCAGTGTTTAAGATTTTTAGGTAATATTTTGAATATAATGGGGTCGCCTCAGGCAGCAAGGAATAAACTTGCCCCACCAGAAAGCCCGATGGCAAGGCCTGGGAGGGTAGAACTCCTGAGTATTAATCAGGCGGTATACCTCAGTCCGACAGGTGCTGAGCTGGTTCCCGGACCCTCACCTGTCGGGCTGAGTGTCAAGAACGGATCCTTGACGTGTACTACTACCCTGACTCCCTGCAGCCAAAGCCGCTAGAAGACACATCCCATCATAATTATAATCAGGTAGTTATTTAAATTGCTGCCCACCACAGCAATATTTGGAACAAGGCCGGAGAGTGAGGATCTAAGCAGGCTCCCCTACAGGAGGGGCTCTCCTGCAATTGCGAAAATTGCCTTAGTAACCCCGTCGGCATTCCCCGGTTGGAGCGCCTCAAGCAACAAGCAATAAACTTGCGCCATTGGAAACTCCGATGGCAAGGCCTGGGAGGGTGGACGTCCTGTGTATTACCCAAGCAGTGTATCTTAACCCAACTTGTACTGAGCCGGTTCCCGGCTCCTCACCTGTCGGGCTGAGTGTCAAGAACGAATCCTTGACGAGTACTCTACCCTGTCTCTCTGCAGCTGAAGCCGCTAGGAGACACATCCCACCATAAAGAATATAATGGAGTAGATAATTAATTGCTGCCCACCACAGCAATATTTGGCGCAAGGCCGGAACGTGGGGATATAAGCAGGCTCCCCTAATATAATGGGGTATGATCCCGCACAGTCGGGAGATTCTATTTATAAACCATGCTGCTAGGAACTGAGGAATCGAATTAATTCATGTCCCGCTACCATCCAATCAGAAATCAGAATTGCTCCATAAAAATTAAACTTTTTCTTTAGCAATTTCGCGTATGTTTTCTCCATGTCAACACGGGAAGAATAGTTTGCTCTGTGGATTCCAACCCAAGAACTGTCTACTACGAACCTATCACCTCCCAGGACTTGTGTAGAACAATGAACGACCGGAAACTGTTTTGAAACTAATCATGGCTTACACTTCTACATTTTGGTATGAACATGGGAACATCACATTTTGATCTACTTACGTATTTCAATGTTCAAATGATACTCGTGACTATAATACATCGCTTGCCTCATTAAAAAAAAAAAAAATTCTGCAATTATCATTTCATTAATGTCTTACAACTATTTTGTAATTTTACAAAAATACGAATAATTTGAATTGTCATGAAATACTTTCACGTTCTTTTGTTATCCTGTTCTACCTAAACAAACAAAAAATGAATAAAAATTAAACATATCCTACAGTTGACCACTTATCGTTTGTTCTTAAATCATAATGATCAGTTAATCATTTAAGAAGTGAATCCTATATATATCGAAGCATACTACAAGATGGATACAAACAAGTTCAATGCACAAATCTGTTTCCTTTTATAGGAAAAGAATAGACACATAGTTATGTCATATTTATAGGAATATCATAAATGCACTACACTTATATTTAAAGTAAAGTTCCTTGTTTGTCTTCAAATTATAGGATATGCAGACATGCAGAGATACAATAGTTTCACTTGTCAATATTATATGATATGTTTATATATATATATATATATATATATATATATATATACATATATATATATATATGTGTGTGTGTGTGTAGCTGTGCGCACACACCCACATATGAAATACAACACGGATAAAATACATTTATAAGCCAAATTACAAAACAATATTATGAAAATAAATAAATATTTATTTCGTCTAGGGTGGGAGTTCCATATAGAAACGTTGATTTAAAATTTGAATAAAATTAAATCCGCATCAAGTGCGCTTGAAACCAAATCAAATCGTAATATTAGGAAAATAAACAAATATTTTACTTGTTTAAAATTTATAACACATATATTTCGGAGCTATACTCCATCCTCAGTATGTTATTTTCTTTCTTTTTTCTTCCTCTTCTTTGTCATGTTGTAAAATTGGAGAAAGAACAGAAAATTATGTTTGATTAAAATATTTATGTATTTAAAAATTGATATTTCGGCGATAGACGTTATCCTCATAAATTTATACATTTTTTTTTATTTTTCTTTATTTTCTCACAATAATGTTAAATTGAAGAAAAAACAAATAGTAAGTAAGAATCCGTGTATTGTCTGTCTGCGGTGTTACTTTGAAATGCCGGAAGAATACGAATGGTGGACGTGATATGATAGTGTTTTCCGTAATAGAAGCGTTGTGCAAATTTCAAATAAAATCCGTATAAAATACGTTTATGAGCCAAATTACAACGCAATATTATTAAAATAAATAAATATTTATTTGTTTAATATTATGTTTCGGCGAGAGACGCCATCCTCAGAATTTAAAACATTTTTTCTTTTTTTTTCTCGTCATGATGTTATATCGAAGAAAAAAAACAGTGAGTAAAAATATCACGTGTTGTCAGTCTGCGGTGTTATTTTGAATTGCGGGAAGGATACACTAAATATTATGTTTTAGATTGCGATTCTATTATCCTGTTAATAATTAAAACCCCTAATAAAACTTAGGAAAGAACAAAAATATACCGTTTTTTTAAGAACGCAGAAAAATATTACTTAGACGACATTTAATTCAAAAGAAAAACGAGGGAAGTGGCGCTTTATTTTACTTCATTAGGGCATAACTGACATCTCAAAATTCTTGCACATCTTACAAGTTATCCATGTAAATATACAGGTTTATTGCTTTTAGTATAAGTTATTTGCTCTAAACATTACACCACATGTCCTTACGCCACGGGCTCAAAAGGATCCGTGGAGCAGTGGTTGGAGTACTTGAAAAAATCAATTGTAAAAGTGATATTCTCTCCTGACGGTTGAAGGTTCAATCCTCAGTGTGGGCGACCGAAAAATATAAATGCGAATTACTTAACACCTTTACCCAGTCATGGCTGACGTAACAAGAGCAAGCTACCCCCGTGAAGTAAATAAAAGGTTCCGCTCGAAAATCCGTCCACATTCCAGAGTTCGACAGAAACATTCCCGAGTTCGACAAGATACACCTGAAGAGGGTCGGAGGTTATATCGATCGAAGCGTTGTAAAAATTACAATCAAGTTAAGAACTATGAATCCAAATAATACGAATGGTAGTTGTAGTATACATATTGTTAGTAATAGTATTCAGAGAAGAAGCTAAGCAGTAGTATTACTAGTTTTATTCCTTTAATGAGAAAACCAACATAAAATAATATTCCGGGTAAATAAGTTGCGGCTCTGTAAATATTTCTGCAGTCAATATGGCCGTTAAATACTGTTTCTTTTTGTATAGTAGAACTCGTGATACGGCATTAATCCGATCTGGGATTGGGGTCTTAAGGTAAAATCGCGGTATGGCGGGGCCTAAGGAAAATTTTATACAGTGTGTATAAAGAATTAACAACAAAATACAGTACAGTATATAATACACATGTATATAATCAAATAACATTTTAAATAATAACGTAAGGTGGGACAAACACCGTAATCAGGGACCGGAAAAACATCGTATTCCACATCGTAATCTGAAAAAACCGTATCCTATGGTTACCGGGGTTCAACAGAATAATATTATTCAAGTAAACACTAAGTTCTAAAACTATAGGGACGATATATCGAAACACAGGGGTTTTCTGTGAAAAATCTCAATTTTCAAATGCATTCCACAGCAAAGAGAATCGTTGGCATATTTCCAGAGAAAATTGAAATAAAAATAAAGACGGATAACCGACGTTTAATGGCATTAAAATTCTTTCTAAAGTCGAAAGAATCTAGAACTTGTGTCATTGGATAATTCTCCAGGGCGCAATCTACATGTGCGCGGACAATTTAATGTCATAATTGTGTCCATTTTATCGGAAGACTTCGTGGAAAATTAGTTTTGTGTCTCAATAAAACTTTTTCTATTTAAAGTAAATCTAATTGTAATATAGGCCATTCGGAAATTCCCTAAGGTAATATATATATATATATATATATATATATATATATATATATATATATATAAGTATGTATATATATATAAGTGTATATGTATCTATATATAATTATATATATATGTGTGTGTGTGTGCGTGTGTGTGGGTGTTGCTGATGAATTTATGTCTTAATTGTATTCAGGTCTCATAGTTTACTCCTTAAGGAATACTAGAAAAAGGAAGAAAAAAGCTTCTGGTATTGAATTCATTTATTTCAGTGGAAATAAAATCTTTTCTCAGTTTAATCTGTTAAGAAAAAATCTGGTTTTACATTTCAATTTAAGTTAAGAAAATATTCAAAATCTTAAACCAGGAAATTATCCGCCATTTATTGTTTACATGTCCTTATTTATCGGCATATTCATAAAATAAATAAGGATATGAATACACGTAAACACACACACACACACACATACACACACACACACACACACACACACACACACATATATATATATATATATATATATATATATATAGTAATTTATATATGGCGATTAAGCTACACTGAATATTCTGCGTTTCATCCACTATAGGATTCGTCAGGCTTATGCGCGAATTCTGTGGTTGCTTCTTGTTTTTATATATGTTGACGATTTCTAGTTAGCCAATCAGCTTTCTAGTATCCACCGCGCCCTGTCCTATCAGCTAATGGGCATGCATTTTATCGAACAAAGGATCTGTTTTAGAACTAGGTTAGTGATTTAAGGTAGACGTTTTCCTTCCTTTTTTTTTAAATTACTAACTAGCTCTTCCTACGTATTGAGCACTTTTTAAGTAAATACTTAAAGTTTACACATAAATCTATACTTTCGTATATTAGGTTTCTGTGAGTAAATGAAGTAGTTATATATATATATATATATATATATACATATATTTATAATATAAAGCTGAATGTCTGTGTGAGTATGTGTGTGTGTGTGTGTGTGTGTGTGTGTGTGTGTGTGTGTCTGGTCACGAACAGGCTCCTATATGGTTGACTATTATAGAAAACTGATTACATATTATAATAGAACATGTATGAGACACAGGAATGTGTATGTTTGATCTGGCAGAACGGTGGTTCATTAAAATTGTGGGGTCTGCATACGCGCCTGATCCACAAAGTATGGAAATAAAAAATTTAAAAATGAAAAAAAAAAATTGTTTACAAGTTTTTTTGATATAGATGTACATAATAATACTTTGATAAGTATGTTTTAACTTAAATAGGGATGGTAAAATAAAATTGTGGGGTCTGCGTTCGCGCCTGACCTCCATAGAATGGAAATAGGCACACACTTTAATAAAGACTTTTCATATCTATCTGCGTAAGTATACTTTGATAATTATGTTTCAGTTTGAAGAAATATGGTATAATAAAATTATGGGGGTACGTTCGCGCCTGACCTCCATAGAATGGAAATATGTCACAAAGTTTAACAAGGTTTTTTTTAATATAGATCTACAGAATATTGTGATAAGTGTTTCAGTGTGAACAAGTATGGTATAATAAATTATGGGGTTTACCCATTTTATTTTTACTTTCATCATATTTTGCTTTGGTTTTGATACCCCCAATTTCGAAGCTATCTCTTTACAACCCTTCCTTTTCATAACCTATCATACTTTCATAAATCAGAGTCCATTTTCTGTATGCTGTTTTTGAACCCAGTCGACAACGGGTACTTTTGCTAGTATATATATATATATATATATATATATATATATATATATATATATATATGTATATATATATATAATATAATATTGTACATAATATATTCTTCACTACCGTAAACTGTAACAAAAAATATGTTTCACCAATTTTCGCACTTTCTATTATGATATATTATTAAAATATAAATCTATAAAATTGCGTCAGTAATGAGATCTATCCATAGGGGAATTATTATCATCATTTCTGATGACCTAAAGAAAAACTAACAATATTATTTTTTTTAGAACAGGAAGATTCCTTTATCAATTGATTTCATACACTGATTTGTCTCACGTTGTTATCTAACTTGTTAGCATTCTTGCTGTCACACAATATTTAAAATATTCTGTTTTAGGAATAGTAAATTGCACCTTTTTTACTGGCTGTCATTTCTATCACCTGATGGAAACATATATAAAGAACGAATTTTCGCATCATAGATTTAAAAAGAACTTACAGAGCAAGCTGACCGGTTTCGCACCTGGGTCAGCAGAGCTAAATCGAGGGATAATTACGATTAAAAAGTACTTTGAAATGGAAATAAGGCAAGGACACAAAAAAGCGAGGGAGAAAATGCACAGATAAAGAATAAAATAGAAAGCACATTAAGTCCTAAAAGATTTTCTTTTGGCTTACAGAGAAAAGTTCCCTGATTTTAGAATTAAATAATGAGTGTGCCTAGCTGAGAATAAAAAACACTAAACACTGAACCTGGAAGCACAAACTCGGTATTTATCAAGTGTTAACATGTGGCCGAACCATATATGCGTTATTCAAAACGTATGACGGTAGACAAATTAGCATGACAAACCTCAGCTGGAATATGTTCTTTTACACGAGAACCCAATGTCTGCCGCATCCGTCCAACGGACTGCAAGTCAAGCACTTCGTTATAATAAACCCGTTCATTACAAAACGAGATAATACTTGCGTTAAGTTGTATAATACACAATATGCAACGAATATAGCGGCACCAGAATGAATATGTGATGTTGCAGGAGTCTGTATAGCATGGACATGTAAATCGTGTATGGATTCATGAATTTATATTATCGTCTAGTGCTGAAAGAATGCGAGTGTATATACGTGTGTATATACGTGGGTATATACGTGTTTATATACGTGTGTATATACGTGTGCTTGTTTATCTAGAGTTCGCTGTGTGTTTTGAAGAGAGTACATGACGGAACGATAACATAATAAGTATCTTTAAAACAGAAAAGACGTAAACTATTTATTTGGAGTTCCAACATCTGGCCAATCGGGAAATAGATCTGGTTCATCTTGGATCTTGTCTTGTCGAAAAACTGCTATGGAAATTCTCCCCAGGACCGATAGAGCTTTAGGTTTTATTTTCGGCAATTTTTTATTCCAGAGTCTTATTATCCCTTTCATGTAAAGTTGCACGCTGATTTTGAATATCTGACATTCTCTATTCG
>NC_136504.1:3870000-3955000 GCF_053919585.1 Euprymna scolopes
ATTCAACCGAAAAGACAAACCTGCTTGTCTAACTCTTTGCCACAGACTGCACATTAGACCCAACAAACAACCCTTTTCAAATTTCCCGTGTGTGTGTGTGTGTGTGTGTGTGTGTGTGTGTGTGTGTGTGTGTGTGTGTGTGTGTGTGTGTAAACCATTCAAACTTTGTGGTCAGATCCTGAGCCCACAGACTTCGATTTAACCTTTAGGTCAGAGTCCCATTCGATTAATGAGACCTTTAGTACTTAGCGCCGGACACTAAACGTAAACTTCGGGGCACGCACACATTGAGTTAGTTTGATCAAGAATACAGGTCACTAGGGATATGACGCCCCAAGCTTTGCTCGACAGGGGATACTTGTTATAAGTGTTTCTGTGGTCAAAATTGATGAATTCTTCTGGTTACATTGTGCGTCGCTTCTATCGTAGAAAATCCGCTCATCGATGTATTGGTGTTTAATCATTATTTTATATAAACTTTCGGCAAAAGATCTTATCAACAACATTCCAATAAATGGACATGGAAGCAAGAATCATCTATAACCTTATAGGTAGGAAAATCAAGCCCCCTTTGGTTTGTGTTCTGAAAGAATATATATATATATATATATATATATATATATATATATATATATATAGAGAGAGAGAGAGAGAGAGAGAGAGAGAGAGATCATAAACAAATGTCCACTGTTTAAACAAATCTGTAGAAAATTTCTGTTCAACAAAAACAAAAAAGATGACGCAAAAATGATAAAACAAAGTACAGTTATCCACGCACCATTTTTCGTTTCTTTTTGCGATTACCAAAGTCACATGGCAGTAATTGTAAAATATATGAAAGAGAAGATGGAAGGAATCTTTTTACCGCTTCCCTTTCTTTCTGTACATGTTAACGAAATTGCAGCTTTTCATGTGTTTTTTTTTAAATCTTATTTATTCTCCTTTCAATGAAGACACCACGGATGAAATATTTTTTCCACATAAAATCTTTCTTGATCAAAATTTCACGAGTAATTGGAATCATTGTCTTGTTACGTTTCTTCAAGGAACTTGTTAATCTGTCAGTTCATCGGTCCTTCTGTTTCAAAGTATTTTATATTCAGAGTTTTACGATTTGTTTTAGTTATTGGCTTTGTTTCCGCTCCTTTTCTCATTACTAAGGGCTTCTTATAAAAATGCGGATTTTCTAAGTTTTTCTTCGCTTTCTTAGTAGAGTCGAGAATATGGTCGGCTGTTCATTTCATTTGGTTCTGCTTCTACCTTTTAATCTCGAGCTCGACTGAACTGGAACCGCATTGGGACTCCGCTCGAACTCTCTGCAACTCAACTAGAAATTAACTGGAATTGGCGAGAAAACATGGTAGGAACTTTTTTTATATCGAGGGTTAGGATGTGGCGGTAAGGCTCACCTTTATCAATATTAAGTCTACAACCTTACTCTGCAGTGAAACGCGATTGGTCGAATGCTACTTCCACGCTTCTTGCATTGAAATTATACTTCAAGGACTTTTGACTATAATGACTTGCCAATACTTCGGGATCATGTTTCATAGTTCAATTTAGCTGTAATTAGCATAAATGCTCAGCCAAGATAGCATTTTATTATACGCTTTTGCCAATTTCTAATACAAACAATAGTTATAATTAACGTTTAATTGTGCATCTAACATATCTCTTAACAATATACGATTTTGTATATATATATATATATATATATATATATATATATATATATATATACAAACAGATATAAAGTAATAGAGTAATAGGAGGTAGTCCCTGTTTTGGGTCAACCTCATCAGTATCAGCGCTATAATTAGTTTAATATTTCAAAACAAATGCGATATTGATTAGTAACGAATTAACAGGACGCAGCTGGCCTAGGGGTTGAATTTTGCTGTGCGGGCCAAGTTGATGACACACATCTGTATTGGTCACGCCATGTGTGTGTGCCTGTGTATGTGCGCCTGTGTGTGTTTGTTTCAATGCATTTGTTGAATAAATTGACGTGGCGTTCTTTCAGTTTTATGCGTAAAGCTCAAGAGAGCACCTGCAACGCAGTCCGTATATGTCTGAGCCACTCATCGAGTATTGGATATCACTTATTGAATCGGTCAAACGAGAGAAAGACAAACATATAAAAAATATATATGTAACAGCGCGTAATAGCGCGTGTGAAAATATCAGCAGCGGCCGAAGGATAAATGGTTAATGAAGGTATTAGTAGCAGCAGCCGTTGGAGCAATATGCAAATTAGCAAATGTGTGCGGGCTTTCGTCACGAGGAAAAAAGGAAACCACGTGATCGGGAAGAAGCAAAGTCGAAGAGAAAGGGCTGATGTGTGGTGGAAAACAGAACGAAAGTGCCGCTAGTTGAGTGTGACATGTTGCCCCATGGTAGCGACGAGAGACTGATAAGCTGGTGTCGAGACGGCGGTGTTTGTTCATCTCATGGCAGACGAAATGAACATTAGAAACAAAAGCAAACAGAAAAGAAGCAATTATTGTTTGGAATGTAAAGGTAATAAATGCCTTTGGCTAAAAAAAAAAAAGAAGGAAAATGGGATTTATTTAATTTTGTTTGTTCCTTTGCGACTGTACAAGAAGGAGTGGGGTCCTAGAGATATTTGAATTTTTACGAACACGATTCGAGCGTAACTTTCACGTTACATATATAGAACTGGAGAAGGAGAGAGAGAGACAGACAGACAGACATACAGACAGACAGACAGTCAGTCAGAAAGACAGAAAGACAGATATACAGATAGAAAAGAAGAGGAAGATGTTAATTAGTACATATAATATTTTTTAGATTATATTAACGATTATAATAAATATTTTTTTAGATTATAATAATGATAATAATAAATGCTTGAACGCATGCTTATCAAGTAGATTAAATTAATGCCATTTCTTATACTGTAAGTTTCTGCCAATTAAAAATAATTCATTAGTTTTATCAAGTTTAGGTAATGCCAGAATACCACTCTCCAATGTTGACCGCCTTTACATTATTTCCAATAAACGAAAACGTCATTTTTTTAAAGAAGCATTTAAATGCCAACGCGCGCCACTTTTATCTTTGCCTCATTAATTGCCATCTAACGGATGTGCTGAGTTCGGCGCATGCGTACACTGCTCGTTTTGACGTTTCCGGTCGAAGGGACGCATCAATTGACTACTTCAATCTTTCGTTCTTTATTCCTTTTTTTTTTTTTTTTTTAACCCTCAAACCTCCTTTCATGATGGCGAAAAGCGTCCGTTTTGATCAATGGAAAAGAAAGAGAACATTTCATCCATTTCTGACAATTGGTTTTGATTTTATTTTATGCTTTTCGTGATTTCTTTCGTTTGGAAAGTACTTTTTTGCGCGTCTAAGCACCTTGATAAGAAGTTACGTCCAACTGTCTTCCCGTCCTATTATTACCCTTTTTTTATGTTGCCATGTTTTTCTTGCTAAATCTTTATTTATTCTTAGTCCTCAAATGTTTACAGCGAAATCAGCATTTCTGTAGTGTAGGTTATTATTGTTTGTACTCGCTAGGAGTTCTCCATTAGGTAATCATCAGACATCCACTTAAAAACAACCTGTAATGTTCCCTAGAATTTGGGTGATAACAGGTCTCCCCTTATTTCAAGGACTCTGCACATTTTTTTAATCTTTGTAAATAAATTTGCGTTATCTCAACAGCCGTTTGCTCTTTCCTAGAATCTGGGTGGCTATAACCGTCTGAAGGTTCTATTCTTCTTTCTTACTCTTCTGGCTAGTGATGTTTGTTTTTGGTTTTTCTATCCTTTTTAAATTTTCTTAACTATTTGGTGTGGACGCGTCCATGTCGGCACTAAATCTTTTGCTTTTGGAGGTTAATTAAGGGATATTTTTGCGGTTCCAGTTTTATTGATTCATCTTTATTATTATTAATATTAATATTAGTATTATTATTATAATTAGCATTATCATTAGTATCATCATTAATATCATCATTATTATCTTCATTATTATTAATATTATTATTAGTATTAATATTATAATTAGCATTATCATTAATATCATCATTATTATCATTATTATTATCATCAATAATATTATTATTAATATTATTAGTATTATCATTATAATTAGTATTATCATTATTATCATCATTATTATCATTATTATTATTAATATTATTATTATCAGTAGTAGTATTATAATCATTATTATTATAATTATTGTTATTATTATTATCATCATTATTATCATCATTATTATTATTAGTAGTAGTAGTAGTAGTAGTATTAGTAGTAGTATTAGTATTAGTAGTAAGTTATAATTCCAATGTCGCTCTCTCCCTTCGTGTATTTAATTTTAATTTTCTTGTTTCTGTATCGATTCCATTTCGCGTTCACATGGAATGTGAGGACTAATGGAAAAATACTGGGAAAGCCTCTCAATTCTCACTATTAATTTATTGTAAGAATTAAAGATGTTCAAGTATAAGCAGTTATTTATTTATTTATTTTTTTACATTTTCACCCCAAACAAGGCACATTGCCACTTTGGCGTAAGGGGCTACTATCAGGGACATAAGCTACTGGGGTACTATGTAGGGAGTTGGGCAGTAAGATGTCGGTTCACCTTACACTTGAACTTCTGAAGTTGGGGAAGCAGGGCGCCGGAATGGAATTCCAAAATCTAGCGGTTCTGGGGAAGAAAGTACTGGAGTAGAGAGCTCTCCGACATCTAGGGATCTCCATTGTGTTGGGGTGGGATTTTGCTGCTTGTCGAGTTTGTCGAGGGTATTTACGTCGTGTGGGCACAAGTGCTTGCAGTTTGTCAAAGCATTCACCTTTAAAATACTTGCAGAACAGGCAGAGGTATACAACATTTCGTTGATGAGACAGAGGCTGAAGCTTAGATGACAGATTGGCGGCTCTCTTTTGGGCCTTGTCTAGGAGCGAGAGACTAGTAGCAAATGCACCAGCCCAAATATGCCAACAATATTCCATACATGGGCGAATGGTGGCCTTATAGAGGTAGAGGATACTTTCGGGCGTTAGTAACTTTCTAGCACGGTAGAGAGAACCTACCTTCTTAGTAGCAATCCTGGCAATGCTCTTAAGGTAATTGTTCTAACTCATGTTTCATGTGAACATTAGGCTGAGGAGTTTAAAAGAAGTGCTTTCAGATAATGGATCTTTGGCCATTGCTATTGGTGGTGGAGAAGGTTTCTTGCAATATATATATATATATATATATATATATATATATATATATATATATATACATTAAATTGTGATTTAAAGAATTTCAAAAAAACCTTATTGAAATGAAGTGGTTGAGTTTCATATCAAAGATGGTTTTATTATTCTAAGCAAGACAAAGAAGTATATATATATATATATATATATATATATATATATATATATATATATAGTAGGGATTTAGAAGGCTGTCACAATGCGAGGAGTGAAATATAGTCGTTGTTGGAAAGAGAAGACGAGAACAAGTGACGATTTACAAATCAATAGGTACATACATATATTTATTCAGTTGTATTGGTAAAATGTCTTACTTGTTACAACTGAATAAATATATGTATATATAAAATATATGTATGTACTTATTGATTTGTAAATCGCCATTTGTTCTCGTCTTCTCTTACTAACAACGACTATATTTTACTCCTCGCATTGTGATAGCCTTCTAAATCTCTACTACATACCTATCCCACACAATGCTTCAAGCAAACTACATATGAGTCCTATATATATATATATATATATATATATATATATATATATATATAGTATGTTTATTATACAAACAATGTCGGTTACATATGTGCATACATGTTTCAGTCGAATCTCAATCGATCAGACCAAAAAGGGGGCCATTATTGAATTCCCTTTTTATTCTAATGAGGTGGTCTCTTTGAATTGAGATTCCACTGAAACACGTATGAACATACGTAACCAATAATGTTTGTATAATAAACAGTCTATGTACTAGCTCTGTCCTCCATTGAGCACTCTTTGATAATCACGCGGGTTTCATTGGGTTTACATCGAGGAAACCAATTTATACAACAATTATACCTATATATATACATATTTGTTTATTTATTCTTTTTGACTTTCTTCCCCTATCGATATATATTATTATTGTATTGGTTTTGCTAAAATGTTTCAGTCTATTTTCTTTGTAATATTATTGGAAACTGAAGTGAAAACGAAGGAACGAACATTGTCGGTGGCACAATCGCGCCTCCTTCCGCTGAATCGAATACATATCGACAAAATCCATATTTCTGGTATAATTATCCCAAATAAGACTTGTCAGAGTAGATTGATCTTTGACAGATCAAATACAAATCAGACATACCTCTCTACTTTTTCAAGACAACCAAGCACCCTCTCCTTCCCCAACCCGGATTTTCATTCTGGAAGCCCAAACGAAGCAGGAACTATGAGATGTAACTCGCTGTAATACTCACATTTTCCGCGTCCATTCCTACCACTTCCCTGACATTTGGTACATCCTTCAACACTGACAGATCGAATACATGTCAAAAATTCATCCCCACTTCTCGCGGAAGCTTCCAGTTTATTAAAGCCCAAGTTAAAATGTCAGTGACGAGAAAAATACTTGTCAGTCCAAAAGTGAGTATATTCCCGGGTAAGACCAGTTAGCCTTGCACATCTTAATAAAATCTAAAACTTTTCTGATGCGTCCATTAAACTAACGTGGTTAGCAATGTAAACGATATTTGAAACTGAAGCGTTACAGACACAAATATTTTCTTTTAAAATGCATCAGGGAACAAAACAAAAGAAGTATTGTTTCTACTAATGAGGCCTATCACTACATGGACGTAAAAAAGGCTTCTATTTGGAACCATGTTTAGAAGATTGACAAGATATTAGTTTACGTAACATTTAAACTTCTGCATATCAGTACAGCCAGGAAAGGATGTAGCAGGAGAGGGATTCCAAAGTCCAGCTGTTAGAGAGAAGAAACTATTAGACTAGAAAGCTGTCTGGCATTTAGGGACCTCAGCAGTGAAGGGGTAAGATTTTGTTGCTCAGCGGGCTTATCACGGTTATATACGTCGAGGGCATATACGTGAAAGTTCATCAGATAACATTCTATTAAAATATGTGTAAAAAAGACACAGATTTGCAACATTGAAGCGATGCGACAGGGGTTGGAGCTTAGTTGACAAAGTGCGACCTATTAGATTGAGAAGTATTTTGTTTTTAGACTAATTATGATTATTTTAAAATGTAAACGGAGCAGACCAAAATGTACTAATAACATTAAAAGCTGATACAACAATAAGCTGTTATCAATTGGAACATGAAAGAAAAAGAAACAATATTATTCAAATTGAAGTTTTATTTTTGTTACTTAAAACTCATAGAGCAAAGAAAACGACATGTTTTAAATACCTTCTAAATATTTTAGTCACTTCAACCCTTATTAAGACCATATATTTGGAGTTAATGCCTTAATTACTGTCTATAATATATAGACTTGAATATGTATGGATCATGTGAAATATACAAGCGTGACCGATCGTCTGATTATTCAAAACAAGGTACTATTATTTATATATATATATATATATATATATATATATATATATATATATATAGCATGCTATCCTTAAAAAATATTATTTAAAATCGAAACGAGACAGACCAAAAGCTACTATTTCAAATTAAAAGATGACACACCAATAAACTGTTATTAAAATTGGAGCATGACAAACAAAGCAACATTTTCTCACATTGAAGCATTACATACCCAAAAGTATCCTTTAGACCTTAGCTTCACAGATGAAGCCAACAACACGTTTTGAATAATTGCCAAACATTTTAGTCACTGCAATCCTAATTAAAACCATATATTCGGAGGTAATGCCGCAGTCACATTTCTGTAGATTTCAAGATGAATCTTTTAAAATATACAAGCATGACCGATTGTCTGACTATCAAACACAAAAATCTATTAAATAGACATGCGTCCAACCAAATATACAAAAGTATAAAATCACTCAAGTAAATGTAAGTTCGTTCTAGGTCAAGTCTTTCGAAGTCTTTGACTGCATTAGATTGGCAGAAACGGCAAAAGCGGTTGGTTAAATAGAACTGCGTCTTGGGGAAAAGATTCGTCGGTTTAAGCCGTGAGTAGGAATACAGGAATAGGTTTGGCATCGATAGACACGCTTCCTCTTGGCAATAACCGTTTCGTCTTTAAAAAATGATAGATAGCGTGAGGTAAGAAACTGTAAGAGTTGGGGAGAATGTTTTGAAAACTAACGTAAATGATTGATGTTAATCAAAGAATAGTAAGTGAAAGAACGAGAATAAAAGGACGTGGAATGTATGGAATTATGTACAACAGATAAAAGTAAAGAAGAATAGAAAGAAAACTGAATGGAAGAGCGAGAATATCTCATGAGAAAGTAAAAGAAAAAATAATGATAGAAAAGGAAACACGAAAAGCAACAAGATGTTAATTATGTCTGGAAACAAGGTGATACTTCAGCCAACCCAGCTTGAAAAATAAACACAATCTGCAAATCCAACTTTAGCAATTTTGTTGAATCACGTTCATGACTACGTTTTAGTCCAGATCTAAAATCTCTACATTTTGCAATTAATGGCTTTTTAAAATATGTTACCAATAAAATTTTGGTACCAATAAAATTTTGTTACCAATAAAATTTTGGTGCTAATAATATTGCGTATGTAGTATTGCAGAATCAACCTCTATTGATTATTATATATTACAAAAAATAATTTGACCGGGGGACTAATTCGAAATAATAATAACAACAACAACAACAACAACAACAACAACAACAATAATAATAATAATAATAATAATAATAATAATTAATCAAATATACACATGAATACATAATAATAATAATGATGATGTCGTTCATCAACTCCCATGTATGTTTATTTACAATATCACGTCATCTGATATTTGCATTTGACGATCTTAAAATAGTTTTGCTTTTCTTATAGAAAAAAGGAGCATTTTTATGGGTATATTTTACGTTACAACGGCCAAGGCTACACTAGTGTAACTTAAACTATTTCGCTGTATTTTTTAATCTATAAAAGAAGAAATATTTAAGCTTCTTTCTTAGAACGGCGCGCCTGTTGAATTGTCTTCCCTTTTCCTGCTTTCCAGCTGACTGCAATTTCATTGTCTTCAAGTCCAACGTAAACAAGTTCTTGATGAGCCGTTTCACTTAATTTTAAAAAATTACCGAATTTTCAATTACTAACGATTACTATATTGTCCAATTGCCTTCGGTACACGCTTAACCCTTATCCTCGAGTGGTCTCTGGCCCTTGATACGTTGTTATGCCTATGTAAAAAAATATTTTTTAGACGGGATTTTTTCGATTTTCGATATTTATCGGGTGAATTTCTGTACACAACAGAAATGCGCCGATTATGTTTTCAAATTTACTTCGCCATTGCGAATGATATCCTAAATAAACATTTTCAAATTCTAACAACAGTTAAACTAACCAGAGTTTCTTCATACTTGTCATTCTTAACATTTCACTATATTTTTTAACCGTCTCCATATTGCTATTCATAGATACTGTAGGCAGTATACCGATCAACTATCACCTTCTTTTAATTCTCTGTACTTGTAAAGCTATAATAATCCTCGACTTATTTTTATGCTATCACATTCATCTCCTTAATTATATAGTCCTTGTCCAAATTACTTGCAAATCAAGGTGGAGAGAACTGTAGGCTAAGTGGGGGTGCAGAAGCTGCAAGAAGTGTCGACGTTCTCCGATATAAAACGCCTAGCATTCCCAAATAGTCTCTCACCTGGTACTGACCAGGAAGCAACGTAGCAACTGTTCAGTACCAGGTGTGTGGATACTTGGGAATACTAGGCGCTGTATGTAGAAGAACGTCGACACTTCCGGCAGTTTCTGCATACAACCTAGCCTGCTTTATAATCTTTTGTTTTAGTACAACCTTCGGTACTAATTTTACGGTACTGAAATAATAATTTTTTTTTTATTTAGGAACTTATTCTTAAAATAAGGAGCAGATAGTTATTTTTGTAACATTTGTGTACTTTCACCTTACAATTTCATGAGAAAATATCGTAAAATTTGAATTCAACTTGAAAACAATATCGAAATAGCACGATGACTCCTTTGCATAAACCCCTTTTTTCTCAATTTAATAGCGATATATACATATATATATATATATATATATATATATATATATATATATATATATATATATATATATATATATAGCCAGTAGAGTTTAGTTTCCTAGAGGTACATCCAATGAAACAACATGTGTCTACCAAAATCGTGTTCAATGAGTGAACAGAGCAGGTATAGTAATTTTATTTATACAAACATTAATGGCTACATATGTGCATACATGTTTCTGTAATCACCCACGTTGGGGGATTACGTCTTCAGGCCAAGAATTATCGTCGAAATTGATATTCCAACCAAATACATTTTCCTATTTCGTTTATCAAGTCAGAATGCAACCTGGGTGGGGGTCATAGAAACGGTTAGAGGACAAGTGAGGTATTTGAAGATAGTAAACATCTTTTTCATTTCCCTTTCCCCCAAATCCAACCAATCTTTTGGTTTTTATGGCATAAGGTACTTGAGAATTTAGTTTTTTTGTCTTGGAGTCTGTAAATTAAGAACATTAGCCATGGTCACTACGTACTGACCGGTGCCTTTCAATCTACATCCATCCACACACATCCATGCAACACACACAACACACACATACACAGGCACCGCCACACACACACACACACACACTCACGTTAATACATAAGCAATAACTCTAAAACTACGCATGAATAAAGTTAAAAATTACAATAAGGTAAATAAACAAAAACAAAAAATAAATAAAAATAAATAAAAAACAAAATAAAAACAAATAAACAAACAAAATATGAATAAACATAAAACACGAAATTTATCTAAACCCCACATGTACATATATATATATTAATATATCAATATACTTATAAACGGCTACACTTTGCTACACCCGCGCATATATATATACACACCCACACACATACATACATACAGAGACAAATAATGGCATTATTCAGTAGCGTGGTAACCCCTTCATATATGAAATAGTATGCTCCTACACTCCAGACGGGTGTATATATCTATATCTATATCTATATATATATATATATATATATATATATATATATATATATATATATACATACACACATACATACATACATACATATATATACCCATATATATACATATATATATACACATACACACAGATACATATACATATAACATACATATAAACAACATTCGGACATCCATACATTCTTGTAATCTATATTGTTACAACAATCATATACGAGACAGCCTATTCTAATAGTTCAGAAATATGTATGCATATACATACGTACACACATACAAATACATCCAAATACTAACATACACACTGATATATAGATACACACACACATATATATATATATATATATATATATATAATCTATATTGTTACAACAATCATATACGAGACAGCCTATTCTAATAGTTCAGAAATATATATGCATATTCATACATACACATACGTACACACATACAAATACATACAAATACTAACATACACGCAGATATATAGATACACACACACATATATATATATATATATATATATATATATATATATATATATATATATATATATATATATATACAAACATACATGCATATAAAAAATAAACACTTATACATACATACTGGGAGCGGACCTCCTCTAACGACATTCCCGTCCGTTTAAATAGCGGTTCTTTTTGCTACGCCACACTAGCTCCGATATAGCCAGTTCCTAGACTGTTCGAGGACACTGGTCCCCGGCAATGCTCTAAGTGCAGACCGGCATTCGACGTAGAATGTTTGTTCCCCCCTCGGTCTCCACCGAGCTTCGACTAAGAGGTTGGTAGTGAGATTGGAAAACAAGTTTTCAACCACAGTGACCCATGGAACGTCTACGTACAACGAACACCTCTCTGCGTGCTTGTGACACAGGAGATCGCGCAGTTCCAAGCCTCCCTCGCTCGGATTTTGAACACAGACCTCTCTGCAAACATAATGCTTACCCTCGTTCCACAAGAGTGTGTCGAGTTGCTCCTGTAAGCTGATTCGTCGTTTTGCAGGGAGGGGAAGTACAGACAGACGGTAAAGGATTAGCGGAAAGACGTATGTAGCACACGTCTCCACCCGACCCTTCAAGGAGAATTTCCTTCGAACCCAAGTCTTGACAAAGGATTCGACCTTGGTCTCTACTTCCGACCAGTTTTTCTTCAGCTGGAGACCCGGCCCGATCCACACACCGAGGATCCGGACCGGGCCGTCGGTCCAACTAAAGATGCCCGTAAGCAAATTTATTCCAGTCCAGGCATCCAACCGCAGACCCACCGACTTACTGCGATTGAATACGGCCCCGTAACTTCTTCGTATCGAGCGAGCGCCTCGGTGACCGCTTGAATGTCTGTGGGGCAAGACACGAACACGGTGACGTCATCAGCGAACGCGGAAACCTTGGCTCGTGTGCCTCCAGGGAGAGCTATCCCGTGCAGGACTGCTGTAGTCGCCTCTTCCCTTAACTTGCGAATGAGGGGTTTCAACGCCAGGACGTGCAATAGACTCGACAGCGGACAACCCTGTCGCACCGACCGGGAGACGGCGAAAGTCTCCGACAGCTTACCGTTGATTTGCACTGCTACCGTGACCCACTTGCGGAAGTCCGGATAAAATCCGGCGGCTTCCAGCACAGATCGCAGTAACCGATGGTCCAACCTATCGAGAGCCTTGGACTGATCCAAAATGATCAGTGCAGCCCCAGGGTCGTCTTCTGTCCCCTCTATGATCGTGCATATCAAATGAAGATTGTTCTGAATCGATCTCCCCTTTACAGAATAGCTCTAGTCTGGTTCGATGAAGTCAGTGATGACAACGTGCTACAGATTCGTAAGAACCTTGGCCAAAATCTTTAACTCTGTGTTTAGCAGGGTCAAGGGCCTGAAACCGTCTAAATCTTCCTCCCCACCATACCGTTGACCTTTTCTCAGCAATGTGATCACTCCCTTGGTCACTTGCCAAGGGATGGAACCCTGAACAAACCAATGGTTGAACATATCCTTCGGAATAGGGACTAAAATGGGCGACAGTCTCAAGTAGAATTCGTATGGTAGACCATCAAGCCCCGAGGCCTTGTTGCAGCCGACCTGCTTCAACGCAGTAATAATCTCATGTTCCGTGACAAGACCATCACAGCTAGCCGCTCGATCTTCCATAAAGCTGGCCGAGTCGGCCAATAGCTGCCAAACCCTTCGACCCTGAGTCTGGGTAGTTGGGTGAAGCGCTCAGATAGATGCTTCCGCATCGACACGAGGGCGTGCCCTTCCACCTCGTTTACTTTTCGAATGTACCCGTCCGAGCCGCGCCTTAGAGCAGACTCACGCTCAACAGCGTCTACATTAACAGCCTTGTTCGAGACTTTCATTATCCTAGCCCTAACAATCTGGCCCTCATAGCGCTCGTTAGCCAAGCGGTTGAGGTCTTGTTTAGCTAGTGCTATCTCTAGGGGGTCCCCCTCCACCGCCCGGGTCAGCCTATTCTCTATACGCTTCTTGGCCTTAGCCTTATCTAGCGCGAGGGCTTGGCTGTACTGGACTAAGAAGCGTCTAATCTAAGCCTTGAGACTTACCCACCACTTACTCCCAGTTTCTGCCCCCCCCACTAATGCCCGTTAGATTATCTCTGTAATCTTCAACCGGCAGTCCTCCATCTCCAACAAGGTGCTGTTGAACTTCCAGTATCCAGCCAGTTTAGGCCTAGAGCTTAAGTTCAGACAGGCAATAACTAGTTTATGGTCCGAGTGTCCTAAAAAGTTGAACGTGGCACAAGACAGGAAATCTATATCGCCTCTTCTAACTAACACTCGATCCAAGTAAGTACTTGGATGAAAAGGCACATTAGGATGCCACGCCCACATCTCCCGCCCCGGGTGAACCAGGCGAAATCTGTCGACCAGGTCGCACGAATCCATCAGGTCAGACAGACTGCTGTCACACCACACCGACCCGCTAGTCCTTCCTACCTTATCTATCTTGGGATCAAGGATGGCATTCCAATTACCCATTAAAACTACACTCTCCGGATCATCTATAAAGCCCTCCACCCGTCGAAAGAAGGAAGCCCTCTCCACAGCAGAATTAGGCGCATAAACTGCAACTATCCCAAAATACACTGCTATTACCGGCAACATCAACGACAATCGCCCGCACGTCCTCGTCTGCGTGAACAACATTCACCGACTCTCATAGGATGCAATTTACTAGCAAGGATATTCCACGACTATAGGCATTGCTATATGCTGAGTAAACATCGTAGTCGCTCACCAACACCTGAAAATCCCCGTCATAAATAAAGTGGGTCTTCTATATAGCGGCAATATTTACCTTAAGGGACATTAGTTCTCTCAGAACGTGCGCGGCCTTGCTTCGACATCTGAGGCCCCGCACATTATAAGTAGCCAAATTTAAAGCCATGGTCACCTACCTTACTCAGTGTCACACACGGGACTGAAATCCTCAGGTGTGAGGACATGGTAGGCTTGTCAGTAAGATCCATTCTTGGCTACGCCTCTCACATCCAGGGGAAATGTTAGTTTGAGTGCACTTTAAAAGGAGGGATGGATCTAAACAGGGACTCTGCCCTCGCATTTGAAAAATAAATTGTTCAGCGAAAGATGCTCCGTGTCCACCAGCTGCTGGCCCGGGATTGCATTCTTCGCGGCATTTATAATGGCCCAGAGAGCCTCCGTCCAGGAATCCTTGTTGGCCCTAACAAATGTGGTCAACAAGGGAGCGTCTTTGAACTAGGTGGGATCGGTGATATTGTCCCCACCGACATAAGTAAAGTTCCTTAGTTGGTTGTAACGGACCTTCTGCCGGCTTTTCAGCTTTGGTGTTGCCTGCAGAGGGCCCGTCTCACATATCCTTCCTCCTGGAAGGAACGGAGTCTTTTAGTCCGCTCCGTGCAGAATGGTGGGGTGGTTTTTCCTAGTCTGGAGGAGGATGCAGGGAGTAGGGGAGGGCGTGTCGGCGGCTGGGGTGTTTGGTGTTGGGGTGTTGATATTTTGGGTCGTTGGTCGACCTTTCTGGGGAGGGGTTGCGTGCTAGAGTTCTGGAGGGATTGGGAATGGAGGGGGCCTTTTGCTCAACTGCTTGGGGGTAGGGGTTATGGGGAGATCAGCCTCGGTGTTTGAAACTTTGTCTTTTGGGGTGGGGGTGTATTTCTTCGTCTTCCTGCTCTTCCCACTTTTGACTGTTTTCTCTCTTCTGCATTTGCTGTGGTGTCCTCTTCTTCCAACGCGATCTCTTCCTCTGAGTCTTGGTTTCCTCTTGTTCGAGTAAGACGGTGCCGGGATGTCCATTGGTGTGTGGTCTGGTTCGTCGATGGTCACTGTTTGTTCGGGCACACTTAGGGGACGTTTGCCCCTCCTATAGACTGTCGACCATCCAGCCTCTACTGCTTGACCTGGTTTGGCTGTGGCGGAAGTTGTTGGTTGGGCTGCAGCCGGGGTTTGGGTTGGCTTTATCGTCGGGGTCAACCCTTGCAGTTTCGGAGGGACTGTGGCCGGGAGTCTTTTGGGGCACTCTTTGGCCATGTGCCCTCGTTTTTGGCAGTGCCAGCAGTTTGGCTTCCTGCTCTCCACTATTGTTGTATTGTTGTATCATAAACGATTGTTAGGTTGTGTGTGACATGCATTTGAACCTTCTGAAATTTTGTTGGTCAATCTGGAACATCTCGTCTGGGAGGGAGACTAGTATCTGTTTTTGGGGACGAAGATTTATTTCACTCCAAGACAAGGAATTGGTTCTATAGCTTTTTATTCACCTTCCAGATCGATCGCAGAAGATTGAAAAGTGAATTTGGCCTGTGTTGTTTCTTTTCCTAGGTCTTATTTCTACCACGTCAGCGTTCGTCCCGCCTCCAGCGAATGGGAGTAGACAACGGCGAAACCGTCCGCTCTCTTCCAAGTTCCAACCAAATCTCCCCGATTCAGCTAATCTGATCATATGACTCACACGCAATCCAATCAGCTTATCTTGACTTCCGGTCAACGTGTCTACACTATAATTAACACTCTCTCCGTCTCTCCCTCTCTCTCTCTATCCATTCTCTTACATTCCTTCCCCCATTATTTATAAAAATGTATGACGAAGACATGCATTTTATTACTACCCACCTTTTCTAAGGGAATCCTAAGCTCACCCCACTGGCAAAGGAACTTTCATACCATTATTCAATAAACTATAATTCAAATAAAATTTCATCTACAATTAATACCATGTGGCGCGAATCCTTGCGCCTTCGAAGTTCAACAACTCTCTGTGACCCCATGGCCTCCATCTGGCATCTTAGGATCATGCAGAGATCACTATATCTCTCGTCACGCTATAACGCGTTTCCACAAGCACATACTCATACGAGATAAAATATTTTTCTTATAACATTACGAGAGCATTTTCCTATGTCTCCCGCCGAATTACGCATCCGGAGAAAAATCCCACGAAAAAAACGACACACACAAAAAAAATTCTACAACCATTTCGAAAATTAGAATAAATATCGACTGAACCTTTGACTCTTCCAAACTTAAGAACTAGTTGACTTCTTATTCAACCTAGTAGTGTGTCTTTTTCCTTCACTGCTTAAATCTTATTTCTGTCTCTTTTTTACTATTTTATCATTATTATTACTATCATTATTAATTAATTAACAACATGTTCTTACTTATAAATTAATAATTATTTCAATAAACCCCACAAGGCAAACATTCACTCCTCGTCTATTCTTCGAAAAAAAATACATATTCAAGAACAAGAAAAAACCTGCACAATTCTGATGTGAGAAAACATCAATCGCATGAAAATAAAAATTTAAAAAAAAATCTTATAATCATTCACAAAATCTCATCGCACCAATAAAAAGTTACAAATAACAAAACATAGATTCGTGGAAACCCAAAATTTTTCCCGTCAGTAAATTCTGAGGTCGGTTACACCACCTTTACCACCTCACAGAATCTCAGAAATAAAAAAAATAAAAAAATAAAAAATCACAGTCGTTTACAAAAATACATAGACATTTACAATTAAAATATATAGTCGTTTCCAAAAACAAAACAAAACAACGACTCGCTTATAACTTTCCGACAATCCTTCATAAAACAAAATTTAACACAAAATAACAATCAATGGAAACTAAAATTGTCAATGTCACCCAAAACAGGGGGTTTCTGAAAAAGAAAAAAAGAATATCACCTTTTACTTATCCTGGTCACGGCAACAAATTAGATTTTTTTTATTGTCGTATCATAAAGGATTGTTACGTTGTGTGTGTGACATGCATTTGAACCTTCTGGAATTTTGTTGGTCAATCTGGAACATCTCGTCTTGGAGGGAGACTGGTATCTGTTTTTGGGGACAAAGATTTATTTCACTCCAAGACAAGAAATTGGTTCTATAGTTTTTTATTCACCTTCCAGATCGATCGCAGAAGATTGCAAAGTGAATTTGGCCTGTGTTGTTTCTTCTCCTAAGTCTTATTTCTACCACATCAGCGTTCATCAACCCCCAAGCGAAGGGGAGGAGACAACGGCAAAGCCATCCACTCTCTTCCAAGTCCCAACCAAATCTCCCCGATTCAGCTAACCTGATCATATTACTCACACGCAATCCAATCAGCTTATCTTGACTTCCGGTCAACGTGTCTACACTTTAATTCACAATCTCCCTCTCTCTCTCTCTCTTTCTCTCTCTCTTTCTCTCTCTGTCCATTCTCTAATAGTATGAGGGTCATGGTCCAATATCCGAATTTCAACATGGCTGGGAATTTTTCAAATTCGGCCTTGTCCACGACCATTGTGACCTTGTGTTCTCCGATGAGGACGTTTCATTGGCTGCGGACTGGTGTAATGGTTTCCACATCTCCGTACTGACTTAGGATCGCCCTGAACTGCTTGGTGCCCCTGTAGACTGGAACGTTCAGCATGGAGACGTTGGCCTTCCTCTTGCTTAAGACTCTGGTTGGAGTCTTATTCTTATACCCCGGTGGTCGGTGCTCGCGAGCCTTACTGCGTCTTCTGGACTGGGTAGCAGCACGTCCCACATAGCGTAGCTATTCCTGCAGATGTAGCTGGCTGGGATATTTAGCTTAAACTCCGGGTCCTTAGGTCTGACGTAATTAACGAGAGAACTCTTTTCTCCAACTCATCGATCTGGCCTGGGAGGGGTTGGATAACGTTGCCCACCATGTACTCCTTGTACGTGGAGTTAAAGAGTTCCCTATATCCTCCGGAGTAAGGTTTTCCTGCTGCGTATTCGCGCCCCATGCTGTTGCCGGCTCTTGTGGTGGGTTGACGGCCCCAGATATGGATCAGGTTACTCAACTAAGATCCCCATGCAAGGTGAAAGAGCAGCGATAGAAGACGCAGTGGGTACTAGTGGGTCAGAGTGCCGCATCGCAATTAAGAGAGAGAGAGAGGGGATAGACATCTCTGCCCATAGAGGGGAGCAGAAAGGAAACACCCGCCATACTCACATCACCCTACCCACAAACAACCCCAAGGAAGCGAGAAAGAGAACCCGGTCTGCTCAATCCACTGGGAGAGCAGCAAAGGAAGACAAGGATTGGGCCTGGCAGATCAGAGTGCTGCACTGGCAATTAAGAGGGGAGAAAGTAGAACATTTAAACCTCCGAGGGGAGGAGGAAATGAAGTACCCAAAAGAAAAAAATTCAGAGCTAACCCGACCATGTTGCATCTAGCAAAGAAAGTGTTGTCGATCCCGAAAACAGCAAACTCCCAAAGAAGGGATCGGTTTTCGAGTCTAGACTACCACAAAATGGCATCGGCCCTGGGGGAGCATAAGGGGTCCAGACTCCCCAAACAGTGGGCCGGTCCCACTAACAAAGGTTAGAAAAGTCACAAAAGTGACCAAAGTGAAAGCCTTAAACTTGACTGGTGGGTCAAGTGGCGGACCTTTTGAAAAAAATAAAAAGTGAGGTAGTTGGGAGAACAGATGGTATTTATTTGCTCCCCCACTGAGCAAATTAGGAACAAGGCCGTTTTTAATGTGAGGTAAAAACCAGCTCCCCCAAAAGTAAGCAAAAAGGGGGCACTCTGGTTACCAAAAATAATAATTGTCCCAGTATAGAGGGTTTCCCCTCCATTGACTGGTACAAACCATCCTAAGTGCAGCATCTGCCGGAACAGATACTACACTTTGATCTTGGGCCAAGATCAAAGTGTAGTATCTGTTCTCCCAACTACCTCACTTTTTATTTGCTTCCCCAGCGAGCAAATTAGGCACAAAGCTGATTTTTAATGTGAGGAGTGAAGGGGAAATTGGGACCAATTCCCCAGTGAGTAGGGGAGCTGGATAGTGACAATTTGTATGAAGTGTTACCCCTACACTGACCAAGGTCTTATATGTAGGGTCGCGCCCACATATGGTTTTTGCTTGCAGTATGTGCCGTAACAGATACAACACTTTGATCTTGGCCAAAAGGCCAAGGAAAACGTATTTATTTGCTCCCCCACGGAGCAAATTAGGCACAAGGTCGATTTTTAATGTGAGGAGTGAAGGGGAAATGGCGACCAACTCCCCGCGGAGAAGAGGAGATGGATAGTGAAAATTGGTATGAAGGGTTGCCCTATATTGACCAAGGTCTTATATGTGAGGGTTGGTATTTATTTGCTCCCCCCCGAGCAAGGTCGATTTTAAATCTGAGGAATGAAGAGGAAATGGGGACCAACTCCCCGGGGAGCAGTGGAGCTGGATAGTGACAATTAATATGAAGGGTTGGTATTTATTTTCTTCCCCACTGAGCAAATTAGGCACAAGGCCGTTTTGTATGTCTGCCGAACAGATACTACACTTTGATCTTTGCCAAAAGTCCAAGAAAAGTTGTATTTATTTGCTCCCCCACCGAGCAAATTAGGCACAAAGCCGATTTTTAATGTGAGGAGTGAAGGGGAAATGGGGGCCAACTCCCCGGGGAGTAGTGTAGCTGGATAGTGACAATTGCTTTGAAGGGTTGCCCCTAGATTGATTAAGGTCTTATATGTGGGGTTGGTATTTATTTGCTCCCCCACCGAGCAAATTAGGAACAAGGTCGATTTTTAATGTGAGGAGTGAAGGGGAAATGGGGACCAACTCCCCGGGGAGTAGGGGAGCTGGATTGTGACAATTAATATGAAGGGTTGGTATTTATTTGCTCCCCTACCGAGCAAATTAGGCACAAAGCCGATTTTTAATGTGAGGAGTGAAGAGGAAATGGGGACCAACTCCCCGGGGAGTAGGGTAGCTGGATAGTGACAATTGCTTTGAAGGGTTGCACCTAGATTGATTAAGGTCTTATATGTAGGGGTTGTAATTATTTGCTCCCCCACCGAGCAAATTAGGAACAAGGTCGATTTTTAATGTGAGGAGTGAAGGGGAAATGGGGACCAACTCCCCGGGGAGTAGGGGAGCTGGATAGTGACAATTAATATGAAGGGTTGGTATTTATTTGCTTCCCCACTGAGCAAATTAGGCACAAGTCCGTTTTTTATGTCTGCCGGAACAGATACTACACTTTGATCTTTGCCAAAAGTCCAAGAAAAGCTGTATTTATTTGCTCCCCCACCGAGCAAATTAGGCACAAAGCCGATTTTTAATGTGAGGAGTGAAGGGGAAATGGGGGCCAACTCCCCGGGGAGTAGTGTAGCTGGATAGTGACAATTGCTTTGAAGGGTTCCCCGTAGATTGATTAAGGTCTTATATGTGGGGTTGGTATTTATTTGCTCCCCCACCGAGCAAATTAGGCACAAAGCCGATTTTTAATGTGAGGAGTGAAGGTGAAATGGGGACCAACTCCCCGGGGAGTAGGGTAGCCGGATAGTGACAATTGCTTTGAAGGGTTGCCCGTAGATTGATTAAGGTCTTATATGTGGGGTTGGTATTTATTTGCTCCCCCACCGAGCAAATTAGGAACAAGGTCGATTTTTAATGTAAGGAGGGAAGGGGAAATGGGGACCAACTCCCCGGGGAGTAGGGGAGCTGGATTGTGACAATTAATATGAAGGGTTGGTATTTATTTGCTTCCCCACTGAGCAAATTAGGCACAAGTCCGTTTTTTATGTCTGCCGGAACAGATACTACACTTTGATCTTTGCCAAAAGTCCAAGAAAAGCTGTATTTATTTGCTCCCCCACCGAGCAAATTAGGCACAAAGCCGATTTTTAATGTGAGGAGTGAAGGGGAAATGGGGGCCAACTCCCCGGGGAGTAGTGTAGCTGGATAGTGACAATTGCTTTGAAGGGTTGCCCGTAGATTGATTAAGGTCTTATATGTGGGGTTGGTATTTATTTGCTCCCCCACCGAGCAAATTAGGCACAAAGCCGATTTTTAATGTGAGGAGTGAAGGTGAAATGGGGACCAACTCCCCGGGGAGTAGGGTAGCCGGATAGTGACAATTGCTTTGAAGGGTTGCCCGTAGATTGATTAAGGTCTTATATGTGGGGTTGGTATTTATTTGCTCCCCCACCGAGCAAATTAGGAACAAGGTCGATTTTTAATGTAAGGAGGGAAGGGGAAATGGGGACCAACTCCCCGGGGAGTAGGGGAGCTGGATTGTGACAATTAATATGAAGGGTTGGTATTTATTTGCTTCCCCACTGAGCAAATTAGGCACAAGTCCGTTTTTTATGTCTGCCGGAACAGATACTACACTTTGATCTTTGCCAAAAGTCCAAGAAAAGCTGTATTTATTTGCTCCCCCACCGAGCAAATTAGGCACAAAGCCGATTTTTAATGTGAGGAGTGAAGGGGAAATGGGGGCCAACTCCCCGGGGAGTAGTGTAGCTGGATAGTGACAATTGCTTTGAAGGGTTGCCCGTAGATTGATTTAGGTCTTATATGTGGGGTTGGTATTTATTTGCTCCCCCACCGAGCAAATTAGGCACAAAGCCGATTTTTAATGTGAGGAGTGAAGGCGAAATGGGGACCAACTCCCCGGGGAGTAGGGTAGCTGGATAGTGACAATTGCTTTGAAGGGTTGCCCCTAGATTGATTAAGGTCTTATATGTGGGGTTGGTATTTATTTGCTCCCCCACCGAGCAAATTAGGCACAAAGCCGATTTTTAATGTGAGGAGTGAAGGTGAAATGGGGACCAACTCCCCGGGGAGTAGGGTAGCTGGATAGTGACAATTGCTTTGAAGGGTTGCCCGTAGATTGATTAAGGTCTTATATGTGGGGTTGGTATTTATTTGCTCCCCCACCGAGCAAATTAGGCACAAAGCCGATTTTTAATGTGAGGAGTGAAGGTGAAATGGGGACCAACTCCCCGGGGAGTAGGGTAGCTGGATAGTGACAATTGCTTTGAAGGGTTGCCCCTAGATTGATTAAGGTCTTATATGTGGGGTTGGTATTTATTTGCTCCCCCACCGAGCAAATTAGGAACAAGGTCGATTTTTAATGTAAGGAGGGAAGGGGAAATGGGGACCAACTCCCCGGGGAGTAGGGGAGCTGGATTGTGACAATTAATATGAAGGGTTGGTATTTATTTGCTCCCCCACCGAGCAAATTAGGCACAAAGCCGATTTTTAATGTGAGGAGTGAAGGGGAAATGGGGGCCAACTCCCCGGGGAGTAGGGTAGCCGGATAGTGACAATTGCTTTGAAGGGTTGCCCCTAGATTGATTAAGGTCTTATATGTGGGGTTGGTATTTATTTGCCCCCCCACCGAGCAAATTAGGAACAAGGTCGATTTTTAATGTGAGGAGTGAAGGGGAAATGGGGACCAACTCCCCGGGGAGTAGGGGAGCTGGATTGTGACAATTGGTATGCAAGGTTTCCCCCACATATAGTATTTGCTTGCGGTATCTGCCGGGACAGATACTATACTTTGATCTTTATTTTTAATTTATTTCGTGAAAATGAAAATTACAATCAAAATAATTCAATGTAAAATTAAAATAAATTAAAAGCAAAATTCAAATCTACAAAACCAATTTAGGCACAAGGCCTTTAAGATTACTACAGTGAAAATGGAGTCTTTGGCGACTTTACTCTTGACTGGCAACATTTAACACACTACCTCATTCACTCTGTGGACGCTAAACTGACTAATGAAAACCCCAGCGTTTTTGCAAAAAAAGAATATATATACAATTTCTGTGTGTGTGTGTGTATTTTTTTTAAAAATAAAATGTGTGTTTGTGTGTGTGTGTGTGAAAAAAATTCAATTCATTGGAAAATAAAAAGTTCTTGAATTTGGAAGAAAAAATGTACAAAAAATAAAATTTCCTAGTGCATTGTTAGTAAGGTCCCTCCCTGAGCTAATCTAAGTAGTTAGATCGCCTACTGTTTTCCGGGGTACCAAAAACAAGCGGGGAGATCCCTAATGGGGATTGGGAAGAATTCATATCGGGTGTAGGGAGTAAAATAAATAGATTGTTAAAAACAAAAAAGAGGAATATATTAGGTGGCGACCTTCGAGTAGGAGTTGACCAGGGGGTGATAAAAACAAAAAGATAGGGGGGTAATGTTATGGTAGCCTCGGAAGGTTCTCTAGTGCCAAAAAAAAAATTGGGGGACAGGATCTCATTTGTACCACCAGTCAAGAGTCTCTTTACTTTTTATTTGTCTAACATAGCGGGATGGGCTCCGTAGGAACCAGTACCGCATGTGCCATGCCTATGGTGGTAACACGAATTCAAACTTGGCGCCTCGTCAGATGCACAATCTAGCGTCATGCACCCACCTCTTGTCAAAGGCCACTTAAGGCAACCTCTTCCAATCGCATCTGATCTTTACTTTAAGCAGATGTTTAAAGAAGACGATCAGATCCCAATCCGGAACAGATATCCCTTTGCGGACTCGCTTGAGGCGTGTGATCCATATGGCCATCCTCGCTACTGCTAATATCGCTAGAAAAACCATTCTTTTCTCCCTAGGCAGCGGCGGATCAATGTTCTCTACAAAATATGATTCATTGAGTTCAAGCCAGCACTTGGCATCAATGCGTGTCGTTACCTCGTTGACGTACCCTAGAAGGGTCTTGAGCCTGCTGTAGCGGAAAAAGGCATGACCGGTCGTTTCTCTCATGTCTTCGTCGCAGCGCAGGCAGTAGACCCGGGTTTCTTCATTGTAAAGGTTGAGTTCGTCAAGGAGGGGCAGAGCGTTCCGGACAAGTCGCCAGAAAAAGTCCGAGTTTGTAAGAAAGTCCTCTCCCGGCGCCCAACTCCATTGGGAGTGGACCTCCTCCAACGACATCCCCGTCCGTTTCACTAGCGGTTCCCGGCAACGCTCTAAGTGCGGACCGGCATTCTGCATAGAATGTTTTTGCCCCCCGCCTCAGTCGAAGCTCGGCGGAGACCGAGGGGTCAGGTATGAGATTGGAAAACGAGCTTCCAACCGCAATGACCCATGGAGCGTCTACGTACAACGAACGGTTCAGGAAGGCCAACCTCTCTGCATGCTTGTGACACAGGAGATCGGACAGTCCTAATCCTCCATCGCTCGGATTTTGAACACAGACCTCTCTGCAAACATAATGCTTACCCTCGTTCCACAAGAGTGTGTCGAGGTACTCCTGTAAGCTGATTCGGCGTTTTGCAGGGAGAGAAGTACAGACAGACGGTAAAGGATTAGCGGAAAGACGTATGTAGCACACACCTCCGCCTGATCCTTCAAGGACAATTTCCTTCGAACCCAAGTCTTAACAGAGGATTCGACCTTGGTCTCTACTTCCGACCAGTTTTTCTTCAGCTGGAGACCCGGTCCGAACCACACACCGAGGATCCGGACCGGGCCGTCGGTCCCACTGAAGACGCCTGGAAGCGAATGTACTCCGGTCCAGGAACCCAACCGCAGACCCACCGACTTACTGCGATTGAAGACGGCCCCCATATCTTCTTCGTATCGAGCGAGCGCCTCGGTGACCACTTGAATGTCCGTGGGGTAAGACACAAACGCGGTGACGTCATCGGCGAACGCGGAAACCTTGGCTCGTGTGCCTCCAGGGAGAGCTATCCCTCGCAGGACTGCTGTAGTCGCCTTTTCCCTTAACTTGCGAAGGAGGGGTTCCAACGCCAGAACGTGCAAGAGAGGCGACAGCGGACAACCCTGTCGCACCGACCGGGAGACGGCGAAAGACTCAACTACACTACACTTTGATCTTGGTCAAAAGGCCAAGAAAAGCTTAAAAAGCTAAGAACAGCATCTATTAACAACATACCTTTGATGTTAACCAAAAAGGCCAATCACAAAAGTGTTACGGAAAGACCGGCAGACCGACCGAGCGACAGATCGACCGACCAACCGACAGACTGAGAGAGTTACTTATAAAGTGGCTTGCGCGCGACTAAAAACCGGATCACTGCACGACACTCAACTGGCTCCATTTCGCACCTAACTTAGTTCAAACATCTGTAAAACAGAAACCACGATTAGTTCACAGCTGTAATTGGCACATAACCCGTAGAGGTATACATCATTGCACATGAAAAATTTCAGCTAGATAAGACAGCTGAAAGTGGCTCAGGGGCATTACTTATTGCACGCCCCTCGTACTTAATATATAAACCTCAGTGTTTTTGCTGTTTATGGGCTTTCATTATTTTTATTACCTTGTTAATCCCTATAAAAATCTAATCATATCATGTTTATTATAAAAACATAAAAGCAAAAAAGAACTACATATTATTTTCTGTAAGCCTTTTTCTAGAAAGGATTCACCGATTATCAAAACATGGAGGCCGCTCGAGGATAAAGGTAATGAGTCAAGAACTTGTTTACATTGGACTTGAAGACAACCATATTTGTGTAAGCTGGAAAGAAGCTAAACGTAAGGGAGTTCAACACATGCGTGCAATTCTAATAATAAAAACAAAAACTTTATTCATAGAATCTACGTTTAATTTTAGGCACATATCAAGAGTGGGGGAACTTATTGGTAGTAGTTTCAGATAGCACTTGCCATGAAAATAACGATAAAGCAGAGACAGGTTCTGCAACGATTTTTTCTGCAGGAAATACGTTGCAGGAATGAGAAAAGAGAATCTCCACTAGGCTACGAAGTGTTTTTGACATTTCTCAATGAATTATAAGCCGCTTCTAGAAGCTCCTGTCCAGCTTTACTCCTGATCTGAAATGGAACACGTACATCAAGTCTGTTGCCAAGGTCGCTGGAAAGGTGGTGGGATCCTTCTACCGCTCCAGAAGATATCTCACTACTGATGCAATTCACTATCTATATAAAAGCCAAGTACGTCCAAGGATGGAATACTGCTGCCATATCTGGGCAGGAGCTGCTAAAAACAGCCTATCCTGCCTTGACAGAGTACAAAATAGACTTCGTGGTTTAGTGGGGGATGCCCTTTTCTCTACCCTGCAACCTCTCTCCCACAGAAGAGACGTTGCGAGCCTTTCCTTCTTTTATCGTTATTTCCATGGCAGGTGCTCGTCTGAACTCCAATCTCTGGTCCCCCCTCGCCAATCTTTCACGAAAAACACCCGTCTAGCCGAATCCACTTTTAAAAATTGCCCCCACTCTTTATCTGTGCCTAAATCAAAACGTGGATTCCATGAACAAAGCTTCTTTCTTAGAACTGCACGCCTGTAGAACTCTGTTCCGTATGCCTGCTTCCCACCTGACTACAACTTGGATGTGTTCAAGTCCAACGTAAACAAATTCATAATGAACCGCCCCCTTAAGTAAACACTTCATCAAATCTCCACACTAACGTAATGTACTTGCAATAACCCTTATCCTTGAGTGGCTTCCGGGCCTTGATAAGTGGTGACCACTGTGTAAAAAAAAAAAAGAAAAAAAAAGTTGGCAACAATACACCATTCTTGGACGTAATTGGCTCTTATACAGATAGAGAATTGCATCAGCATTGAAATATCTACTGTAGCGATAGAATGATCCCACTATTTTTTCGGCGATCTTGGCAACGGATTTGAGGTACGTGTTCCATTTCAAATCAGGAATAAAGGTCTGACGATAAATAACTTTACCTTCATTAATTTCAAGCGGGCACATGTGATAACATACACTTTCCCACATTTTATGAACTGTTTGCAATAAAATGTTTTTTTTTTAGTTAATGACTAGCTTTCATGTACTGCTCTTTCAATTAATGCCAGTACAACTAAATTCATAGCTTCGCTATAATATTCATTCACTATAATATTCAATTGCTATAATATTTATTTGCTATAATTTTCATTCGCTGAAAGACAAAGGAATTAGTGACTGTTTTAAAAAAGACAGGTGTTATTACTATGAAGATTAAAGCTATCAGTAAAGAAAAAATAGATTATTTAACTTTGAAAATAGTTTTTTTTACAGTTTTGCTTATTTTTTTCTTAAATTTGTTTTTATTAAAAGATGCAGAAGATACTGCCAATATCAACGAGGCTTGAACATAAATTAGATCGAAATAATGATAATACCTGCGCCATCAAATCAACTGAGGCGCCTAAAATTCTCTAGAGAACAAAACAATTGTTTCAAGTGGGTGACGTGTTTTCCCAGCAATTCCTACTGCTTCATTTCCGGTTGGCACACACAACACAAATTTATTCGAAGCCATTTTGTTTTGTGGGGTTACTGAATGTGAAAATATCAGAGGTCAATCGTTACTGGCGATTTGGTATCCTTTTTGATTCCATTAAATTCAGTTCACAAACAATAAACTACTGCGAATGGAAGACTTTATTTCACTGATGTTTAATCAAAGGATATTTTATTCTGCACAAAAGTTAGGTATTGTGATTACATCTATTTAATAAAGTCGTATTTTAGTCTATTTTTTTCGCAATGTGATTTATATGTTTTACAAATTAATTTTCATGCTGAAATCGGGCGTTTACATACTTACATTCTAGCATGATTTCGAAATATACTATTTATTCAAAGGTTAGTTAGTTGGTTGGTTGGTTGTTTTTGGTTTACCGCATATCAACCCTTTTCAGGTTATTTAATGCCGAATCCAGTGATTTTGAAGAACAATTTTTTAATAGAATGTATTTGTCTGCTTTTTTTTTAAGTCGGTTTCTATTCAACCCATGGTTGGGGCCTTAACTAATACTACCACTCCGGGTCAGAGTGACCTAGGAGCAATATAAATTAAAGGGTGGCTCCACACTTCCCAAAGCCCGCAAGCTTGGGCCTCACCATCGGATATAGATGCAAGTCCATTTATTCAAAGGAAATCTACATTAAAGACGTAACGCCATGTGTATATTACATCACAGAAAATATATTTTAAGAATTATCTTTATCTTATTAATAGTTTGTTGTTATATAATTGTTCTTGTATATAAGGCTTGGGGCAATTAATTGGAATTGGGGTTCGCAAAAATCGTATATTCTGAAAATATCGGATTTAGTATCGAAACAGAGAACATTTTCTGGCTATTTTCCGATGCTCCAAATGATTATTTTTTATTGTTTTATTTGTTTTTTTTTGTTTATAATTTGTTTATTACGACATGTATTAATAAATTATGGATATTTATTTATTTTGAACTACCAGTAAAACTAAAACACATTTGTACATTTACCAAAAACATTTACATATACTTCATGGGGGTTTTACGGTCATTAGACCCCTCAGAACTCAATACTAAGCAATCTAAAATGAATCGAAATCAGAATCGGTTAATTTATCAGAATCAAAAGTTTATCAATTTGCTGGGAAAAATATTTAAAAGAAGGATGTTTATAATTTAAAATAACGTAGTTTTCAAGTGATTTGACATATGAAAATAAAACAAACAAAAAACAGACAAATGAACGGAAGTCTTATTAATATTACACATTTTTAATATTCCGCCGGAATTGATCATTTGGAATTAAAAAATGTATTATTTGGATAATTTCACGTGTGCATTCAAGATTTGAAAGTTTCATCTCTTTTTTGTACGTATTGACGGTGTACAACTGAAGTTAAGATGCGTCCTTGAATCCTTGGCAAAAGCACATTAAGAATGGTGGTAACTATGTAGAAGAGAAAGTTCCGGAGAACAAAAGTTTACTAATGCAATTCCTGTAATCGTAGCTAATCAACTTGCTGAGTTAAACAAGTTGGTAGCTTTACTTTACTTTTCCGACCCTAATATGACAAATCACGCCCCAGATGCACACGCACAGCCACCCTTCATCGCTGGCAGAGTTGCATTGAGAATTGTCATGACCATGTAGAAATATAAATTATGGGATGCAATATGTCGCTCGTTTTAATGGTACCACTTTAATCTTTGTAGCCCTTCAATTTTGGGGAGAAAACAGTAGGTTTACATTTTCAACAACCCTCGTATTACAAAGCACGCTTTGGACGACCATCGTTCATCGCCACACGTTTATTACGAATAGTGGTGACTATGCAAATAAAGAAAGAAATTGTAGAGCACAAAAGGTTGCTCATTCTAATTGTACTACTCCAGTGTTCGTAGTTCTTAAACTATTGTGTAAAATTATAGGACGATTTGCTTTTGAAACGACTCTTTTATAGATATTGTAATTGAGCGACAACTGTTTGGCCGTATCACCGTTTCTCGTAGATAGACATAATAGGTCTTATCAGCTGAGATAGTAAACACGACGTTTTATATAGTATTCAATGTCAATATTGCTAATTTTTATAATTTCTGCTGGGTTCTATCTTTAGTTGATTGATCTGAATTGATTATTTACGCCTGTTATTTGCCTTTATTTCCAAAAATGTCTCTATTTCCCTGTCTGCAATGATTAAAAAAAAACAATGGATGTACACGTCATCACTTTTCTCATTAACTCAACAGGAATGATCAAATTCAAAATCAGCCACGTTTTTGTTTTTCTTGCTGTTATTGTTCATTCAGTTTTCAATGTTGTACAACTTATTTTAATCTGATGTTATCTTAATATTTTCTGTGTAATTTCTATATCGTTCACATAGTTTTGCTCACAGAAACAAAACTGGAAGTAATAATTAGGTCGCCCATTTCTTTCTTCACTTTTACAATTTCAGAATAGTGGCGCCTTTTTTATCGGCAAGTCTGATGAGTGTTAAACTATATCAAATTCCTTAACTCTAAGAATTTAATTGTCGATGCGCGCATTGTTCTCGCGCACTTTTCGTCAGATTATGCCCTACCTCATTATTATATGAGAAGTGTCTTTTCTTATCTTTTCGAAAAATCACTGCTAGCATCCTTAAGCTACAAATTTCTGCAGCATTTTAACAGCGGCGTCATTATATTTTGTGCTGATGGCGACTTTTGTATCGTGTAGCGTTTTACTTTTATTCAGCTGATAGTTGCCAAGTCACCACATCATTTCGTATAAATCTAAAAATTATATTGTTGACATCGGTTTCTCCGATATTTCCGATTCAAAATTATTTCTAGATTTCAATCTGGGTGGACTACGTGCAGGTAGCTAACATTCTAGATGAAAAATAGTTTTTGTAGAACAAACTGAATTCGAACTTCGTGGATCCAGCTCGTCAATCCGTATCGTTAACCACTAAGTCGCAATAACCTATAAAAAGGAAGCAATTGTTATGTATATTATTTTGGATTTAAAATGTTTCGAATTATATCGCCAACGTTATTTTTTATTGCAAAATTCAGTGTACATTTCAGGATTAAAGTATAAGAATATAAACGAAGATATGCTACTATACTGCTGAAATGTGATAACCACTATATATATATATATATATATATATATATATATATATATATACATATACATATACATATACACACATATATATATACATATATATATATATACACATATATATATAGTAAATGGTAATTAATAAAAACCTGAAGAAAGTGATCAATACCGTTGTAGAAATCATCTCACTAACAAGACGCCAACACAACCACCTAATGTTCTTGAACTCCAAAACTAAAGCGTTACCGACCAACCAAGCACACACCCTCCCAACTTCCCCCTTTTCTCTTTTCGCTTTTCTCGCACCCTCCTCTGACATCATTCATTCTTTCATTCCATCATAAACTAACTTCTCTGTAAAGTCTGCGGAGGCCAAAAACGGTCGCGTAGCTGAAACAAAAATGTAACTGAACAGAAAAAAACGGTAATAAAAAATAAAACATACATATATATATATATATATATATATATATATATATATATATATATATATTAAGTAATGTGATTTATAATTTAAAAATGAAAAAAAAATTTTAAATCTAAAAATCAAATTTTAATTAAATTAAAAATCAGTTTCATAAGAAGAAACAACAACAAAATCAATTATCTGTACAATCGTTTCGGAAATCCGTGCTTTTGATTATGGTATACATGAAGTTATGTAGAACAATTATATATAGTTTTTTTTGGTAAGCACGGTCTCCTCATCAGCAAATTTAGGAGGATTTTTATTGAATTTAAAAGACACCATAAATAAACCTAGCATTAAAAGTAAGGCAGATGAATCTGAAAAATTGAAGTAAAAGGTTTGGATTTAAAATTTATAAGAAAATTAGTATAGGTTAGGGATAGAAATAAGTAGAAAATATATATATATATATATATTTTTTTTTTTGAATTTACATAATAAATTTGATTTAAAAATATATAGAGATAGTTACCTTTTAGTTTTTCTTTTTTTGAAATCAGGAACTGTGTTTAAAGTAGTCATTTAGATGTTTGCTATAGCTTTTTATTTTATTGAATGATGAATTTTAAAAGGGCGACGCTCGTGCAATAAATTGTTTCCGCTAGCGTATTTTTGATTTAAAGACGCTACAGTTTATATATATAGAGAGAATATTTATTTTACAAGTTTTTAAGGGGAGATAATTGTCATGTGTTCTTTACTATTTATTATTTGTTTTACGGTAAGGGAGGTAATTGGTCTAACTTAATTTATTAAAAAAAATAACGGTAATCTATTTTTACTAATGAGTAATTTTTAATGATTTAAGGTGGTTTATATTTATTAAATTTAAACCAACGTTTATAATTACATGTCAGAAGCTCGTGTCTTGAATTTAATAGTTTGGTTGTACTTTTTATATCTTCATATTTTAAAATTTTTAGGGTCTCTTTTGTACATAGTGCACAAAATTTATCTCCTGGTTTATATGATTTGCAAGTCTCAATTATTTGCAATTTTAAGTTGAAAGAAATATTGCTATTTTTTAGTTGCTAAATATAGTTGGATATAGTAGTTTGGTTTGATTGAGAGTTATTTTTAAAAGAATGTTTGTGCGTTGAAATTCTATGTTTTATTAGGCCAGATGTGGAACCAATATATATTACCTCTTGATTATTGTGATTATTTTCCGTTAGGTCTATTGTTGGATTATTATGTGGTGGGTTGATTAGTAATTGATCGGTAGATTGATATATATATATATATGATATATATATATATATATATATGCGTGAGTGTGTACAATTATATTCTTATTATTATAAAGAAGTACATTTTTAAGGTATATATTTCCGAATTGTCACAATTAATCAAGTTCAATAAAAATAAATGTTCACTTTCATAGCATATAAATCATTCCAAACAAGATGATATCTTAATTTTACTATTGTATTCATAGGCTAATGTGCATTAACATATGTATAAACATTATAAACGTGACATAAATCCATTATTTTGTTTTGGACTAATGGTTAACGATATACATATATCGTCTTCTCTTATTCTCTATATAAATAAAATGAAGTCATTTTTTCCCGTCTGATTTTGACATTAATAGGATTAAAAATCAAGATATTTCATGCTAATATAATATGCACAAACGGCAGAACAATATCTGAGGTGTGTTATAGGCTTATTATTTCTCAAATTCCTCGATAATCTTAGATTTCTATACTTTTTCTGCTGAGAAGTCACGGCCAAAATCGGTTGAGATCAATGGAAGTGGTAAAATATTTTCTCTCTAATAAATTCCTCCTCCCCCTGGCACCACTTAACACCGTTTGGGGATAGTTCACAAGGAACAGTTGAGAAGAGAACACCGGTTTGGCTTCGTAGTTCTTTCATGTGAAGCTGGACAATTCACATTATATTTTCACGTTCGCGCCGACCTACCGTAGCCGTTTTTTTTTTCCTAACAACTGGAATGGACTTTTCTTGGTGGCCGAACTGTTAACGTTGCAGATGTTTTTTTTTCACACTTTATTTTCCTACTTTTACTCATGACTCCGGGTTTGATCCTTTCTACTTACCTACCATAACATTTTTTAAAACTCCCCCCCGTCCCGGAAACAAACACTCGGGCAACGCCGGGTACCCCCGCTAGTATATATATATTATATATATATATATATATATATATATATATATAAGGAGAGAGTGATAGTTAGATAGCTAGATAGCTAGATATAGAGTTAGATACATAGATGGCGTAACCAAATGTAAAATAATTGCAAGTTTCTTCCCAATTTTCGGATGTGTAATCATCCTCACATGCCTTTATTTACTTTAAAGATTGATGTGCTTGTTTAATCTCATGGGTTAAGGGCCCAATAAATTTAAAAATTGACATAATAGTTGCAAAAATAATTCTGGGCTACGAAACAAGTGCTCTCAAAGATGTAACATTTGGCATAACTTAAAGAGACAACGGGTAAAATTGTCAATATCTTGAAATTTGGAATATCGTGGTCTGTATATATATATATATATATATATATATATATATATATATATATATATATATAAATTTTAGAGAGAGAGAGAGAGAGAGTGAGAGAGAGAAATAAAAAAGAAACACACCTAGTTATGTGTTTATCACCGTTTCGTATTTATTTTCACGCTTCTTCGAAATAAAGACGAAACATTGATGATCATATGACTAGGTTTGTTCTTTTTCTCTAATTCGTCAGAATACTCTTTTTCTCACACACACACATACACACACACGCACACACACACCCACACACACACACACACATATATATATACATATACTTTTGTTGTTGTTTCTTATTAGCAATAATTAAATTCTGTTTTCATTTATCTTTTCCTGGGAGGCAGGGAAATTGTCTCGCTTTGAACTGAAAATTCCCCCTGTATGTTTTAACGTGTAAACATATACCGCACCACACACACACACACACACACACACACACACACACACACACACACACACACACATACACACACACACACATGTATATATGCTGACATATTCGTTGTATTTTTATTTTTACTTGAATTATCCGTATAGATAATAGTTATCCTCTGATGCACGATCTATTACACACACACACACACAAACACACACACACACACACATATATATATATATATACACTCACAAATTTATATATATATGCAAAGATATATGTATACATATATATATATAATTTTATGTATTATATACTTATTATTATATACTTGCATGTGTGTGACAGAGAGAACGTGTGTACAAGTGCATGTGTGCATGTGTTTGCAGTGTCTGTTTGAAAGCACATGAAGTGCAACGTCACAAACAGTTGTACGGTTACCGGCTGGGTATATTTGACAGTTCAAAGACGTCGCATGTATGGTTTCTTGGCAAATTGCAAACAACTTTGCAGAAAATTTCTTGTCATGAACTTGTCACACAAACAGAAATATTACAAGTGTCCAATAAAAAAAATAAATGCAGCAAATTGATGCCAGTCTGTTTATCTTGGAGAATCTTCTTCGTTGCACACACGCATGCACGTGAGTTAACCAATACGATGGTCTTATGAATTGCATAAAAAGACATTGGAATCTGAGGAAGATCTTTATCATTTACGTAATTATCCGAATTCATGTAAAATAATTTCAAAAAATACTTTTTACATGTATCTTGTGAGCCAATACGAATAGATTCATAAATTCTCACTGAAAAGGAGGAGTAACACCTTTATACATCTCTTGGTTCGAATGAATGAGATAGGGAACGAATATCTGGCATCCGCTAGGATTTAAGCAGGACAACATCATAAGTAGTCTGTTATAGTAAATGTACTGTGGAGCTTTAGCAAATGTAACATAACAGTTATTATTTCTCTCACATACACGTTTACACCAAGTGGCAGCACCTGCCAGAGTCAAATCTTACAGGAGTATTTACTTACAATCTGTACGTTTCTGAAAAAAAAATAAGGAGATATTCGCGTAGCAAGCATACATAAACAGATTGAATAAACAAGTGAGCACTTGTTATGTTGTACAAGAAAAAAACAAACCACGTGCTCACCCTGTTGCGTGTTGCTACAGTTATCATTTTCGTGTTAGGCAGAACACATCTCGGGAATAATTAATTCGCAATTAACCTACAGTCACACGTACACCGCTGACGAATTTCTTTTTGCTTTTTCTCACAAGAAATCTAAGCCACTTGTTAGATAGAACATCTGGTCTTACAATGTCGTCATCCATATAAAGTCGTCATGCATACAGTGCAGAAGAAACTTATCGCTGCTTACCTTCAGTAATAATATTACATGCGCTCTATCAATGTAACCTAAACGTATGTAAACCGACATAAACGTGCACATACGTGTATATACTTGAATGCCTTCTGGAGAGAACTTGAATGCCTACTAGACACTATCCTCGAGTGTCTAAGGTCTCTCCGTACAGGGGTTTGTCAGATCAATCTGGCATGAGGATACATTTTCCATAGAAGTAAACCCTGACCAAATATTCAAAATCACATAGTATTCGCAGCCCAAATAAGATCTCCTCACTACGGCTACCCCCACAGCTTTTCCTTCTCCAAGTGATATTACCTACAGTAATAGCACGAAGCTGAATACTCCACCAGACTAGATAAATTCTTGTCCTGGAATCCAGTAAGACAAAGAAACCAAAATGAAAGATATGCTGCAACATATAAAAATGGTTAATTGGGGAGAGGGAAATTATGTTCTGAATTTTTTTACTAACTCAGTGTTTGAGAGATAAAGAACTTAAATTAGTTAAACATATGAAAACACACACCGGCGAAATAAATAACTTTAATGGAACATTCGAATACCTATGTATCTCATATAGACTTAAAGTGTTAGCCCCAGGTTGTGGGTCCCTTGATTTCTGAGAACTTCGACTGAAGTAAAATAAAACAACAAAAAGTATATATACAAAAGGTGTTCCAAAATATTTTCTTCAACTTTATTCCACCTGAATAGATCAGCATTATTATAGTAACTGTAATTATGCGTTTATGACCTGAAAGTCTCATTTCTCTGTTGGAGATATTAACAATATAAGACTCCTAAAATCCTTGTCATAGGCAACCGATATACTTGATAAATTACTTGCAAAATTGAATTAAGAACTGACGTAATTATGTAAAAATATAAATTATGGAATACAAAAGATCACTTGTTTTAATGATGCCAAACACGTTTCATAGCTCTTATAGTATTTTATAATTATAGAAATATATTGAATGAAGATGTGGTACAGTAAGAGAATTTAAAATGTCAAAAAAGTACATGATATGCAAATAATTTAAACCACATTTTTCGAAAAAAATATTAAACAGAAAGCCTAGTAATATTATGGGAACTATTAATGTGAAAAAAAGTGTGTAAACAAACATAACAGCAATAATAATAATAATAATAATAATAATAATAATAATAATAAAAATAATAATAATAATAATAATAATAATAATAATAATGATAAATACAAAAAAATTAAAAATATTAATACTAACAAAAACAACAATATTAATAACAATAACACTAATTAAAATATCCATTAAAATAAGAACAGGAATAACAATAATAAAAAAAACAACAATAATAATGAATATAAAAAATAATAATAAAAATAATAAAATTATTAATAAGAGTAATAACAATAATAATAACAACAATAACAATAATAATAATAATAACAACAAAAACAATGATAATAATAAAAATGATAATAATAACAATGATGAAAATATATTAATAATAAATATAATAATATTCCACTTTAAATAGACAGAACAATAATAATAACAATAACAATAATAACAACCACAAAAATAGCAATATTAATAATTATAATAACAATTACAATAATAATAACAATAATATTTATAATGACGATGATAATAATAAAACAGTAACAATAAGAATTATTATAATAACAATAATAATAACAACAGTAATAACAATAATAATAATAATAATAATAATAAAAGTAATAACAAAAATAAAAACAATATTGATAACAGTAACAAAATTAATAATAACAGAAACAGCAATGACAATAATAATAACAATAACAATAATTATAACAACAATAATACAATAAATACAATAATTATAACAATAATAAAAATACCAAGTATAATAATAATAACAATAATAAAAAATAGCAATAATAACGCAAATAATAATAATAATAATAATAATAATAATAATAATAATAATAATAATAATAATAATAATAATAATAATCAGAGGAAAAACAAAAACAGAACGACGAAACCTAACAGAAACAAAACTCTATTCGAGTAAGATATAGGGAGAAAGACAGGAACATAACAGAAATGCCGAATGACTGAAAGACATTAAAGAAAGGCTACAACATATCGAAGAAGGAACAGTGAATGAAATAAGCAAGGAAACCCTGAAGAAAACCAGAGAATAAAATGGCAAACTAGAGAGCACCAGGACACAATTGATATATGAATACTGGTACAAAAAATTCACAGCATTACACGAAAGACTAGCCCAAAACATGAGAAGATGTATACAGGAAACAAATGTGCCAGATTGGATGACAAAAGGCAAAACCACGCTGATACAGACGGACACAGAGGAATCACCCCAGTAATTGTAGGCCTATCAACTGCTTACCCACTATGTGGAAAATACTAACAACACAACTGAGGGAACAAATCTATCACTCTCTAAATAATTGTGGACTTTTCCCCGAAGAACAGCAAGGATTCCAGAAGGGAAAGAGAGGAATACATGACCTGCTATAAAAAAATCCAAAGATCCTAAAGCCGGTAAAAAGAAGGAGAAAGGATTTAAATATAGCATGGATCGAATACAAAAAGACGTACGACAGGATCCTACAACCATGGGTAATAGAATGTTTAAAAATGTATAGAATACCAAGCAGGATCATCAACGTAATAGAAAATGCAATGAGAACATGGAGACTGGAATTAACAGCTAAAGGACAACACATAACAGAAATTAATATACAAAGAGGCATCTTCCAAGGAGAATCACTATCACCATTACTGTTCATATTAGCCATGATAGACTAAACAATATACTGAGATAGAGACAAGCTGGATACAAGTTCTCTAATACAAAAGAAACAATAAATCACGTAATGTGCATGGACGACCTGAAACTTTTTGCAAGGACCGAAAAAGCACTCGAGACACTAATAAACATTACCGGGATCTTCAGCCAGGATATACAAATACAGTTTGGTATAGTAAAGTGCTCAGTACTTGTTATAAGAAAGGGAAAACTGGAGACAACAGAGATATGGAACCAACCAACCAAACGGAGATGAGGGCACTAGAGGAACAAGACGACTATAAACACCTGGGAGTTCTGGAAGCAGACAGCATCAAAACCACAGAAATGAAAGAGAGAATTGGAAAGGAATACCTCAAGAAAACAGGAAAACTTCTAGAAACTAAATTATATAGCAGAAACCTAATAAAAAGTATAAATACGTGGGCAGTATCGCTAATAAGATACACAGGGCCGTTCATAAGATGAACCAAAGAAGAACCAAGACACCTTGATTAGAAGACCAGGGAATTCATGACCATGTAATGGGAAGAAAAACAACTACATGGAAGATCAATAAGGATGACAAAAGATGAGAATAAGGAGAACACTTGGACATCGATGCGAAAAGGACACATAAATCGAGAAACTGAATCCCTAATAAGCATAACACAATGTAACTTGATAGGAACAAACCACAACAAAGCAAAGATCGAAAAAACAGAAGAAAACAGTAAATGCAGACTCTGTGGATTAAGAATCGAAACGATAAACCATATAGTAAATGAATGCAACAAACTGACCCCAAAACAAGAAGAGACACGACCAAGTACGAAGGGCAGTGCACTGGGAATTATGCAAACAACTTAATGTCGAACGCACAGAAAAGTGGTAAAAACATAAGCCGGCAACAGTACTTGAGAATGAGAATCACAAAATCCTACGAAACATGGACATACAAACTGATGAACCCATCTAAACAAAAAGACCAGATGTAATAATTAACAAGAAAGAAAAGTCAAATCGTAGAAATCAAAAGAAAAGAGAAACTGGATCAAATACACAGAGTAGCCGGAGAGCTGAAAGGAATATGGAAAATGAAGAAAATCAAGATAATACCTATTAGCACTAGGAACAATCCCCAAAAAACGTTGAAAAAGGAATGGGAGAAATTGGAATGAGAGGAATGACTGAAAAATACAACGAGTAACAATAATAAAAGCAGCTGAAATAATAAGGGAAATCCTTGAATGTGGAAACTAACACATACGAACAACAAGTATAGACCAGAATAAACTGTTACAGAGACAAAGCATGAAGTGCTACATGGAACCAAGAACATTGATGCTGCATACCTATAAATTCTCAAACCCCACCCCCATTTCCCATTACGACATCACTGCCCCCCTCTCCAAGAAAGAGTGAAATCAAATAGCAAAGGTGTCCAGGAGGAAGGAATGACCGAGAAGAGAGCACTGACTAGACCTCCACTGCATAAGTGCCAAGAGAACTAGAACGTTGAGAGGCATATTGACATTCAAATTCCAGTAAAGACCAACGAGAAATCAATGATAAGCAGCTGTTGCGATAATGCACATCTATTTGCAAATAATATCGAAAGAGGTGAAGAGTACTGGAAATCTGGGGAGACTTGTTGTCACTCAGCTTCCAGGGATTATCGCAGGCTGGTTTAAAGGAGAGATTTTTGATAACCTGTGTGAAAGATCCTTAATGCAATAATAATAAGAAAATAGAAGACGAAAAAGATGAAAAGCAAAAAATAGTATAAGAAATGGAAAAAGGAAAACAATTTGTTTTTTCCCCCGTATAATGAACATTTTAAAATGAATATGTCTAAGGGATTTTTACCAATAAACTAATGATTATTTTAAATGGAAATAAAACGTGAGAAGAAAAACTGATAAATAAATATACAATTGTATGATCTTATTTAACTACAATGTATTATAAATATACAAAATAATATATATATATATATATATATATATATATATATATATATATATATATATATATATATATATACAATTCAACGATGAGAATAGTCAAAAATCAAATTAACGTTTTTTTTTATAATATGCACAATATCAAATAAACATCATTTTAATGTCGCTACAAAATACAAAACATGTTAAACCAATAACCAACAGACACTCGTTGTGTGTTAGAAAAGATACTTATCCTTCTTTCTAAACCTCATATTCTCCAATTAATTGATTATGTTAGTAGAGCTAACATCAATTCAATGTAGTCGCCTTAAGCCGATATCGTTACCTCGATACGGGCTGGATTTGGACCTTTTGCACAAACGCTGATGAGAGCTAGGTGGATGGCGACGATCATACTGGCTTTGGTGTTATGGGAGGTCGCGTTGGTGATTTTCGCGACTATTTCCAAGCGATGTAGTCTAGCAGATTCATGTATGGGGAGGGCTATGTGAGAGAATGTACACACTCGTAGCACTCCTTCTTCAGCGAAGCCTGGGTCTCTTTGTTTATGTGGGGCAGCTCTGTATCCTGCTACCTTAAATAAGGTCTGCTAGCGGCGCTCTGATTGCATCATGGGATCACCACACTCTTCAACACATTTAGGCAACCTTTTAGTGTTGATCTTCGAAGGTGTGAGGTGGCATGATGTGGCTCTCACTTAAACTACTCCAAAAATTATAACTGTGGTAAAAAAAAAAAACTTTGTTGAGCTGTACTCTCAAGCGTTGAACCGTCCGGTTTTGCATTTACTGGCAACAGCACTGCTATTCATAACCTGTAGAGATCATGAGTTCTCCGTTGCTTTTGGAACTTGTACACAAACGGCCAACTAGTAGATGATCTGCACCAATAAAAAAAGAAAGGAAACAAAAATGTCATCATGCCATATTTTCTGTCGGTTGCAATTTTCTCGTTCCACCCTGTATATATATATATATATATATATATATATATATATATATATATATATAGATATATATATATATATATCTATATATCTATATATATATATCTATATATATATATATATAGATATATATACACACACGCATATATATATATATATATATATATATATATATATATATATATATATAAGAGAAAGAAAATTCAAACTGTAAGTTGAACTTTACAATAAAATTTTGTTGTTCGACTGAATACTCCAAAAAACAATTCACAAATTCCATATTCCGCGACGTTTCAAAGAATACTATTCTTATTATTCTTCTCATTACAGGACATTAAGAAATCAGAAAATTATATTGGTAGCAATGCTAGAATTTGCTAGTTAAGGCATTACGTGAAACCGCAATTTATTGTAGTTATAAATTGCCAAATAAAAAAATGAAAAAAATGTTGGATATGTAAAAAAGTAATATAAAAAAAAACCGTGCATACTATTTTAAGCTCTACTCTCTATTGCGTATTGATCTTTTTCAATTTGGTTGGGATTACATTTTCTATATATAAATACTGCTATTTATATTAGTTTGAAGTTTACCATTGAGTATATGAGGTGAACACTGCATCCCTTTGTTTTCATTGAGATATATATATATATATATATATATATATATATATATAAAGTAGTAGAAGCGTTCGTGTGTGTATGTGTGTACAACTCCCAATGACCAAAGAAATATAAGGACCAAATGTGTGTACACCTCTCCTGGTCAAGAAATATTAATGCCCATGTTAAGATACTTCTGTCCAAGGAGACACTATAATTTATACGGACTTTCAATATATAGCATTCTTCAAACCACATTTAAATTATTGAGTTACGGTCATTAACATATCACATTAAATTAAATCTATTTAAATAATTTCCTCGATGACATGACCTATTCGACATAATAGCTTTGTTTCAACTATGCTAATTAAAAAATAATTATTATTTAGTTTATTTAATTTTTAAGTTATTTTTGATTTAACTGATTTTATCTGACATCTGAAACCGTTTTATTTTCAAACCAGAAAATCAAAATGGGAAATAACTGTGATAGTTTAATTGAAACGGAGCACGTTATTAAATATTTGTTTTCATTTCGAAAAAATTATTCTAAGCTGAATTATCATTTTTATTTTTAATTCGGAGGAAAATGCTTGTCGCTTATTCTAAATTTTTAAGTAACCTTTTTTATTTGTTAGAGAAAAATAAATAAAACAAATGTCCTCATTTACTGGCATCCCCACGAGGGCAGAGTTAGTCAGAGACACATCTGAAAAAAATCCATCAACCTCTGCTCAATTTGTTTATAAAATTTAATCGGTGTTGCCCAGGATTTATTATAATAATTATACCATATCAAGTGTGTTTAATTGCCTGCGAAACAAATTTTCTTTATAATAAATTTATTATCGTAAATTAAAAAAAGCTCAATTTTTACGACGTGACCCAGCGTCGTTTATCCCCTAGAAAAAAATGGTCAATGTCAAGTTTCTTTCCAACTCCTCAAAAAACTTGAAACTGACAACTGTTTTTTTTACTAAGAGATTCATTTATGTTTTCATAATTAAGGACGTAAATAATGCTGTCAGTAAGCTTACACGAGCGGTTTGCAAAAAGATATATTTGTTTTTTTGGGTTTTTTTTTGAGGTGGGTATTCAATTATAGAATTTGCATAGTTCTTACCAGGTGCTCCTGTACTTTCCTAAACCTCCTCCTAATATAAACATAATTTTTGTGAAATGTTAAACTGCAGAGGCACCTGTTAACAACTATACAGGTTCTATAATGAAAAAAGAACGAAAACAAAAGTATGCTTTTGTAAACTTACTAACAGCATAATTACATGGAAAAATGAACGCAACTCTTAGTAAAAAAGAAACGGCGCAAATTTTCGGGAGTGCTGAATACGAATATCACAGTTAAATTTGTTTAAAGATATGAAGAAATTACTAGGTGGCCAGAAAGTGGGTTTTCATTTTACGTTAAATTTATACAGGAAATGATCCCCCACTTTCTGAAAAAGTAATTTCTTCATATTATGAAAACTACTTTTCTGCCCCAAATTTAAACGTAATATTCGTTTTCAGCACCACAGAAAATCCATTAAAAGTCATTATTTTAAAGTTTTTGGGGAGTTGGAAAGAAACTTGACATTGACCCCCAAAAATTAAGACCTGTTTTTTCTTTGTGGCTTAATACGTTTAAGCAGTCTTTATAAATAATATGAAAGAAGGAATTTTGAAAAAAAATTAACATTTTAGCGTGAGGGATAACTTTTCTATATAAATTTAACGTAAAATGAGCACCCACGTTTTGGTCACAAAGTGTTTAACCAGATATGTCATCTCTAGCATTTTTTCAAGTTTGGCGATCGAGGGGGGGGGGAACAAAACATGACATATACAAAAACTTTTAGTGTTTTGTGGTGGGAGGCAAGAATTACATTTGAAACATAAAATAACGATAAATTTAAATACTTTTTATGAAACCATTCTGCACCTAACAATTTTATAAACAGAACGAACTCCAAAATATGACAAATTAAATTTTGGGGTGTGTGAGGTGGGGGGATTACATTAAAAATATAAAAAGACGAAAAATGTTATTTAATTATTTTTGGAATTAATTTTTAGTAGATATTTTTTCTTTTTTTTTGCGATCGCACGGGCATTCACTGTTATTTTTTATTGAAACAAAAGTTATAATGATTTATTTTTTATTATCTTTTCTTTGCAGCGGGGTCTTTCCAGTGCTCAATATCCGGAGAATAGTTTCTTCTCTTTGTAGTCCTTCTGCTGAAATATTTAGTGGAGAGGGTATCGCGTACTTCTTTTTGGGGGCGATTACATTTACATGTTTTCATCCGTTCTTTTATTTTTGTTGTGGGGGTATCCACGTTGCCCATGATGAAAATGATTAGTATACATATGTCTTTCAACCAGAACTTTATGACAACCCAGAATCGCTGGGCCCCTATTCTAGTATATATATAAAATAAAAATTATTTTCTCTTATTAACTATTTTAACATGTTTTATCAATTATTTGTTCATATATATATATATATATATATATATATATATAAACATAAGTGCATTTGTATTCAGATATGATACTCAAATTGCATCCATTAAAAACTTGGTAATTCATCATTTTCACTAACTACGCATATTTAAGAACTTAACGAGAGAAATATTTAGTGCGCCGTATTTAATAACTAAACGTAAAAAATATTCCGCAAATAAATGTAGCAGGTTCGACTGAGCTGTAAATGACTGTGTATGGATGCTTACAAGACAACTGAGGTTATACGTCGCTGTTTATGTAAACCTAAAAATGGATGTATTAAATATAAACGTAAATATTTAAACGCATTAACAGATTATAAATACCATTTAAATATGCTTCCTCTCATCCAATATTTTTTATAGCAATCTAGACAAAATGATCATGACAAGCACGACAGTTGTTCTACCAAAAATGAAGAGTTTATATATGATGTTTATACACGGCATTGTTGTCATATCAAATCTAATAAGTTCCGCACTATCGGCCAAACTACAACTCTGACCCATCACTGCAATGCTGCATCCCTGTGACTGTTTGATAAGTATTTCAATCGAATGTAATCTGACAAACTTATCGGGCATCTGATTAACTTGAAAAGCGTAAACATCCACGCGCTTCACTGTTTAAATCCCTAGATTCTGAGAAAGCTTCTACCCAAGTAGTTTATTCTTTATAACAGCTGGATCAAAAAAAAATCTTCGCTCTTTTCTCCTTGTCTGACAGTACTAACCTTCAGAAGTTTAAATATGCACTAAACAGATATATTGCTGACTACCTCCCTAGAGTCTCCTGTTAGAAAATACTGAAAATACAAGCCTTTTATCCCAATTAGCAAGGAGTCTTATTTAGCACGAAGACGAGTGAAAAATATCCCCCTAAAGAGGAGTCTATCCTGGGAGGATGGTATCATGAGAAACGAACATGAAAGTGTACGTCACAGGAACAAACAAATACAGGAAGGAAAGAAATAAAAACCGAACTCATCATTTTTTAAAGTGTATTTATTCGTGTTCCTTCCAAAACAATGCGGTTCATTATGTTTCCAATGTTATTTCGCACATATATGTGCTTTTTTAAAAGTCTCTGCCTCACCTGCCTCTCCTACAATCATGTGGAGTATTTACTTTTTCTTTTTTTGTGACGCAAGCTTGCACACACTTGCTAATTTGCATACCTGCTTTAACGGTTGCTGCTGCAAATATTTTTGCCAGCCAGCTATCCTTAGGCTGTTGCTGCTAATTTTCTCACACGGGCTCATACGCGCTCTGTTACAAAATGACGTCGTAATGTTTCGAATGTAATGTATTGTACCAACTGAAAATATATTACCTAGGAGTTTTGCTAGCAGAAGGGGGGAAACACTGTTTGGAGAATGATATCTTGTTAGCAATGTAAACTAGACTTCTATCAAAAGGTGAAAGTAATGTCTGGTAGTATGGTATCATAACAATAGAACATGAGCTATAATATCCATAAAAAAGAGATTATGATTGTTAGGATTACATTTATTTCTTTTGCACGCCGGAAGACCAAACGTTGCCCGGGACTGAATAAAGGAATGTTTCACCCCGCGATATTTCATTCTCATAGAAATCGGTGAAATCGCTCTTTTTTCAATCAAACCGATTAATTGCTCCTGTTGTGGACCAACTATCATGCACCGGGAGAAAGATTAACTCTGACTCCCCGCAGTGAATTAGTCCACAATATTTTGTAGCTTAAATTGCACCGAAGAGAACCTACTGTTGATTTTATAAAAGGATTTTTATATTATGGCTTAAATTAAAGTTTTAAATGCACAAGTCAAGTTTCATGGTTCAATTTTTCTCTAAACTGATTAATTAATGTCGAACGCGCCACTGTTTTATCAAATAACATATTGTTGATTTATATATTGGGCCTTCTGCTTGTGCGGTAAAAAACTTCTTAAATGCACTTGTGATGTTAGGCTTTATAAGGCGTTTACTATAAAAAATATCGCCACTCATTTCTTTCACCGCATTTTTCGGTTATCGATTGTTGATATTTATCGATTTTTGATACTAATCGATTGTTGATACTTATCGAACACTTTCCGATACAAAACCCATCTGTAAAAACTGCTACACACATAAAATATATTTGTGTGAAATTTTATAAGTTAGCCACGCCGCTTATGACGCCATAAGGAACGAACACACACACACACACACACAAACACACACACAAACACACACACAATCACACACACACAACCCCACACACAAATACACACACACACACAAACACACACACACACAAACACACACGCAAAGTTCATTTTATATAATAGTAAAGTTTCTCGTTCTGAATTGGTTGTCTTTTTATGTTTTCTTTTCTTTTTATTGTAGTTTATATCTTTTTTCATTCTTTCTTAATAATTTCAATTTTGGGAGATTTACAAACTCTTTTTATCATATACTAGCAGGCCGACCAATGTTGCCCGGTCATAAAATACGTATAAATATTTTATCTTAATTCATAAAAGTAACTGAGACCCGTGTATGCAACTATCATGTTTATTTTTCTAAAAAACAAATCAATTTTTGTAAAAAATAAATAAATAAATAAATAAACGAAAATACTCGACCTGAAGTCGAATTAAATCCTAAAGACAGTGGGTTAAGTACCATAACCATTAGTCCAGCTTGAAACGATCTTTGAAAAATGTAAAACCATATTTTACTTAATCTTTCATGTGACTTATTTACGCATGCGCATTCGTGGAACAGTTGGCTACAGATATAATCCGACGACCCTCACGTACCCATTTTTCAATTTTGACTCCTTACCCTTCGTTATTCCGGATGACAACTGAGTAAAAGTTTTCCACATATCTGAATATCCAATATACCAAATTTTAAGTCAGTTTTGAAAAAATCCGATGAGTATATAGGTTGAGCAATGCTTCACACATACACACATTCTCACTTTTATAGATATATGTACTTACTTTTTCTGTCTTGCATTTTTCTTTTCTTTTACTCCCGTTTTTCTGCAGCATCTTTTCTGTTTGCGTTTTTCTCTTTCCCTATCTTTGCCTTAGACACAGTGCAATGTCTCTCCCAATTATCCATTCATCAATTCTCTCCACTCATCTCTCTAAAAACGCCGAACGTGACATCCTCGTCACTCATACGCTCCATGCTCGCCACCCGCATTTTCCATACCCGCCACAACCACTAACTATTAACCCGATCGCAATCGGCCCCCGTTCTTTACAATCTTCTTTTGCTCACTGATTCAGTAACAGCCTCGTCTTATTTTTTTTCTCCCGCCATTTTTCTGGCGTCATCCTCTGATCAGTGAGACAGATAGATCTCTGGCTCGGGGCCAGTTTCCTGTGTCATTTTTTCCCGGTCACGAAGATCGTTTCTTCCTTTGTTTAAACAGACACTAAATAAAGAAGAAAAAAAAAACGACTTGCCTCACTTTTAGGCACAGGTCAACTTTTAGTTCGGATGATACGGTAGACAGAACATTCGAAGCTAACATACACATCGCAACGCGCAACGCACGCAAATACACGCACATGGAAAACAATACACATACAGATATACACAAACTCTAATAAACAAAATATATGGGAATGCGTATGTATGTGGGCGTTTAAATATTGTCTGATGTCATTTTTGTCTATGCTGATTTTCTGTCACACGCTTATAATTCTAAAAAAATCATATTAGAATACAAACTCCCAAATTCACTAAAAATAGGCTATGATCAACTATGTAGGATGAAAAGATAAAATTGTCGTCATAGAAAGGACAACATGATTCCATTTCCGTTTGGTGGAAACGGTTTTCTTATTTTGGCGCAAACAATCTACTAGTTGGACAGTTTTGAACAAAACCCAAGAGCGATAGGAACCTTCTATTTTTTCTTAAAGTGACACAATTTTCAACAAGCCAGAACAGAGATGCTCCGGTGTACAAAGCATGCTCTTTATCGATCTTAGTTATGACAACAGGACTATTGCCAACACTCTCAAAATGCATCGCTGGATTATCATGAATAACAGGTGCGTGCCCAGCATGATGAAAACAAAGTTTCCGGGCACGGTTATTGTGGGGTTTCAAGTAAGGACCACATCAGACCACCTCACATCTTGGAAGTTGGCTTGAATGTTGACACCAAAGTGTACCTGGATGTGCTGAAGAGTGTGTTGATCCCCTGGTGCAATCAGGTGGGTATTGGAAGACTCTAGGTATAGCAGCAGGACTCGGCGACGCCCTACAAGTCAAAAGAGAACCATGCTTATCAGAAGGAGTGCTACGACTTAGTACTCTTCTATCACTGACCCACTCCTCTCCCGACCTGAACCCCCAAATAATAATAATACGGGTAATACGTCGAGAACATCAAAATGTTGTCCATTTACAACACCAAGGCCAGCCTGATCGCCTCCATCCGTCTACTAGTCCCCGAGCTCCAGCCGACGCTTGTGGAAAAGTCATGCTCCCAGTTCCGGGCCCGTATATAATGCTAAAGTCAGGTACATTGAATAGATGTGAGCTACACTACATAATCAAGTTACCTGACTTTATTTTGGCGATGAATGTTTTAAAATTAATCTGTCATGTTGTTTTTTAGGGTGAAAAATTCGTCGTTACAGCCTTTACTGTTTATTTAATTACTTGTATTTCCCCCCAAACAAGGTACTTTGTCACTTTGATGTAGGGGGCTACTATCCGGGAGTCAAGTTGCAGGAGTACTATGTAGGGAGTTTAGCAGCAAGATGTCTGTTCACATTAAACTTGAACTTCTGCTTGTCAGTACAGTTGGGGAAGCAGGAAACCGGAAGAGAATTCCAAAGTCCTGCAGTTCTGGGGAAGAAGTTATTAGAGTAGAGGGCTTTCTTCGATCTAGAGATCTCAACTGTGTAGAGGTGGAACTTCGCTTCTTGTCGAGTTTATCGGGGTATTTTTGTCAAGGGGGTGCAAGGGTTTTTAGTTCGTCAGAGCAACCACTATTGAAATACTTGTAAAACAGGCAGAGGGATGCAACATTTCGTTGGTGAGACAGGGACTGCAGCTTAGATGACAGTTCGGGACCTATTAGGTTGGCGACTCTCTTTTGGACGCTGTCCAGAAGCAAGAAACTAGTAGAAGATGCACCACCAGCCAAAATGTGATAGCAGTACTTCATACATGGGCGAATGGTGGTTTTGTAGAAGTACAGGACACGTTCAGGCGTAAGTAACTTTCTAGCCCACTTTCTTTGCAGAAGCCTTGGACAATCATCTCAATGTATCTATTCCAGTTCATGTTCATTGTGAACGTTAAGCCAAGGAGCTTGAACGAAGTGCTTTCAGGTAAAGTATCTCTAGCCATAGTTATTGACGGTTGGTAAGGTTACTTGTAATTATTAAAGATAACGAGATTTGTCTTGGCACTGTTGAGCGTTACCATAAATTTTGACCCAATTCCTCTACAGACTGAAGGTCTTCCTGTAGGGTTTCGGCCATTACCTTAGATATGTGCTCATTAGTTTTCCCCGTGTGCCTGCTATAGAGCGTTGTGTCGTCGGCAAATATACCCGTCTCAGAGACAATTTTATCAGGTAAGTCATATATGACTATCAGAAACATCAGGTTCCAAGGATCGATCTCAGAGGTACACCCGCATTTATATAAAGTTTTCGACGTACACCCATCAAAGACAACGTGGATTCTTCTCATTAAAGGAGGGTCTAATTATGCTAAGCTAATACCATAGCAGCCAGGAAAACAAGATTCGTTAAGGCATTTGTTAATGAGTTTAGAAAGTACAGGAGCCACCTCAACGGAACATTTTTCTAATATCGCAGCCGGGATGAGAATAGGTTCACATGCTTTTGAGGTGTCTACGTTTTTTTATAATATCATGTATATGAAATGACGTGATTTTCAGATCATCTAGCGTTGTTTCTGTCCGTAGAGAAAAATCCGGGAGGGAAGGTTTTGCTGAGTTCAAGGGACAGTTTGATGCAAAGATATAAGCTTTCTCAGTTGCTGTGCAAACAACATCATGATTGTTGGATAGTGGGGGTATTGTTGATTGCGGATTATTTACTGTAGTACTATTGTAGATTTTCCAGAAATCAAGAGTTCCAAATTTCCGCGCTTCAATGCGTTTCCTGGTGGTTTCAGTATATTCACTGTTAGTGATGTATAGTCGCGTGTTCATGTTGAGATGACGAGTACATATTGATGAGGGGAAGAAGAGACAGGAGAAAGACATTTATACATTTTACTGCCCGTGGTTCTCATAACATATATTTAGAGAGGACGGTTATTAGTTCTTATGACATAGGAGATGACAGTCATTACTTAGATGGATAGAGTGACACATTTCCTAGATGAGTTATACACAAATTTCATGATAACAATGAGGGAGAGAATGTCCATATATATATATATATGTTATTACACATTACCTTCAATTTGGTAGAAAGATAACATAAGACGCAGTTACATAATATGATGTGTTCTTTTATTACATTCGACCGGTCGCAATGATTTTTTTACATAGGCATCACCACTTACCAAGGCCAAGAGGCTACTCGAGAATAAGGGTTAAAGCGTGTACAGTAGAAATTGGACAATATAGTAACCGTTAGTATTGACATCCAGGAATTCGAAGTCGGCTACATGATTAAAACTTCCTCCCTCGCTTCCAAAGGGACCCTCTTATGACCAATGTCAGCTCTGTCTCCTATCCTCGCCTCCAACTCCGTCTTCTGTCTGTCTAACTCATCTTCGACTCTAGCTCCTATATTGAGAATGGATTTCTGCCATTACGTCATAAGTATGTATAAAGACGTGACCCACGTGACCTGAACATGTGTGCTTCGCACATGTCTGCAGACAAGAATTCTTACTAACCTATTTTTGACCTAACATTTTTTCAATATGTTTTTAATTTTATTTTGTTCGTTCTTCTACTTTTTTTTTTTTACACAGTGATCACCACTTATCAAGGCCCGGAAGCCACTCAGGGATAAGGGTTATTGCAAGTACATTAAGTTAGTGAGGAGATTTGCTGAAGTGTTTACTTAAGGGGGCGGTTCATTAGGAATTTGTTAACATTGGACTTGAAGACATTCAAGTTGTAGTCCGGAGGGAAGCAGGCAGACGGAAAAGAGTTCCACAGGCGTGCAGTTCTAAGAAAGAAGCTTTGTTCATGGAATCCGCGTTTTGATTTAGGCACAGATATAGAGTGGGGGAAATTTTTCACAGTGGATTCAGCTAGACGGGTGTTTTTCGTGAAAGATTGGCGAGGGGGGACCAGAGATTGGAGTTCAGACGAGCATCTGCCATGGAAATAACGATAAAACAAGGATAGGCTCGCAACGTCTCTTCTGTGGGAAAGAGGTTGCAGGGTAGAGAAAAGGGCATCCCCCACTAAGCCACGAAGTCTATTTTGTACTCTGTCAAGGCAGGATAGGCTGTTTTTAGCAGCTCCTGCCCAGATATGGCAACAGTATTCCATATTGATTTATTTTAATTCCGTTTTCATAAAAGAATTGAACAATCAACATATTTAAAATGTTTTATGTGAAAACTGAACAATCGAAATTCTACATTTCATTTCTGACCCTATATCTGAAACTTCCTTACAAGATTCGCATCTCGGTCTATCTAATTTCATTTTCACTCATCTAATGTTTTTCTTACTTACAAGAAAAGGGGTGTCTTTTCTTGTAACATTATATGTTTCTATTTCTTTCTTACAATTATTTCTTGCTTCTATATACATTTGCCTGCTTGTACAGGACCTATGCCGGATAAATCTTCGGTATGCATGTTGCCTCTGAGGAGAGTGGGGTTTGCAACAGAACTTCCGTGTAGGAACATATGCTTCAATTGCTGCTTTGAACCATTCATTAGTCTCATCTGCGCACTGTTCTGCTGGAAGAGAAAACATATTTCCCCATGGGTCATCTCTGATGTGATCTCTAATAGCATCCCAATCAGCCTTATTGTAGTACCTTGTCGTTTTGAGCAGTGTCTCTTCAACTTGGGATCAAGAGTTTAGAGAGTAATATCTATCATTATCACAGCATGATCAGAATTCCCGAGTGGGCAATGAGTATTTCTTACACAATCTTCAGGAACAGTTGTCAGAAATAGATCCAAAAATGAGGCTTGCTGGTCCTGGCGATCTTAAAATGGGGGCTACAGAATGTTGAGGTGAGGACCGACTCAGCCACTGTGTTCTCTTGGATCCAGTCCGAAGTTACAGGAGAAAGGAGGGTGAAGACGAAAGGCGCTGCCGAGATGCTAGTAAAGCGTCGATTGATTATGTTAAGGGAGCTGATAAGAGAATTTGATCTTCAACTTAGGGTCACTATCGTTCCTTCAGCGAAGAATAGAGCAGATGTGATGACGAGGGTGCGGAAGTCCTGGCTGAAAGGCTGAATGAGGAGGATGTTGCAATATGTTGTTTGAATGAAAACACTCTGAAGGAGTTGCATGACATGCACCATTTTGGAGTAGATAGAACCTTGTTCTTGGCCAGGAAGGTGGACCCCAGAATCACAAAGGAGGCCGTTAGGCCAGTGGTTGAGAGATGAAGCCGGTGTCAATCAATCGTCCCTGCGCCGAGTAGACACGAAGCTGGTAAGGTTCAGGTGGCAGAGAACTGGAGCAGGTTGGCGATAGACGTAACGCACTATCGACAGAGGCCGTATCTGTCAATGGTCGACTGTGGACCAGGAAGAGTAGCCATTTGGAGGGAAATCAAGTCGGAAAATGCAGGTGAAATTGCAAAGGTCTTGGAAGAGGTGTTTTTGGAGAGGGGTGTTACAGAGAGAGAGAGAGAGAGAGAGAGAGAGAGAGAGAGAGAGAGAGAGAGAGAGAGAGAGAGGTGAGTAAACGTGGAGGTAGACACGTTTACCAGAACCGAAGGTCAGCTGACCAGATTACGTATGAGTGACGTGGTTGGCTAGATCTGGGAGATTTGATTTGGGCTTTGAAGAAGACGGACGGTTTTTCCGTTGTCTCCCCCTCTTAACTGGGGAGGGGGGAGACGAACGCTGACGTGTGGAGAAGAAGAACCCACACAAGCCGATTTCACTTCCACTTCTGCAGGACCTATGGGGAAAGTGAAATAAAAACTATAAAATCCATTCATCGTCTTGGAGTGATAAATCTTCGTCAAACAGGTATCAAGTCTCCCTCCAGGATGAGACATTTCCAGATGGTCCAACATCGAAGAAGCAGAGGTAGGTTCTGAAAATACATGTCACACACACAATTCCCTTTATGTTAATCAAACACACAACCAATTATATTAGAGACAATCATACGCACACGGAATCTTCTTATGTTATACAGAAAATATATATGGCGCCCCACAGTGATAACATTAGTGAGAATCTCGATGATAACGAATATATAATAGGGGCACAGTGACGGAAATGCTAATGGACAATGGAACTGCCTTTCGATCAGCTGCCATGAAGAATGTGTTGGATAAGTGGGGAGTGCGCCGCTATTTCAGGGCTGCATATAGACCAGGCGGAAACGGAATTGTGGAGCGGCATCACAGGACTATTAAGGCTATAGCTGAAAGGGGCCAGATTTCGCCGCCAGAAGCTGTCTTCTGGTATAATATGGCTCCAAAGTCTGGGCAAAAGTGGAGTCAGTGCTGCAGAGGGCAGTCTTCAAGTACGAGTGGCGGCATCCCAGAACTGCACAGGTACCCGCGGAGGAAGGCGAGAAGCGAGCGACTGTGCGAGTGGGAGAGGAAGTGTGGATCAAACCGCCTGATGCTTGCTGTACCACACGCTGGGGGAGGGGCATTGTGACAAATTTCCAGTCCCCGAACAATGTATCTATCGACGGCATCCCTCGACACATCCTTGATGTGCGGCCGGTAGTGGTGTTCTCAGAGGAAGACAGCGACATCGAGCCAAGTAGCGACGTTCACGAAGAGGCTCCGCGGAGGTCGCAGCGAGAGAGACGGCCGCCATGTTGGTCGAGCGACTACGTGATGGGTTGACATGTGATGATCGTGTGGATCAAGGCGGCGTGTAGTTTGAGTTGCCCCCCTTTGCAAATTGGCTGTTTGGAGAAATGAAAAACTAGATGGCTGTGGTTGATAGTCAATTTGCGTAAGTGGAGAAATGGGCAGCATATAAACGGTACTTTTTAAAGCAGGCGTGAAGAGCGCAGGGAGTGAAACGACGGGTGGAAGAAGTGACGGTGAATTCTTTTTATGACGGTGAATTATTTTTGGACGTTGAAGAGCTCGACCTTTTGGAAGGAACAGCTGTGGCTTATATATATATATTTTTTCTTTTTTTTCTACTTCACTACAATCTAGTTTCTATTTCCCAGACATGGGGAGGATGTTACGACGCTCCAAGTTCATGCATGTGTCTGTCGACAAAGTGGAAGATAACCAGACATGTTAAAGATGTTAGATCGGATGGAGGAGTGCATTGGATTGTTTACTTAATTTCAAGTGATATACAAAGCTGAAACACTTTTGTTTTAAATGTAAATAAAAAGCAAACATTTATAATCACAAGTAAATAACCTTTTTAATAATAATAAAAATGATACAAAAAAAAACAGATTAAAAATCGCAACACATATCCAGCCAGATGAGATACCTTTGCTAAAGAATAAATTCAGCCAAAATCAGCAGGATTAAACCTGATGTATTCACTGAACAAATCACAAAGATTCAATAGATTTTGCAAAGTAGTTATAACATCCGAATGATTTCTTCTTATTATGCTTCTAAATACAATTGCTGTAATCTTTGTAATCATTCAAAACCTATTGTAACACACATATTATTATTATTATTATTATTATTATTATTATTATTATTATTTTATCAATCAGAAAACGGACACAGATCAAACAAAGCATGGACGCCTCAGGCCAAATATCTAAAAGCCTAGTAAAACATAGCTGAATAACTTTGCCATCAAAGACATCAACACACATGCAAAGAAATCTATTGACTAACACGAACCAAGCAAAGTGCGGCGACGTCTACTGTAAAATATACCTACTCCATTTCAACAACGGGCATATATATATATATATATATATATATATATATATATATATATATATATATATATATATATATATATATACTCTTATTTATTGGTCCTTGTCAGACAGAGTTCCACTAACCAAGAATGTGTCCTGAATCTCGGAGAAACATGCCAGAATCAACTGCCAGATCCATTTTATAAAAGATGCCGCAAAAACATGTATATGTATATAATCTTACATGTTTTTGCGGCATCTTTAAAAAAAAAAAAATCTGGCAGTTGATTTTGGTACGTGTATTCGAGAGTCAGAATACAGTCTTGGTAAGTGCAAACTCTGTCTGAAAAAGACCAAAGAAAAAGAGTAAATGGTAGTTTGTTGGAAGCATTGCTTTTTCGACATTGCTGTCGGCTTTTATGAACGTTCATGTATTTCTTTATCAGTAATGCTTCAAGCAAACTACAATTTATTCATATATATGTGTGCGTGTGTGTGTGTGTGTGTGTGTAAGTTTTTGTGTTCCTTGATAGAAGCGCTGGTTGAGTTTGAATAAAAATATACGTATTAGATACGTTTGAATAAAAAAAAACATTATTACAAAATAAACAGATATTTATTTTATTTTAGATATCCATTTTGCTATTTTTACTGTTTTTTTATACTATTTTTCATTAAATGGCTAGTATCGGTGAGACAAGAGATATATTTTTGCCTGGCGACGTCTGTTAAAACTGAAAAAAGTAGATCTAACATGGTGATCACTGGTGATTTTTTTTTACCTAACTTATATATATATATATATAATTATCCACTGACACGGGTTTCATCGTCTACGACTCATCAGAGTGGCCAAATTTAGCGAGATTCGAAATCAGGACCCCATGATGAGAAACCTAAACCTCTACCACGGGACCAACTTACTCGACTACTGAATGTATCGCGTTTTTATGTAGATGTTTTTATTTGTTTTTGTTAGCGATACTCATTGAACGAATTCAATTATTTATACGAAAGTGCATTATTACCTAAATGCGAGTTGGGAATAATTTTCCCTTTGACCAATTTGATACCCCCTGAATGGGGAGCGGCATATATATATATATATATATATATATATATATATATATTATTTTTAAAATATAATTATCCACTTACACGTGTTTCGTCGTCTACGACTCATCAGAGTGGCTGAATTTAGCGAGATTCGAAATCAGGACCCCATGATAAGAAGCCTAAACCGCTATCACGGTACCAACTTGCTCGACTACTGAATGTATCGCGTTTTTACGTAGATGTTTTTATTTGTTTTTGTTAGCGATACTCATTGAACGAATTCAATTATTTATATGAAAGTGCATATATATATAATATAATATATTATATCGACAAATATGTACATGCATATATACATACATACATATACCCATATATATATATATGCACACACACACACACACACACATATATATATATACATATATACTATAAATATTTGTCTGTGTGCTAATGTATGTACCATATTGATGGGAAAAATGTCTGAAAGAGCATGATTATTATTTATGTACTAGCATTTCAGCCCGGCGTTGCCCGAGTGTTTGGAGTTCTATGTTGAGCAAAAAAAAAAAAAAAAAAGCGGTCAATTTTTTAAAACTTTGACCTTATCGTGACCCCTTCACATTTAGTGTTTTGAGCTCAAATCAAGTTATTAAGTTAGGTGCATATCCAAGGAATCCATATCTAAAATTTCAAGTGTTTGACCCAGAGTGTTTGGAGTTCTATGTTGAGCAAAAAGAAAAAAGCGGTCATTTTTTTTTTTACTTCGACCCCTATTATGACACTGAACATTTATTGTTTTGGGCTCAAATCAAGTTATAAAGTTAGACCCATGTCACATACATACACAGACACGTTCACTTATATATATATATATATATATATATATATATATATATATATAGAGAGAGAGAGAGAGAGAGAGAGATAGATAGATTTGCGGACTGTTATCCTCATCTTCATAGTTATTGTTGCACGAGGTTTGGGCCAACAATTCCTATGGTCTTCTGAAGATGGTTAACCTCGACGGTATAGGTATTTGTGATATCAAATTGGATAAAAGAACACTTATCTTTTTTTTTTTTCATCCTAGAGAACCAATCGATTAAATCAGCCGTTTTGATCCATTGGTTTAGATTATATGTGTTCCTTTGTACTGATTTACTGCAGAAATTACAGACGTGGACTATATATCCTGTACAATGTAACTAAAGATATAGACGTTGATACAATTGGCGTATATACGATGATAGTAAACAATTCTGATGTCCCTAAATAAAAATCAAAGAAACTATAATAAAAGAATTCAAAAGAATAAATCGTAAGGTTGAAATTACCACGAACATAAAAGTAGTTCACTGCGTAGATGTTACACTAAAACAAGGGAAAATAAGAACCTTATAAAAAGATAACAGTAACCCTATATATATATATATATATATATATATATATATATATATATATATATATATATATATATGCCCACCTTCACTCAAATCACACTAAAACTATCATTAAACATATCCTCAAATCCATTAGAACCAGCATCAGCTCGAACTCCTCATCCGAGAAAATCTATCTATATACCTATAAAAGTGAACGTGTCTGTCTGTCTGTCTGTGTATGTGTGTGTCTGTGTACATTTTCCTTCGCAATAACTCTGTTAATTTAAAGTCTACAGACTCGAAATTTGATATACAGGGTACTGAGATTTGGGAAAATCTATGTGATCGGTTTTCGGCCAGAAATTTGGCTGTTAAGGGGTCAAAGTTCAACGATTTTACTTTTGAGAACTCTACCAAACTCCTCCGACAATTTTGGACATAAACACTTGAGATTTTTGATATAGGTTCCTTGGACATGGATCAAACTTAATTAATACCGTGACACACGTATGTACGTTGTTAAGAATACTACGGTATTAAGATTAGATTTTAGCTTCTTTTGCTATTGAGTATTTGTATCTCGTAGGGTAATATATTGACAAACAAAATGAACGGCTCTTGTCTTTGACAAACTAGAAGGCTACCCGGCATTGCCCAGTCGTCAAATATGCTTAAATATGATATTTTGATTAATACAGATTCTATATTTATTATTATATTGGATTCAATATATATTAACGATTTAAAAAGGTAAAAAGAAATGACTTGTGTGCCTCCAATGAGAATCGAAACCAAAATGTTTAGCTTACAATTTACTTTTTCCTTTGACGTTAATGTCTGACCTATGAAGACATATTTGCTACAAGGCTAAAAATTAAACTATGAACCAATAGCTACTACATTACGCATGCATTATCATAATGCCGTTGTTGAACCTTTTTTAAAAATTTCAACAGTTTCGCCCCTATTTTCCCCAGTGAAAACCCAAATATAAAGTTTAGCATACCCTATATATGACATTTTATGTGTTTAGACTAAAAACTGAGAGAAGAGTTTGTAAGGCAAACATTTTTAACCAATATATATATATATATATATATATATATATACTTGTTTATTGTTATATAAACATGCTCACATCCCGCCGCTACAAACAGCCACTTGTTTCAATCAAACAACAGATATCATCAGGCAGCGACTTGACTATTCAAAAGTTCAATGAATAATGGATTATTATTCATTGAACTTTTGAATAGTCAAGTCGCTGCCTGATGATATCTGTTGTTTGATTGAAACAAGTGGCTGTTTGTAGCAGCGGGATGTGAGCATGTTTATATAACAATAAACAAGTATTATCAGCTCTTTTTATTGAGCACTATCTAACAACCTCGTTGAATTCATTAGTCCATTACTTTTGAATATAAAAAACCCGAGTATATATATATATATATATATATATATATATATATATATATATATATATATATATATATGCATAAATATATATGCATAAATATATGTGGAAAGAGGTTTGTGTTTACTATAACCTTTTCACGCACATATAAATCATGTAGAATATCAGCATGTATATAATTACACATAAAAGTTAATTAAAGATGATCATCGCATAAGAAAACTAAAAAATGCAATAGGCATTTAATTAAATGTTTAAAAGAATGTGTAAATTAGATCTTTTGCAGTGGATGCAATTCTATGACTCATGTATGCCTTTTCTCTTCCTTGCAACCTCTTTCTCACAGAAGAGACGTTGTGAACCTGTCTCTGTTTCATTGTTATTTTCATGACAGGTGCTCGTCTGAGCTCCAATCTCTGGTCCCCCCTCACCAAACATTCACGAGAAACACTTGTTTGGCTGTAAACACTATCAATCATTTCTCCCACTCTTGATCTGTGCCTAAACCTAAACATAGATTGTATGAACAAAGCTTTTTTTCTAAGAACTGCACACTTGTGAAACTGTCTTCTGTTTACTTGCTTTTCAGCTGACTACAATATGGTTATCCTCAAGTCCAATGTAAACAAGTTCTTGCTGACCCGTTTCCGTTAAGTAGTCCAATTTACCAAATTTACACTTCTAACAATTACTATTATATTGTCCTTTTGACCAATGTGCGCTTATGCATCCTTATCCTCGAGTGGCCTCTGCACCTTGATAAGTGGTAATTCCTTTGTAAAAAAATAAGCCCCAAACAATAAATGTTAAGGTGTCATAATACGGGTAAAAGTTGAAAAAAAATTGTCCTCGGCGGTCTCTACCAAATTACTCAGACAATTTATAGTCTAAACATTTTAAATTTTACTTAAAATGTATTCAGAGATAGGGCATGCTTTTTAATCGGCTTGAGTCGAAAAGTTAAGCTAACAATATATAAATATATAAATGTATAAATGTATAAATGTATGTATGTATGTTTCCATGTCTGCATAACACTTTCGAGAGAGGCGACGGATATCCACAAGATCAGTATCGCTTTTAAACTCTACCTTTCAGACTACAAATACCGATACATTGGCTAAAATATAATTTCTTCACCCTCAACTGGCATTTTTTTACAGGGAGCAGGTCGTTATTTTCGTCGATATTTTCGAAATTCATCCCCTCTTGTAGATTTTCTAGCCTTAATTTAAAGCTACGCCACTTCTGATTTGGCGGTGGTCGTAATAGCAAAGACGTCACGTCTTTTTTCGTTCTTTTCCTCCTTCGCGAAACAGGTTCAGGCCTGCCTTCCTATTACCCCTTTATATATTTTTTTGCTCCACACACTCTTCCAAAAACCCGGGCAACGCCGGGAGCCATGCTAGTATTCAATAAACATGAAAAAATTCACAAGAAGCCCCTTGTAAACAATGGATATAAAAACTAAATTAGAATATATAAAACCTACCAAGAAAACACCCCCCCCCAAAAAAAAAAAAGAAAAGGAGGATCATCGAATCATTTACTTAACCCCTCCCTACAATCAAATGGTTAAAATCAACATTGGAAAACATTCTTAAATCTCGTTAAGCTATTCTTCCTCTCCAACAATATCTTTTACAAAATATTTAATAAAAACACTGTTGAATGCAGATGCAGTTGCAATAATAACTTGGAGAAAAACACAACAATATAATTTTAAATGGTAAAACATGATATAAACAACAGTAAAAAATAAAAACGTGTAGTTGTATAGATAAATCTAATTGTCCCTTTCAAACAGAACTGTCTGGCTACCTCTTTATATCCATAGCTTAAATTAGCGCAAATGAGGGCCGTGTTATTGACAAATTCTTCGTAGGTCATACTAGCAATACTTTCAAGCAAAAATACATGAATCCAAAGTACATTAATAACACGTCATTCCTGCATATTACAGTGTACTTGTGTTTTTATATGAACAATTAAACAATAACTGTTAACTGAGAAATCCTGAAAGAAAATAAAAACTTGTCAATAACTTAACTCCCCTTGTTTTCCTTGCTTAAGTAAAAAGCTCTTTACCACCAAATTTAAATGTAAGGATAAACTCCTAAATAAGAATAAAGAAACATCAATAAATTGCAGGCATTACAAATCACACCTTTTTACGTACTCCTTCCTCTTAGGTTCCTATAAAACACGCCTCTAAGACTACATATACTAAGATCTTACAAAAATGTATATTTTCGCTTAAATTTCCATAGAATTTAATATTGGCTAATTTCATTACAACACCTTCTTTGTTAGCACTGCTCTGAAACATCATTCATATGACTATATCCATTACTTCCAAACAATTTCTCTACATACTCCGCATGTTTATCTATTCCCATCAATTCTCACGCTGACATTTATGTTATATCTCTCTCAATCGTTTTAATCATGTTTATTCTTAATAGAAATATTCGACAAAATTAAGATTGTCTGTAGGTGTTATGTTATTGTCTTGCACCAACTCCTCTACTGTTGAAGGTCATGGATATGACCTTCAACTATATCCAGTCCTGAGGCCATAGCTTGTGGGCTTTGGGGAGTGTGAAGCCACCCTTTAATTGCCATTGCTTCCAGGTCCACTCTGACCAGGAGTGGTAGTACTTGTTAGAGTCCCAACTATGGGTTAAATAGAAACCGACTTGAAAACAACAAATATATTCTATTAAAAACATTTTCTTCAAAATCTTTGGATTCGGCATTAAATAACCTGAAAACGGTTGATATGCCGTAAAACAACCAACCAACCAACCAACCAACCAACCAACCAACCAACCAACCTAGAGTTAAAATGCTATTAGTTTTAATAATAATAACAAAAAACGGAATTAATAATTAACCTAAACTTTAATTTTAACGCTTTTTTCTGGTTATAATCAAAAGTATTCTTTACTTTATTCAAAAAAAAACAAAAATCGTAAACATAACTTTTAAATCGCCAACACTAAACTCTGACTAGTTTCAACCTCATTAAAACAGTAAAGAATATGCCCCGCCATATAACGTAACATTAAAGACTAACTCTGAAATATTTTATTTGAATCTACTCCAAATGAATAAAAAACATATATATATATATGTGTGTGTGCATGTGTGTGTGTGTGTATACTGACGAGCCCCGAGATGCAGCATTAAAAAATAGTGACAAAATACCTTACATTATATAATACATATGCATATGATCAAATAACATCATTAAAAACATCGTAAGGCGGGGCAAATACCGTAACCAGCACCGGAAAAAAAAACATTGCATTCCATATCATAACCTAAAAAAATGTATTTTAGGGCCATCGTATCTCGGGGTTCTACTGTACATATACCTTTAGATAGATTATCTAGACTTATTTTTTATCTTGAATTAGTTTATCTCTTGCAACTTACACCTAATCTACCATTTTTTAAAATCCATTGCTTTTTACATTTTTGATGTTTGAATTTTATTATTATAAATACATATAATAATTATTAAAAAATATCATTAAGAATTATCATAAATATCACAGTCACAAAACTGTTTATATCCATTATCTTTTATTTTTGATGATCATTACTACAATAAGAGTAGATGATTATATCTAAGTATGAAGTTAAAGTAATTATATACATTTTAAAATTTTATAATTATTTTCTTTTTCTTCTTCTTTAATTCTTCTTCTTATTAATGATATTAATATTTCTATACCTCTGCATACTAAATAAGTAAAAAAGCTATAAGGAGAAATAGGATTAAGGATGAGAGAACCATGCCTTTGACTCACCAACAATAAATCATTTATTGTTTCCCATTTTCATTCTCACTTCTTATCATTCTTGTCTTTATTTTTTCTTCTTTACTCTCTTGCGTCTTTTCCTTTTCTTTCTTATCCCCTTAACGTCTTCATTAATGTATGTAAAGGTGATAGTGGTTTGGCGGATATATAAAAGAGAGCAACGTAAGTTGTACATTTCCTGACCAGGTAAAAATTCTAATCAAATTAAAAGCATTTTTACAAGTTAATTACCTCGATTAAATCTGGAACCCTTTTAGCATTGATATTTCAAATTCACATTTCCTTGCTGATTGAACCAATACACACACGTATATTTAAGATTCCTGGCGGCTATCACATACGCATACAATTACTAGTCTTTCTAGTTTTCGATTACCTCTATCTCGGTCTTTAACCAGCCAGCCTTTTCCATTCATTATATTACAACACAAACTCACATCCGCATCATTATTTTTTTCTTATTACATACAACCAAATCTTATTTGTTCACAATATTTGTCGGAACCTCTTGATATTAACTATATATATATATATATATATATATATATATATATATATATATATATATATATATATATATATATATATATACTAGCAAAAGTACCCGTCGTTGACTGTCTTCAAAAACACCCTACAGAAAATGGACTCTGATTTATGAAAGTATGATAGGTTATGAAAAGGAAGGGGTGTAAAGAGATAGCGTCGAATTTGGGGGTATCAAAACCAAAGCAAAATATGATGAAAGTAAAAATAAAATAGATAAACCCAATCATTTACTAAACCATACCTGTTCACACTGAAACACTTATCACAATATTCTGTGGATCTATATTAAGAAACCTTGTTAAACTTTGTGACATATTTCAATTCTATGGAGGTCAGGCGCAAACGAACACCCCATAATTTTATTATATCATATTTCTTCAAACTGAAACATGATTATCAAAGTATACTTACGCAGATCGATATGAAAAGTCTTTATTAAAGTTTTTGCCTATTTCCATTCTATGGAGGCCAGGCGCGAACGCAGACCCCACAATTTTATTATATCATCCCTATTTAAGTTAAAACATACTTATCAAAGTATTCTTATGTACATCTATATCAAAAACACTTGTAAAAAGGTTTTTTTTAATTTTCAAATTTTTTATTGCCATACTTTGTGGACCAGGCGCGAACGCAGACCGCACAATTTTAATGAACCACTGTTTCGCCAGATCAAACATACCCATTCCTGTGTCTCGGTACATCTTCTATCATTATATGCAATCAGTTTTTTTTTTAAATAGTCAACTATATAGGAGCCTATTCGTTTCCAGACACAGACACACATACACACATTCAGCTTTACATATTATATATATATATATATATATATATATATATATATATATATATATCTAGATGATGATGATGATGATAATGATTGCCACGTCTTCTCAGACGTGGCCCGTTCCTTCAGACAGTGAACGTCCATGTACCCGAAGATGTATTTTCGGTGCTGCAAGCGACTTGAACACCTTCAGGCAGACATGACACTGAACACGATATATATATATATATATATATATATATATATATATATATATATATATATATATATATATATATATGTATATATATATATATATATCGGAAGCAAGCACACTAAAGGAAAGACGCATTTACATCACACTCATGTTATTTTATAAGTAGCAAAATTCGCCTCACATGTATTTCGTTGAATCGGGATTATCGTCCAAACAAGTTAACAGAAACAGATTTATGTTTCTCAGAAAAAAAGACAAGTCGGGATTTTTACCTTGGTTTAAAAATTATGAGATAAAACAAGAAAAAAACTTTAAATCAAAAGGTTTAAATCATAAAAGTTTTGTTAAAGTATTTGTAATACCCTTTCCTACTATTATTAGTGTTATCTTGACTTACTTTATCCTCCATTTACCCTTTAACTCTCTGCCAAGTTAAGCATATTCGTTTCTTTTCTCTGTAATGTTGATATTCACCCTGGGGTTCTGTTGGGACGACGCTGGCAAGATTTATTATTATTATCATTATTATCATTATTATTATTATTATTATTATTATTATTATCATTATTATTATTATCATTATCATTATTATTATTTGTGCTAAGTAATAGTCATCATACAGATTACCGACGGAAAGTTACTCACTGATTATAACCAGTGGCGTTCCTAGTAAAAAGAAAGTAGTAAAAGTAAGTCTTCCCAGATTTAATGAGCTATCCACCTTTTTTGGTTACATTTGTGAATCAATCTGTGGTACTGCACCAGCCACTTACCATTGATTTATCGCCAACCACGATCGTTGGTTTAAGCTACTGTGAAAATAGATCTGCCCAAGGTCTCCAATACACTTCGCATTCATCGAGTGAAGATCTGGTTTGTGTTTTCTTCCGCGATTATTATTGTTATTATTGTTATTATTGTTATTATTATTATTGTTATTATTGTTATTATTATTATTATTATTATTATTATTATTATTATTATTATTATTTAAAACATTGTATTCCCACTTGTACTAAATACGCTTTTAGAGAAGGAGAAATATGTTAGCGACACAGTCATCTGAGCAGATGCACATTTATTTCTAATTAACTCACTGACCTGGGTTTGATCTCGCCATGAACGTTCATAGTCCTTAAAGTTGGCGATCATGCCGCCCATTCAATAATAAAGCCACTTAAAACCGGAAGCGTTTCGTAACGATTTCTTTTAATCAAATATACAAGCAATTAATCAAAGGTCATCTCCAAGAACGGCTAATTAGATCAAACTTTCATCAATGATTAGTGCTTGAACTTTAATCCCCGGGAGATTGCACGTCATTTATATGTCACGTGGCACACGTATCATGCAAAGCTACGTACACCACTTGCCCGGTGAAAAAAAAGTGGATTTTATTTTCCACTGAACTATTCACTTTTAACAAGTTCATCACGTTGAAATAGTTCGGACAGTTATTTCTTTAATTGGTAGAGTATATTATGAAAATAGAAATTATTATAAAAGAACGTCGGTATTATGCAAGTGATGAGTCTATTTCTATTTAACAATTTTAGTTAAGGATTTTTTTTCTTCTCTCCTTATATAAATGAATTCTCTTTTGTAATCATAAACTTTTTAGAAGTGGGATTATGTAGGGTCTAAGTCTGTCATAGGTGAAAGTAAGTTTTTTTTTTTTTACCGGGAATTTTAACTGCATTCTTCATTTTTAGTTTTACATTTGTATTCAAATCTTCTATATATATGTTTTTAATTATTATTGAATAAATATATATATATGTTTTTAATTATTATTGAATAAATATTCTTATATTTATTTTTAAATATTTTATAATCGAGAATTATGTTGTAGTTTGCTTGAGGGCGTTGAATTTAAAGTTAATATCGATGTGTTGCGTAGAAACATGGTGGGCAGGAGTTAAATTATAAAAAAATAATGAAAATATTAGAATAATTTTTCAATATGTTTTTTATTATATTGTGTTCATGTACCAACATAATGCCGTATAAGATAGTAGGTGTTGATGTCACTAATTTTCGAGAGTAGTATCTCTTCTTTGGAAGATTTGGTTAGTTGTTTTTTTTTGTTTGTTTGTTTTACGGCATATCAACCCTTTTTGGGTTATTTAATGCCGAATCCAAAGATTTTGAAGAACATTTTTTTAATAGAATATATTTATTGTTTTCAAGTCGGTTTCTATTTAACCCATAGTTGGAACCCTAACAGGTACTACCACTCCGGGTCAGAGTGGACCTGGGAGCAATGGTAATTAAAGGGTGGCTCCACACTCCCCAAAGACCGCAAGCTGGGACCTCACCACTGGATATAGTTGAAGGTCATATCCAGGACCCCCATTGAGGGACTTTTACCCTCTGCAGGGGGGCAGTCGGCGTATTCTAATGCCTCACCGACAGGGCCTTCTTCGAAAGAGAAAATGAAAAGAAACATATACATCGCTTGCGCGAGGCTTTCCTTTGTTTTGTGTCTATTTCTTTATTTCCGGGGGTCAATGTCGCAGACTGACTCTTAAATCGATTTTCAGGATACGATTTGGGATGGATACTAAGTATTCTTAGTAATTATTGTATCTTCTATTGTTTTTCTTATGATTAATTTTCTCTATTACGCTTAAAGCGTGTACTTAACAGTGTCAATGCACGTTGTGTAAGTGTGATGTAATATCTGTTTGGGGATAAAGGCAATGATCTAAGGGATGACACTCTACGTGTGCTTGGATTAGGTCCCTTGCCAAAGTGTGCGCGCCTATGTATATGAGCGTACACATATGCACATACACACATATATATTCAGATATTATTTTATTTTAATTATTGAAATTATTTTTTTATTATATTTTATCGCTTTGCTTATTTAGTTTCATATATTCTATTTGTTCTTTTATTTGTTTATATGCATACATATGTATATATATGCGTATATATGTATATATATATCTTTATATGTATATACATATATATATTTCTCTGTATTTCATCTAACATCATTATTTATTTATTACATATTGTTATTGATTAGTGGTCAATGCCATAATAGAATTATGTGTTTGCAATTAAAAGTAGTAAATGCATGTCCGCGGTATTATTGGTGTTCCTGTGTATATATGTGGAGACTGCAATTGAGGTTGCAGTTTAGTTCTGCCTGTTATTTATTTTTTGTTTATGTTTATTATTAATAGTGATTCCTTAAGCCTTAGATTACTTTGGTTTCTTTTTGTATTTATGTGTGTATGTCTTTGATTGACTTGCGGTTGTAAGATAAGTGTTTATAAAATGCCTTGGTTGTAATTTATGCGTATGTAGATCTCCTCGCATAGAGTGCATTGTATTTGATATACTGACTACGTGCGTTTACATAACTTTATATTATTGATTGAGTAACTTAATCGAATGCAGGGATCCTTTTCAGTTAGTTTTCTAGTTTTCGATAAACGTTGTGCTAGTGTTGATGCAGAGTATGCTAGTTGGATGTCTAATTTTTTTAAGGAATGCTTGGCGGAAGCCATGTGTTATTTTATAATTGAAATGCGGTAGTTATTATAAGATCGTGTTGGAGAGTGTGTACTGTCGTTTGTATTTTGGATTGGTATTTGGTGTGTGTTTTATCTGAGTGTTTGCTGAGGATTCGGTCAGCCGCATAAATAAAATATCATATTTTAACTTTGGTGGGGAAAACAGATTTCTAATTTATGAAGATGTCTCTGCAGGCGCTCTTCCTATAGACTTTTGTGTGTATGTCCTATTTCAGTAATTTTATGGGTGCAGTTTTGATGTGAAAGGGGTACAGATGTGTCGGTGTTCAATAGTGGACCTATTAAGTTGGTAAGCATTTCTGAAGGTTGTGATGACCTTTTTGGTTTCTACCTAAGGCGATGTAAGGATGAGAATATCGTCTACGTATCTTGCGAAGTATATTCTGGAGTAAATTTCCGTATGTACGTTGTTTCCGCCTGTTCATATATGTAATATATCCGAAAAGAAACCTCATTACTACGAACAGCGAACTATCTACATTCTACGACCAAAAAAATTACACATAATAATAATAAGACGAATCGTCACAAGTTAAAAAAGTATCCCTTATAATTCTATTGATTCCTCTCACAACTTTTCAAACCGCTACTCTTCATTTATTTAGGGCACGTGAGTAGTTCAGACGAGGCCATTAAAAGACTACACAATCTCCTACAACACAACACATACGACGTTGTCTCACTTTACACATCCGTACCAGCACAGCTTACTGTGGAACTAATCACGGACTTAATCTGCAACAAATATTTACACTGTTTGATCTCACTTCTACCGACATACACCAGTTACTATGCATATTAGCAATACACATTTCAAGTATAAACAACAAATATACAAACAAATATCAGATTACCCATGGAATCCAGTCTCTCAGCCACACTGGCCATTACAAATACAATTGAAAAGAATTTTGTCATTGCTTGACATAACGTTTTAATCATTTTTTTCTATTTTCCAAGATATTTTTTTTATGTCAGTCACACTTAAGCTTTAAATAGAATCCGCACTGTTATATCACGCATTGTACATAGCACCTCCGTTAGTTTCTGAAGCTGAAGTGAAAACAGAATGTTATATTTGTCTGTTAAGCTTAAGCTTAAAATATCATTTTAGTTTTTCTATTAGAGTAAATTTTGCAATACGAGCCTAAGAATTGAATATGATTTTTATAGATTTGCCACACTTAAATGTTATTGATTTTTATTATGATACATATGCAGCGGAAGATGTAAACCTAAACTGCTTTAAATTTCATCAAAGTTTCTTTATTGTAGATACTTATGTGTACGTTATTTGCAATCGTATTTGGGTCGTACGAGATGTTTTTTAATGTCTTATGGTAGGATTATTTTGGAGGTGGGCATTTTGTGTCGTTATTAAACATATTTGTATATAAATATTCATGAGGATTATTGGGTGTCTTTTTGGAATTCTTGAAGACGAATATGCAGGATCAGTATTTAATATTGGATTTGTATTACATGCATTACTTTCAAAAAAAAAACATTTTCTGTTAGTTTTTAATGTTTAAAATGCAATTGGCATTCGTTATTCTTAAATGTTACTTGTTCTCTCAAGTTTTAGTTTGATTGGTATTCGAGATCTTCCTCTACGCTACGTAGGCTTTTTACCTATTGACCAATATTTTTAATAAAATATACGTTATTACGTCACTTGTATTTTTGAAATATCATTTTCATCACTAGAGAACCAATTTATATGGAGGCTTTTTTTTAACAAAAATCATTTTTTTCATTTTTACTTTATGTTTTGTTTCCATCTTGTTTTAAATTTGTTTACTCGTATGTGTCCGTCATTTATAGGAAAAGTGGCAGGCTGGTTGAAGATCTCTCAGCTCGCTTCAACCTGTTTTCGGCTTCAATTAGTGCAGAAATTACATTCTGCACGACTAGAGATTTGATCAATTTCTTCCAGATAAGCAGGAACATGCCTGCTTAAAAAACAAAAAGCATCTAAGGTTTATAGAAGAATGTTTTAGTTTGTACAGCGTCATCTGACGTCGGTAAACGTATAGGTGTTTGGGTAGGAGGGAAATAGGTATATGATTACATCTCAATGTGTCGAGTTCTCTCCCTTTTAAAAATGTTTTAGAACGCGTTTAATCACCCAATGGCGTAAAACATTATTTGTTAAAGACATATATTTCTCATTGGAAGATAAAAAACAAACATTGATTATCATAATAAAATATTTTCCCGCTAAAAAAAAAACATGTTTATGCAAGCACATCAAACTAATGTGAATAATTATTTATAAATACTTTATGTTTTTACTAGTGCTTTGACGATTAATCGACATCAGAAAAAAAATCGGATAGCTTTGGTCGGTATTATAATTGAAAAAAGTCTCAGTATGAAACAGATTGGGTTCTTTCGGTAACGGAATTAAGTAGTCCTACTATCAGGTCATCTCATAAGTTCTGTCCGAATTTTTTTCTGTTGTTTTAAAATTTAAAGAACCTTTACACTGTATGATGTATTTTTTCTATTTTTATGTTTAGATTCATTTTAACTAATTACATTTATTTTACAGAACGATAAAATATCAATTTTCTTGATTACAATTATACTAACATTGACTTGATTACAATTATACTAACGTTGACTTGATTACAATTATACTAACATTGACTTGATTACAATTATACTAACATTGACTTGATTACAATTATAATAACATTGACTTGATTACAATTATACTAACATTGACTTGATTACAATTATACTAACATTGACTTGATTACAATTATACTAACATTGACGCGCCTAATAATCAGTTGAGTCATATAGTGCTTTATGAGTTCAAGAAAGAAAACTCAACAGCCGAAGCGGCTAGAAATATTCACTCCGTTCATCGAAAGGAATGTGTGAAAGAAATAATCTGCAGAAGATGGTTTTCGAAATTCAGAAGTGTAGATTTCACTCTTGAAGATGAAGATCGAACCGGACGTCCAGATGAGTTTGATGAAAGGTTTCTTGAAAAAAATCCTGGAGGAATTGGCAATAAAACTGCGTTCAAACCCTACAACTGAAAGACCTCAGCCACAGCCGAAAAGAAAACTTCATGGGAATAAGATTCTTCTTTCAATATGGAGTGATTGCCAAGGAATAATCCACTTTGAAATGTTACCACCTAATGCACCAATTAATGCTTAAGTGTACAGTCAGCAATTAGATCATTTGAACCGAGCTATGAGGGAAAATAGACCTGCTCTAGTAAATCCAAAATGGGTGATGTTTCATCAGGGCAATGCACGACACAACACAGCAAGAATCACATCACAAAAGATCGAAGAACTTTGTCGGGAGAAATTTACTCAACCACCCTATTCTCCTGATCTTGCTCCTTCAGACTACTATTTGTTTTGTACCTTACAAAATCATTTTGAAGGAACAGCTTTTGTAACGCAGAAAGATGTTGAAACTGGCATTTGTGAGTTCTTCACATCAAAGTCAAATAGATTTTACAGTAATGGATTTAATAAGCTTGTTAATAGATGGAAGAAATCATGGATAATCAGGGAATATATATTGATGATCAAATCCTTCATAAAATGTAACATTTGGTCATTTTTTTTATTCAGAAATTCGGACAGAACTTATGGGATGACCTGAACGATAAATATGCAGTTTGCACAGCCAGCCAGATTACAGGAATGATATAAAATTTATTTTTTAAATACAAAAGAATAAATATTTGACAAAAAGGAACTTATGGAAACGATAAGAATCAGAGGAACAAACATCAGAACATGTCGCAAAAGCTAGCATCGAAAAAGATCAGTTTTCGGAACATAGAAAAGAGATTAGTATGTAGTAATCTAGGTGAGTAAATCAGTGAAATTGACGGTACGTATCCAACCCGACGGTGATGGAGCAATATAAAATCAATTATATCCAAAGGAGACAAGAATACTTTGGCCAGTTATTAATGTTCAACACACTTGCGTTCTAATGCCTTTCCTGCTGGCTTCAGCGTATTTACTCTTAGCTGTTGCTACTTCTTTCTTGCAATTATTTCTAGCTTCTATATACTTTTGTCTGTTTGTACAGGATTTATGCCAGATAAATCTACGGTATGCATGTTGCCCCTGAGCAATGGGAGCTGCGCATGTAGAAGTAAGTCATTGGGGAGAGTGGCGTTTACTATAGAACTTCTGTGTAGGAACATGTGTTTCAATTGCTGCTTTGAACCATTCAGTAGTCTCATTTGTGCACTGTTCTGCTGGAAGAGAAAAGATATTTCCCCATGAGGCGCCTCTAATGTGATTTCTAATGGCATCCTAATCAGCCTTATTGTAGTTCATTCCTGTTTTGAGCAATGACTCCTCAATTTGAAGTTAGAGTATCATCTATCATCATTACAGCGTGATCAACATTCTCGTGTAGGCAAATGAGCATTTGTTACACACTCATCAGGAACAGTTGTCAGAAATAGGTCCAAAATGAGGCTTGCTGTCCTGGCGATCTGAGAGACGGGTCGGGAATGTTACTGTCTGTGTCAAGCGTGTGGTGAGCGTTAAAATAACCAAATACATGTATTTGGGCGCTAGTATTAAGGGAGAGTGCTACATCTATGCTGTCAGAGACATGATTGATTAGAGTACAGTTCTGCGTTGATGGAAAGCGATAAAGAAACTACAGGTAGCTAAAGCTATGTTGTAAGGTTAGTTTAAATCACGTAGAGAGCTGGTCATCTGATTCAAGTTTAGATTCCCTAGACATAGGGAGTGTGTTACGAATGTAGACTCCGTGCATGTGTCTGTCAGAGCCCTTACTACAAAGTTGAAGATAACCAGACATGTTAAAGATGTTAGATGGTATGGAGCAGTGCAAGTTAGTTTCACTTAGTGCTTATATATCCGGGGTGTTTGCTAGGAGTTTGCTAAGTTAGTTATAAGTCCTCGGATATTTGTAAATGCAAGTCTCAAGGGAGAAGACGAATTGTTTGAGCGTGTGTCTCGTCTGAACGTTTTTTGGATTGAGCTGTCATTTTATTTTATTTCATAGTTTTTTTTTCAGATCTAGGGTGAGGTGATAGGCATAACGGATGTGCATAGCGACCATCATGCAACACGACTAAACCATCAGCCGGCTTTTTATCCACAGGAATGTGGCCTCGGGAATGCCCAACACAGATGAGTGCAGAGTGTTTTTCCGTGCGCGACATCAACTACAAACATCCCGATATTATACAACTGATGATAGAGCAGCCGCTCTAAGCGCTACGAAAGATTTAGGGCACGTGTACTGTCAGTCGGAAACAGCAACCAGCAACTGTCAAACTGGTACGCTCAAACTTATTCGACAGGAGTGGCCAAGTCCAATCATGTTAGCATGCATGGTAAACAAGCACCCCAAATGCTCAGATGTAGGGGAAGGGAATGAGGGAAATGTGGGGGACGATATTCATTGCCCTAGTCAGGAAACAAGGCTAAGCACTGGGCGTCTCTAATGAGTCCCTGCAGCCGTACCTCTGCTCCAGGCTTATAGGCAAGGAAGGAGTATAGAAACCGGGCGAGAGGCAGAGCCTATCTACTCCTTAAGCAGTTTAGGTTTGCAAACCGATGATTTGATCAAGTCACTAGCTCTAAGTAGGTTGTCGTCCAGGACTGAGGAGCCCCCCGTTTTGTGGCAAGACGTATAAGGTCAGTGGCACAGGTTTACAAATCGGAGTTTTCATTCTCCTGGATGGATAACCTGATCAGATCAACGGTCCATCAGCACCGAGAGGGGTTTGTTTCCCCGCGCCTGGTTTCAAGGCCAGGAATTTCTATGCCCAGCATGGGTAGTTTGGATTAATAGAATTAGTATCAAAGAATTAGTATCTACTTTGAAGTTACACTCCTCAGAATTGGAAGATGTGGTTACGTTTGGAAATGAGTTATGTATGAGTATGCGTTGTAGTATTGAAATTAATTTCTACTAGGAAAAAAAGATCCACTATGTTTTTTTGATTAGTGCTTAATTGGAAAATTATAGTATAAGGGTTAGGGTGTGTTTCGAAATGCGGTTAGGTTTTAGTTTTCATGTAACGATTATCACCAGTATGTTTCCACCTTAAGTGAAAGAAATGTAGTTTGTTAGTTAATATACATCATTTATGGTTTGGGCACAGACTGTGGCTAATAGGTATCTATTCTATAGAGTATAAATATAGGTAAAGCTAATGTATGCCTTAGCAACAGAATCATATAGATGTTTAGTATTTACCGATTTTTCAAAGGTCAGCCTCCTATTGTTTAGGACCGAAAGCTAAAAAAGCAGGTGATTTACATCAGCTTGGGGAGAAGAGCACTTTGAACAGGGGATATGATATATTTACAAGAATACAGCATTAATATGCAATATATACAGGGATTAGGAGAGGTTTTCGGGGTATAAGACAAGTATTATCTCTTTTAAGAAGACATTTAAAAATAACATTTGTGCCAGTTATTTTAGCAAAATAACTCAGTAGCAATAACAATGTGGGCAGTATAGGCCTTATATTTAAACATTACACTTAGTCATAGAATGATAAATTATGATTTCCAAAAAGAGGAAAGCAGTATAAGTAAATAAGAGCAGGAAAAAGGGTTTGGTGAATTAGCAATGACTTTGTATTTTATATCAATAATGGCTTCCTCAACAGTGGTAATTAAAAGATGTTTGTTTACCATGAAAGTTGCGATAACGCGTTGTATTCAGATAGGTCTCAGTTTTTTTAGCCCCTCGTCAACACTGAGGGATCTTTAATACTGATGGACATTTGCATTTTCGTCAGTTTTGTATCTTAGGGATAAAGAGTGAAACATTAGATTTAAGTGCATCAGCGTTAGTTTTAAAATAGTATAGGCCAGTCAAGTAGATATGTAGTATAGACACAAAAATTTTCTAATGTGGAAGAAATAAAGATAGGGGAGTTCGTTGATCTAATCAGCTATTACACTACATATGCTCCAAAAAAGACATTCTCTGGGCCTAAACTTTATATCCATTTATCATATAAATGGAAGGTCATAATTTAAAAAAGAAATGGGAGAACGTTTATATATATATATATATATATATATATATATATATATATATATATATATATATATATATAACTACTTCATTTACTCACATAAATTTTATATACGAAAGTATAGATTTATGCGTAAACTTTAAGTATTTACTTCAAAAGTGCTCAATACGTAGGTAGAGCTAGTTAGTAATTTATAAAATATATGTGGCGATTAAGTTATACTGGATATTTTATAAATTACTATATATATATTTCTTTTTGGCGTCGAGAGTTTCCAGGTCGCCTGATGAAGTCTCTTTGACTGAAACAGATGGCTATTTGTAGCGACCATATGTAACTGTTTACGTCAAATAACAACAAATATTTTGCTCTTTTTATTGAGCACTATTTAACAACCTCGTTGTCTTCATTAGTTCTGACCACCTCAAACCTGAATATATATATATATATATATATATATATATATATATATATATATATATATATATATATATATATATATATACTAGCATTTCAGCCCGGCGTTTCCCGGGTATTTGGATGTGTATGTTGAGCAAAAAAAAAAAGTGGTAGTACGAAGGCAGGTTCGAATGCGTACTGCAAAGGAGGAAAAGAACGGGAAACCCCTGACGTCTATGCTGTTTCGACCACCGCCAAACCGGAAGGCACATTTCTTTTAAATTTAGGCTAGACAATCTTAAGGAGAGGATGACTTTAAAAAATATCGGCGAAAAAGCGACTCCCACCCCTTGTAAAAAAGATCCCAGTTTAAGGTGAAGATAGCCAATTTAGCCAATTTTTCAATATTTGTCGTCTGAAAGGTTGAAATTCAAAACGATACTGATCTTGAGAAAAACCGTCGCCTCTGTGGAAAGTGTGTGGCAGACATGCAAACATACATACATACATACATACATTTATATATTGGTAACTAAAAATTTTCGACCCACACCGATAAAAAGCTTGCCCTATTTCTGAATACCCTTTATGTAAAATTTCAAATGTTTAGAGCAGAAATTGTCTGAGTAATTTGGTAGAGACCGCAGAGGTCAATTTTTTGTTAAGTTTGACCCCTATTAAGACTCCTTATCATTTATTGTTTTCGGCTCAAATCACATTATTAAGTTAGAGCCATGTCAATGTAACCCATATCTAAAATTTAAAGAGTTTCGACACAAAATTGTTAGAGGAGTTTGGGAGAGTTCTCAAACATCAAATCGTTGAAATTTGACCCCTTTAACAGCTAAATTTCCGGCCGAAAACCGATCACAAAGATTTTCCCCAACCTCAGTACCCTGTATATCAAATTTTGAGTCTGTAGACTAAACATTGACAGAGCTATTGCGTAGGGAAATGTACATAGACAGACAGACACACAGACACTTTCATTTTTGTAGATATACTAGCATGGGTGCTCGGCGTTGCCCGGCGTTGCCCGAGTGTTTTCCAGTGTATGCTGAGCCAAGAAAGTACAAACAAAAAAGCGGTCATTTTTTTTTTAATTTGGCCCTTATAATTACCCCTTAAACTTTATTGTTTTGGGCTCAAATCCAGTTATTACGTTAAATCCATGTCCAAGGAACCTATATCAAAAATTTCAAGTGTTTAGACCCAAAATTGTCGGCGGAGTTTTGTAGAGTTCTCAAAGATCAAATCGTTGAACTGTGACCCCTTAACGACCAAATATCTGGCCAAAATCCGATCACAAAGATTTTCCCAAATCTCAGTATCCTGTATATCAAATTTTGAGTGTGCAGACTAAGAATTGACAGTGTTATTGCGTAGGGGAATGTACACAGACAGACAGACACACAGACAGACACACCGACATAGAAACGTTAACTTTTGTATATATATATATATATATAGATAGATAGATAGATAGACTAATAGATTAAACAAAAATATATACGTATACATAAATATATATGGAAGCAAACTTGTGTTTACAAGAAACTTTTTACGCAAATATTATGCAAGTATAAATTAAGTGGAATGTCTGCATGAATATAATTACACGTAAAAGTTAACTAAAGATGATCATCCCATAAGAAAACCGAAAAAAACTAATAGGGAATTAATTAAAATGAATGTTTAAAAGAATATGCAAACTAGCTAAATCTTTTGCTACTGAATTCAATCCCACAATCCACATATAAGAACATGGTATTATCTTTTTAAATAAATAGAAAAGAGCGTTTTTAATATGATATCAATATCAATACACACAAAAGAAATACGAATTTATAGGAGTATAGATAGATATATATGTAATTATTTAATATATTACGAGTGACTTATGCTAAATGGTTTACGTTTCAAGTGAATTATATATATATATATATATATGTACATATATATATATATATATTAGGCACCGCCAAAACTGGGGGGGGGCAGGTAAGTACTTTTTGGCCGACAATCTTTTTTAAAATCTACCAAAAATCAGGTAATTATCTGATCAATACGAAATTTTCAGCGATTATTAAGAGAAGAATGAACTTTATAACAGTGTACTTATTTTTCATAAACGATACTTATATATATATATATATATATATATATATATATATATTTGCTTACAAAACCCCCCTTGTTTTGAGGGGGTACAAATATGCTTAAAATAATCATCTGAAACTGAACACAACATATTGTGTTGTTGTAAGGGACGGAATTATAGATTAAAAAAAAATTGTTTGCATACCTTATTTTGACGTCTGAATATCAGAACTTCGATTGTGTTTAATTATCCCGCTTTTGAGTTTTGAAGTGTGAAATTCGGTGAATATGTTAAGTAAAATAATTAATTTAAATTAAGCAAAACAAAAAAAAATTAATATTTATACGAAAAAAGCCATTTTAAAATCTTTGATAAATAAATTAATTTTTTTTTTAGCGAGCCGAATAATGCATGACCATTATTAAACAGGGCATGCTTTGAAGAATCGATACAAAAAATCGATAAATATTGGCCTTTTGTGTTAAAAATGGCATCATTTTTTCGATCCCGTTTGAAAACGTTTGCCGCCTTTCGACTACGGTGGACCAAACGCGCTGAAATATTTTTTTTTATTCTGCTTTAAATTGCCCCCCCCCCCATTTTGGGGAGCCTGGCCCCCACACTCATACACATTAAAAATCAAACTCATACAAATACTCACCCATCTGGTACTGGCCAGCCTCAGCGTTAATAATACATTGAAATTTACGTCACTGAAAAATAAGTTATTTTGGCCTGTTTGGTCTTCCATACTTTGCTTTTTATTAAACACAAATGTAAACATTGTCGATCTAGACTCTAGATTGACGCGAAGTAACTGGTTGCCTATATGAATAAGTTGAATTATTTGAAATCAAGGTACTTATATTATAATATTTTTGCATATTCTCATAGAAAATCATCCTAAATCTTAGTTAGACAGCAAATAAATAAATTAATTATTTCAAAAACCTTTTTTTTAATATTTATGTACGTTTTTTTTTGTGCAAGACAAAAAATGTCAATTGTTAACTTTTTGGGAAAATTAAACATTTAAAATTTAATTAAAAATAGTAGAAAAAGTTTTACATTATTCTGTTTTCTATATGATAAAACTCAGGGTTTTATCTTTCTGGAGAAAAAAGTTACTCAGAAATAATGGATTTTAATAAATGTAATTTCGTTTTAAAAAACAACAAGAACTTGATTTTTCGGATATATATATATATATATATATATATATATATATGTATATATATATATATGTATATATGTATATATATATATATATATATATATATATATATATATATATAATACGCCCCCCCCCTCTTTGGATAGACTTCGTAAATATATTTTCACCCGACGCGTATTTAAGCGATTAAGCGAAACCCACTCTTTGTTTGTAAACAAACTGAGAGTTCCAGCACTTTGCGACGGGCAAATACTAATTTAAGAGGCATTTGAGGAGGAATATTTACGGGCACAGATTCTTGGTCCGATGCTTACAGCCGCCGACTGTCAACGCGAGCGTTGTAGGTTCGATTCACGGCTGGAAAAAGGTGTATATCTAGCCGCACTGATGAGTTGTGATACAACGAAACAGTGGAAGACTATATATATATATATATATATATATATATATATATATAAATGTTTAGAGGTACAGAATTTATATATAGTTTAAAAACAGTAAGCGGAAGTTTCTCGTGACCTCTTTCGACTATCATCTCGTCAGGAGAAAATCGATAGCGTACAAAATAATATTGTGTCGAAAAATAAAGAGTTCTAATGGGGAACTTATTAAATGTGCCAAAAGTACAGGGACACTAAAATAAATTTATTAACGTTTAAAAACGATTAAAATATTGGCACAACGAGGGAAGAAAATAAAAAAGAAAAAAAAGCAGGTGAAAAGATTCACAGTTCCCCAAAGAGAAACAATGCGTTGGATGTTTCTTTTTGCCGGCACAAAGAAGGTTGACGCACCACAATAGAGAGAGACTCAAAAATTTTTAAATGGTTTCTGGAGTCCGCTCTATGTAGCACCTCGAACCAATCTATTTTATATCTATCGGCACAGCACGGGTTGTCAACCAAATGCTGGCCAATAGCAGAGTCAAAGGCTGCAGAAGGAGGGAGACCACCAGACCTCATCCTCCCTTGTCTGATCTTCGATGGAACATGCTGGTTTATACGAGTCAAAAGGTGCAAGGATGTTCGCCCAACATAACCAGCATCGCACTGGTATCTAAACTGATATACAATGTTACTATTTTGGATGTAAGGCAAACTATTCCTGCGAAAAGGCGGAAAAGCAGGTCTCGTAGTATATACCAAAGCCAAGGACACAGAATAAAAGCAGTCGTAAATACTTCTGCGAATCTGTTTGGAAAGTCTATTACTCTTTTCCCCAATCCACGGTAATCTTAAATAAACCGGGCATTTCAAGGGTCTAAACCTTTTAGGGGATTTAAAATCCGCAACCTTTCTGAAAATACAGGCATCAATAAGGTCAACAGGATAACCATTATTGATGAATATTTCCCTGATCCTATCCAGTTCGGCGTCTAATCTGTTAGGCGAACAAATCATGAGGTTTCTATGTACCAAAGTATTAATTAGGCCGACCTTACGTGATTTTGGTACAAAAGACAACCAGTTCACATATGGACCAGTAAATGTCGGCTTTCTATAAATTGTAGTGAGAAAGCCCCCCCCTTGAACGTTCGACAAGAACATCCAGGAAAGGAAGCGAATTATCCTTCTCACTTTCCATAGTGAACTTAAGAGCCCCATGTAAGGAATTCAACCTATTAAAAAATATCGACGCTTCACTTTGCGTTGGAAAAATAGCAAAAGTGTCGTCAACATATCTGAAATATGCAGTGGTTTTCGCTGTAGAATTAAACATAAAGGATTCATGGTACCCGACGAAAATATCCGCTAAAGTTGGGGCCAACGGACTCCCCATTGAACCCCGTGAACCTGACAGTACATAATATCACAAAAACTAAACTCCACGGATTTAGTGCACATTAAAATGAGTTCAATAAGAATCTCTTTAGAAAACCGTGGAGCAGTCAAGCGACCATGATAGAGCGCGTCGGTACATATGTGTATAGTCTCATCCAACGGTGTGTTGGTAAAGAGATTAGAGACATCAAATGAGCACATAAAAGACGTCTCTGCATTTGAATCCAACCCACGTACACAATCAACGAACCGAAAAGAATCTGGGATGCAATGCGTGGTATATAACTCGCGCACAGGTTGCAGAATTTACACAAGCCACTGAGCCAAAGAATGTTGTGCTGAACCAACCATTGATAAAATGGGTCTCAGTGGAACACCTTGCTTATGGATTTTGGGGAGACCATACATTCTAGGACGTTGTGACCCAGAGGACCTAATCCTGCCATATACGTCCTTGCAAAAACCCCTCTTTTTAAATAATGCAAGTAGACGTCTTTGCATTTTAGCCTCGTTCTTGCAAGTATTATCCGTCAACTCGACGGGGCCGAGTTTACGGAATTTCGAAACATCGTTGAGAATTACTGCCATTTTCTCAACGTAGTCCGATTCGTCCAAAATCACCACTCCTACACCTTTGTCTGGTTTACACATATAAATATCAGTATTAGACTTTAACGCTTTCATAGTTTTAAATTGCGTTATGTTCCAGACAAAATCGCTATGATTAACAGGAATGTTACTGTATCGGTGAGCTAAGGCAACTAAACTAGATTTCATTCCAGCAATTTTTTCCGGGGAATTCTGAACGTTATGTCTAAGTTGGGAGAACAAAACTTCAAAGGCAGAAAGTGTTCTCTCTTTATTTATACTCGAAGGGGGGAATACAAAAATCCAAATCCCTAGACAAAACTCTATTTTCAATTTCTGTAAAAACAGTTTTTGAAAAATTGAAAATATGTTTGCTTCCATTAATGGGTTCACGCCCATATCTTCTGCGAACCAGAAGAGCAAGTTGTTTACTATTGTATTTGGAAGCATTTTGCCTAGCAAATTGATCACCTACACCCGCCTACAGTTTAATAGATTTTGAGGTAGTCGAATGGAAAATAATGAGACAAGCTACCACATGCAGACATTTAGACGACCCATGTAAATTATGCCTCCATGAAAAATTTTCTATCCTGTACTTTAAAGAACCTCAAAATCTATTAAACTGTAGGCGGGAAATAGCAAACAACTGTGTTCACAAAATAAAACTTACTCTATGATAGCGATACAAAATAGCTTTAAAACTAACAATAACAATAGAAAAAAACAAATAAATAAATTAAATAAACATGAATATACATAAACGATCACATACATATGTGTATATATATGTATATATATATGTGTATATATGTATATGTATGTGCATTGCTGTGTGCACATAGGAATATTTATATGTATATAAAAAAAGGAGAGCGGCCACCTAAAACCACTAACCTAGTTCTAAAACAGATCCTTTGTTTGATAAAATGCATGCCCATTGGCTGGTAGGAAGGGGCGCGGTGGATACTAGAAAGCTGGTTGGCCGACTAGAAATCCTCAACATATATAAAAACAAGAAGCAACGACAGAATTCGCGCATAAGCCTGACGAATCCTATAGTTGGATGAAACGCAGAATATTCAGTGTAGCTTAATCGCCATATATATTTTATAAACTACTATATATATATATATATATATATATATATATATATATATATATATATATATATATATATAGTTAATGGAAGAAACTATGAAAATAGATGGCTTTCCGGCATCTAGGAACCACTATATTCCAGGGGTAAGATTTTGCTGTTGGTCGCGTAACTTGGGTATTTCCGTGGATGGAATACCAGTGCCTCGAGTTCATTAGAACTGTCTACCTTGAAATACTACTTTCATTTTCATTATTTTATATTTTAAAATATTCTCATTATTTTTTCTCAACTTTATTAATTTTTATTGAATTTATTTAATTTTATTTAATTTTACCCATTTTGCCATTACTCTTTCAATGTTTTTTCCTTTATTTTCAGTCTTTAATTTAAGATTTTTTTATAATTTATATTATTCCATATATTTGCCTGATACGCGTGATGAATGCGTCATTCGTTTTACTTTGTAATGTTTTGTTCTAACGTTACTGTCCAACCACATAAAATGTAAATCAAATGTTTTATTTATTGCTCATACTTGACATCTGCTTGTACACACATAAAAATTTTTTTGTGATGTAATGTTAGAATAGTTTTATATTTTTCATTTTTTTTATTGTTTTTCGATTTTTCCTCAATTTACGTTTATGTTACGCGTATACTCCTTATCTAAACATTGATTTATTGTGTTGTGTGAAAGTATTTTGCATTAAATTTTACATTTATGAACAATTGTTTCCATTTTGCATTTAACTCTTATCCGTGAGCTTTTGTGTTACTGTTGTAATTAGTTCAAGTAAGTATTAGATCCTCCTCGAAACACGGTTATTTTTTGTTATTTCGAAACTGACAAAAATCACTGTATAATATTACGTTCTATTATACATTAAAAATAGTAAGTTTCATTTTATTTTGCATGTTATTTCTGTGAAAATCGATCTTAACTGTATCAACCAATTGTTTTTGTTGATATTTCCACACAGAAATCAATCTCTCTCTCTCTCTCTCTCTCTCTCTCTCTCTCTCTCTATATATATATATATATATATATATGTACACACACACATATACATATGTGTGTGTGTGTGTGTATATAATTTAAAGGGAGTTATAACAGTAGTCTAAAGAGCAAAGTGTATTTTAATGTGATCGTAAAATCACTAATTTAATTAAAACACAAGAAAAGAACAGTGCTTGTTGTAATGCAGATATAGAATACGCTCGATAGGCAAATATCCTAGAGCTACTTTGATATTTAGTAAGGGGATTGATAATTTATAATGCAAATTAAAATTAAAAATCTGTTTCATAAGAAGGAACACAACAAAACCAATAAATTGTACGATCGTTTCGGAAACGATGTTTTTATTGTGATAGACATTAAGTCATGGACAATAATTTTAACATATATATATTTTTTAAACAAATGTAAACAAGTAATTTATAGCTTAATATCTTTATTAATAAAATTTGGATTATTATTATTATTATTAGTTTATCTGGTATATTTACAATTATTGTATATCATATTTAAATATCTGTTACTTTGTTGCTCTATAATAAAGGGCTGTGTGTTTGATGTGTCATCTCTAATAATGGATTAGAAGAGATGACGTGTTATATTATATATTTATGTTGTATCATAAAGGGAATCGTGTGTGAGTGACATGTAATTTCAGAACCTACATCTGCTTCTTCGATGTTGGATCATCTGGAAATTTCTCGTCCTGGAGGGAGACTTGATACCTGTTTTTGGATGAAGATTCAATCACTCCAAGACAAGGAATTAGTTCTATAGTTTTTATTTCACTTTCTCCAGATGTCCTGCAGAAGGTGGAAGTGAAATCGGCCTGTATGGGTTCTTCTTTTACACACGTCAGCGTTCGTCCCCCCCCCAGTGAAGAGGAGGAGACAACGGGAAGCCGTCCGTTGTCTTCTGTGTCCAAATCCAATCTCAACAATTCAGCTAACCTGATCACATGACTCACACGCAATCAAATCCGCTGATCTTTTACTTTTGGCCAACGTGTCTACACTATAACTCACCTCTTCCCCTCTCTCTCGCGATCCCTCTCTTTCTCTCTCCCTCTCTCTCTATTCCTTAACATATCTATTTAAATTTAACTTTTGCATGCTACTATTTTTGATTAATTTCAATAAATAAATAAATAAATAAATGGTTAAAATATTATTAATTTTATCTAATGACTTTCAATAAGATCTTTTTATATTATATAAAACAGCATAAAGGCTGATTATCTCCCTTGGATCATTTTACTAGGCAAATGCGATTATCTCCCTTTATTTTTAAAATATTTATTTAATGTAAATTAGGCGTTACTAAAATATTCTAATCGTTAAAAATATTCCATTTGCGTTCACTTTGCAAATTCAACGTTTCTAGTATTTATAAGCGACATTCAACATCCAAATGAATGCTTTGACGATAATTACGATTTTCAAAAGGCGAACCATTAGAAGGTAAATATATATATATAGATATATATATTTGTTAAATTTTCTTAAAACCATATTATTATAACCTTATATTAAAACCAAATTCAGCTTTATAATTTTATTCTAATTTTTATTCTCAACCCATATTAATTTGCTTATCAATATCAATAAGTAACTATTTTCCTTTGTATTTTAATATTTTCCAGAT
>NC_136504.1:3957500-4017500 GCF_053919585.1 Euprymna scolopes
TGCTTTCTAAATAAAAATGCGTATTCATTTCATTTGCGACTTTGTATTCTTTTACTCCCCTTTACCCCCAACATAGCATATCGCCACTTGTACGTAAGGGATTACAATTTGGGACCATGCTTAGAAAAGGTTAACAAGATGTTGGTTAACATTACATTTGAACTACTGCATATCAGTAAATAAGGGAAAGCAGGTAGCAGGAACGGAATTCCAACGTCTAGCTGTTCGGGGTAAAACGCTGTAAGAGTATAAATCTTTCTGAAAACTGAGAACGTCAACAGTAAGGGGTGATGTTTTATTGGTAAGAGGATTTGTCGGGAATATTATGTTCGTCAGAGCACGTTCCATTAAAATACTTGTAAAACAAGTACAGGTGATGTTTTATTGGTAAGAGGGTTTGTCGGGAATAGTATGTTCGTCAGAGCACCTTCCATTAAAATACTTGTAAAACAAGTACAGGTGATGTTTTATTGGTAAGAGCGTTTGTCGGGAATATTATGTTCGTCAGAGCACGTTCCATTAAAATACTTGTAAAACAAGTACAGAGATGCAACATTGCGGCGATGGGACAGAGGTTGTAGTCTAGTTGATAAAGCGGGGCCTATTAGATTGAAAACTTTTTTTTATCATATCCAAAAGGGAGAGACTAGTTGTAGATGCAGTAATGTCGATGGGGTAACAATACGCCATCCATGTGCAAATGGTGGCGTTGTAGAGGAACGGGCTACAGACATTGCTATCTCTACTTGGAGACCTTATTAGGAAAATTTGAATGAAAAATAAACATTAAAAAATAAGGATGTTTATCAAGGAGTCATGGTGACTTTTTCGCGTCTGGGATATTTTGGAATCTTTAATTTACATATATTGCAGCAAGTTATCTATTCCCAAACTTAAATGCCGATAATCTTTACCATATGTTGTTTATAGAAGATGTGTTGCTACTCTTGTCATTGCGAACCTGAATCACCATGCTAACACGTTACCGCCCCCTCCCCTCGGAACCAGGTTGCAACTTTAACATTTATTTTCCAAACCGATACACACATGCCAATAACAAACCACTTTTCTCCTTCAGTTTCTCCCCAACTCCACCCGTTCCCAACCTCCTGAATTATTACTGTCGTATTGTACGCGAATTATTCGACCGTTTTCATACGCGACAGAATTTAGCATCTCGTTACTAAGCAACACCATGGCGGTTGCCACTCATCCCCTTGAACAACTTAAAACGTGGTCGTTCTATCTCTTGGCCAGCATTTGTCTCTGGTGAATACAGATTTCTTTCTCCTCGAAATAGTTTTCGAAATTCTTCGACTGTCGTTGAAGACCGAGAAAAAAGACAAAGAAAGAGAAAGTGACGGAGGTGAAGTGGTAAGGGGGAAGAAGACGAGAGGTTGGTGAGGACGTGTTCTGCCGCCAAGCATATTTGCTGTCGCCTCAAAGAGATTTTCTAGTCGAGCAAAAGACGTTCATTCGTCCAAATGTGCGCGCCAGTCGGAAAAAATTGCGCTGAGTTTTATTAAGTAAAAACGACGAGTGCCGCATTCGTTCCCGCATTACTATCGGCCATTTTAAGAGAGTTCAATTCAATCTTCCATTGTTTGTACGACGTTGCATTATTTTATTTCCGTTTTTATTTCTTGGTTTCTTTAATTATCACCTTTTAGGATGTGCGTTCAATAAGTTCCCAGACATTTTTGTACAGTCATTAAAAATTGACATATATTCTTTAAGATTAAATATTGTAATGCACAACATCTTATGGGATTACTGACACATTTTAATGATTTCAGGTTCAAATAAACAGCTACATGAGGAATTGGAATACACACTACTAAAGCCTGATTGTCTCAGCTGGTGAATTTCCAAAATGCAATCTTGACGTGAGGACACTTTAAAACAACCTGATGCAATACAATTCTGTTTTAAACTTAGATAAAATGCCATACAAACGTATTGAATGCATCAGAATGCTGTTGGATCATTTTGCATGAACCAAACATCAGTTTAAAATTGGTATAAAATTTCAAGGAAGGCAGGGAGTCTGCGAGGGATGATAAGAGGCGTAGAAGAAATAAGAAAGTAAGAACACTATAGTTGATTGGCCAAATAAACAATTTAATGGGTAAGGGTCGTCGTGTGTCTATAGAGACAATAAGTGCACAGTTTGATGTCAGTGTAAGAATTTTACACACAATTATTCACGAGCAACTGAAAATGCGAAAGATTGTTGTGGATTTTTCCCAAGAATGCTCAGAGAGGATTCAGACTATTTGACCAAGATGAGCATCAAGGCAGTTCATAACCATCCCTAAAGTCCAAACCGTTCTTCTTGTTGCTTTTCGTTATTCCCTACGCTCAAGGAAAACTTTAGAGACTATCATTATGAGAAAATTGCAGACGTGAAAGAGGCTGGGACGGCTGTCATTGTCACGCTCACACAAGAGGATTTCTATGGGTCCTTCCAAATGTGTTGAAACGAGAGAACAACATTGCAGTTGAACGAGATTATTTCAAATGGGACTGAAGTTTCATGTACATACTATCAATAATCGTACCTATACGAGAAAAAGTCTATAAGCCTTTTGATGGAACCTCATATTATGCGGTTTTCTTTCAATTCCTTTTCTTGTAGTCATTCTCATATCTATTTTTCGTTTCCTAAAATGTAAGTAACAATTATTGGCCTTCGGGACAAGATCACAGTGTAGTATCTGTTCTTCAGATGCCGCACTTCAATTTCTTGTTTTCTCTCAGTGGAGGAGAAATCCTTCACGACTGAGACAATTTTTATTTTTGTTCCTTTTCTCCACGTTAAAAAACGACCCTGGTGTCTAACTCTGTCCCGTGAGGAGGCATTGTAAATAGAAAGAATAAAATCAAACGTCGTTCAGGATTAGCTGAGGAAAATTATTTCGTTTCATGCCCAATATATAACAACGTATTAATTTTTACTTGATATTTTGCATACTCTTATTTAAGTTTTAAATAGGCACCGAAGAATTTACTCGCCATTGATTAGGTAGGGATATAGTCCGATTGATGAAATGAATTTTCCCCAAATCGTTTTCAAGGCAAACTAAAATTTACTTCAAGCGCTTTACATTAGCATTTCTATACAAGATATCATGTTTTATTTATTGTTTTCAAGTTATAAATTTAAAAAAAAAAGTATTTTTTCGAAAATATTCATAGACGCACCATAATGCTAGCTTTATTTGAATAGAAGATATTTAGTGACACTTACGTGATATAGGTTATTCTCGAACTGAACTCGCATAATTTTCTGACTTTAATTACCTACGTATATATGTTTTTGCTTGGATTGATATCATTAAAGATTATATATTTGTTCGTATTAGAATAATTTACACTGCAGTTACTTTAAACCTATTTTCGTAGAAGCCATTACCGTAAAAACCATTACATAGTTTTCTATCGTTGTTGTTTAGTAACAATAACGATCAAAACTAACCGTATTTTCGTATTCAACTAACGATAAATATCTAGTGTTTTATAATCATTAATATTTAACGTTTACAATATTTATCAAATGCCATTTTAAAATATAATTGAATTTTATTTGTCAGGTTTTATTTTTGAATTGAACCCCTTAATTGTATATTCCAAGATGGCGGTTTGAAGATCGGCTTTCTTTGTGACAGAGTTGTTTTTTTTCCTATGATTGTCATCTTCAATGTGAGATAGTTTTGACTTGTCGTTTCTCTTATCGTTTTTGTGTTTAATCTTATTTGTGTGCTCTGTTATAATGTGCTTTTTTGAGTTATGAAAATATAGTCTTAAAAGCAGCAAATGAAACAGTATTGTTCTTTATGTTATAAAATGTGCGTAAGGAAATAAAAGAAGAAACGATATATATATATATATATATATATATATATATATATATATATATATATATATATATATAGTAAGTTATAAAATATATATGCCGATTAAGCTACACTGAATATTCCGTGTTTCATCCACTCTAGGACTCTTCAGGCTTATGCGCGAATTTTGTGGTTGTTTGTCGTTTTTATATACGCATATTCTATTGAGATTTTAGTTAGCCAATCAGCTTTCGAGTATCCACCGTGCCCTTCCTATCAGCCAATGAGCATGCACTTATCGAACAAAGGCATATTTGACCTATGGTTGACCGGTTCCTTTGTGTGTGCTCTATTTAGCCTGGATATTTAGTTTCTTGATCTGTTTTAAATCTAGGTTAGTGTTTTTTTTTTAAATGTTAGTTTATATATAAATATATATATATGTGTACATACATATATGCACATATATATATACGTATATATACATACATATATATGTGATCGTTTATGTATATTCATGTTTATTTAATTTATTTATTTGTTTATTTTCTATTCTTTTTGTTAGTTTTAAAACAATTTTTTATCGCTATCCTAGAGTAAATTTTATTTTGTGAACACAGTTGTTTGCAATTTCTCTTCTACAGTTTAATAGATGTTGGGGTTATTTGAAGTACAGGATAGCAACTTTTTCATGGAGGCATAATCTACATGGGTCGTCTAAATGCCTACACGTGGTAGCTTGTTTTATTATTTTCCATTCGACTACCGGCGAATGTCCGCTTTCCGAGTTCCCAGTATTTATTTGCTATTGTTGTTTTCATACGGTGTTTTTTTTATTGTTGAATGTACTTTTGTTGTCATAATATCGATAATATACTAACTAGCTCTACCTACGTATTGAGCACTTTTGAAGTAAATCCTTAAAGTTTACGCATAAATGTATACTTTCGTATATTAATTTTATGTGAGTAAATTAAGAAGTTATATATATATATATATATATATATATATATATATATATAACTACTTAATTTACTCACGTAAACAAAATGTGCCTAACACCTTCGGTAGTGTATCTAGCTAAAATATTCCCAGAAGAAAACCCTAATGATGAAAATTGTGATATAGGGAGTACAAAATTAATGTTCAAAGGAAGATACTACGGGCATAAAAGATCGTTGAATAACCTAACTTACGAAAAAGATACTTCCTTATCTATACACTATTGGAAGCTAATTAGAGAAAACAAAACGCCTAGAATACATTGGAAAATAATAAAAAAGGCTAAAGCATGTTACTCTTTGCAGTCACCTTGTTTCTTATGCCTGCATGAGAAAATGGAGATTACTAATTTTAAAGACCGTGACAAACTTTTAAATATAAAACAAGAATCGGCCTATCCTGCAAGCATTTTCAGATACATACGCTTAAAAAATTATAAAACGCCTAAGTTTGTAAATAATATTTTTATAGTTTTTCCAGTTTCTCCCGACCCTTTTATCCTTTTCCCATGATTAATTTTATTCTATACTGAAACTATGCTAAACGTTAATTATTTTAACCATTTGTATTTTAACATTAAAGAATCATATCCTATACCTAATTAGTTAAATTTTCAACTAAAGATATTTTTTATTTTTTATTTTATTTATCTTTAATCGTAATGTAGTTATCTTACCATAATTATACTTTTCATAATCGTTTAACGTAGGTTTAAATGGTCACCTCATCGAGCCTAATTTATTTTATTCTTATACTTTAATAACCTATTTTATACGTAATTTTTGAAACGTTAGAATTTACAAAAGTAATATTATACGGAAACTAGTTTATTTACGCGTTAACCATTTATTTTATACGTAATTTTTTTTTAACGTTAGCATTTACAATGAATAATATAACTGACATTATTTCGTTAATTATTCATTACATCGTAAACTTTTTTCAAAAAACGTAAACTATTTATTTTATTTTAAACGTTAGTGGCCTAATTAATTATTCACATAACTATATATTTTAACTGATTAATATTAATGTTAATATATAATTATACTTATGATGTACATATTACAGTTGAATACAGGCGTTCCCTTTTTTAAAACTTGGGTTCCTATTCTACACAACTTACCTACTGAACTAGGAATTTACTGATAATATTAAAACTCTACTTGAAAACTCTTGACGCACTATAAATTAAAGAAAATAATAAAAAATAAATAAATTAATATAATTAACATAATGGATGATCACATTTTAATGTATATACTTTCTCTTTAGGTCCTGTCTCCCCCTTTACACTTAAATATGATGTAGTCCTAGTTATAAATAGGCAATGTTTGAGTTGAAACAGCTAGAGTTGTCCTTGGCCTGATGAAGCGATTCCCTTACTGGGTTTTCGCTGAAACATGTATGCTTATGTGTAGCCATTTGTTTGTAAACTAAATTCACTGATATATATATATATATATATATATATATATATGTGTGTGTGTGTGTGTGTGTGTGTGTGTGTGTGTGTGTATAAGCATCTCCCAAATTAAAATGAATATAAAATATGAATTTCAGCTTATGCTCTTGGTCTTTGTAATGCAGCCAATCAAATAATATACAATTATCAATTTTTAATGATTTTTTTTTACAAGGAAGTCACCACTTACCGAGGCCCGGAGGCCACTCGGGGATCAGGGTTATTGCGTGTACAGTAATCAATAGGATAATATCGTAGTAATCGCTTGTAATGGAGATTTGATAAAGTGTCTTACTTAAGGGGGCGGTTCATCAGGAATTTGTTTATGTTGGACTTGAAGACATCCAATTTGTAGTCAGGTGAGAAACAGGCAAACGGAAGGGAGTTCCACAGGCGTGAACTTCTAAGAAAGAAGCTTTGTTCATGGAATCTACATTTTGATTTAGGCACAAAACTTAAACAATATTTTACTTATAAACTCTTACAATAATAAATATAAATAAGAAATAAGTATATGTTTGGCAAAAATCAAAGATAAATAAAAATATGAATTTGTGTTGATATTTTCTGATTTTCACTCTTTTTTCAACTAATATATATATATATATATATATATATATATATATATAACATAATGGATGATCACATATATAATGGACTCTCTTCCCCGTCGATTCCGACGTATAAGGTTCAACTAATTGCTCTGAAATCCATACAGAAGATTTGTTTATAGTGGCGAAAGCTTTGTGTTTAATCAACCATACTTTTTGTTATCACTGCTTATCGTCGCTGCAGATGTCAAGAATATATATATATATATATATATATATATATATATATATATATATATTACTTCTAAAATGCATCGTCCACGACTCATCAGAGTGGCTGTATACAATGAGCCTAAACCCTTACCCCTGGACGATATCGCCGACTGACTGGATATATCGCGATTTACTAAGATGTCGCTTTGTTTTGGTTTTAGCGATATGTTTTGAATGAATTCAATTATTTACGAAAGTGCATTTTTACCTAAATGCGAGTTGGGAATAATTTTCCCTTTTTAACCAATTTGGTACCCCCACATGGGGAGCGGTATATATATATATATATATATATATATATATATATATATATATATATATATATATATATTACTTCTAAAATGCAATCATCCACCGACACGTGTTGAGACGAATCATTTTTTTAATGGCTTCTAACTTTATCTATGAAAATGGAAAAAAGATTTGGGGAGTGTTCCAATGTTTAATAATGGTGGTTAAATATAAAAAAATATTTTTGATTTTGTATACATATTAATTTTTTACATATAAATAAATTGAATTAAATTACAGGCGTCTAAAATTTAAGGAAAGCGGAAAATTAATCCAAAACTTAGCAATTTTGATAACAACTTAACAAAATGTCAATTACAAATATTCGAAAAAGCTATCTATACAAGAAAAACAACTTATTAGTGGTCATTATAATGAAAAAGTCCATAGGGGGAGATTGTTAAATTATTGAAAATGTCTAAAAGCGTTATTTTTCGGGATAGTGAAAATAGAAAAAAAAGATTTATCATTCATTGAAAAGAAAAAATCTGGCCGACTCTGAATAACAACTAGTAGGGACGATAGAAAAATCACTCGATAATCTCGTTCTGATCGCTTTAAAACTGCGGCTTCGATATCCCGGGACCTTACATCCAAAATTGGACAAAAAATTTCCCGACAAACGATTTCACGAAGATTAAATGGATTTGAATTATTTACAAGAAATCCATGCTCCAAGCTTTTAATTTCTATTAAAAACAAAAAGGTCAGATTTTTATTCGCCGAAAAACATTTGTTTTGGGAAGAAAAAAGAATTAGTGATGAATCTAAATTCAATCTTTTCGAATCAGACAAAAAACCACATGCCAGAAAAAAAAATGGAGAAAAACTGTCCCCTAAGTGCGTTAAAAATACAGTAAAATTTGAAGGGGCATTATAATGGTATGGGGCATGATATCTTCAAAAGGAACCGGCCCTCTTGTGAGGATTCATGGAAAAGTTAATGCCCGAATGTACAGAGAATTGATTAGAGAACATGTGGTTCTAATCTTTCTGATTCTGATATCTTTATGCAAGACAATGCACTGTGCCATAAAGCAAAACTAGTTTTTAGAAGAGCTAAATAGATCCAATATTTGCGTCATGGATTGGCCAGCTTAGAGCCTCGACCTGAATCCAATTGAAAATGTTTGGCAAATTATTGGTGATAAGGTCACAGAATGAAACAAAAAAAATCTTGATGTTTTATGGGAATGTATATAAAAATCCTGGAATAATATCTCGCCTATAACATGTGAACGATTGTTTCTGTCTTGCAGCAAAAGATGTCATAGTGTGATTGAAAACAAGGGTCTTTTCACTAAATATTGAAAGGAGTCTTTATTTTTGCATTAATAATTTCTCCCCGTTTCTTAACTTTTGAACGCTTGTAATTTAATTAAATTTATTTATATGTAAAAAACTAATATGCATTCAAAATCGAATATAAAAAATATTTTTATTTAACTACCATTATTAAACATTGGAAAACACACCATTTTTTTCCTTTTTTATAGATAAAGTTAAAAGCCATAAAAAAAATCGACCATTCCTTAACCTTTGAATTATACTGTAGAAAAGACTACAGTATAGTTTTCTCTTTTTTTACTCCCTTCCCTTTATTCATCTTGCCAAAGAATCTACAAACATGTTTTTGCATTATATGACCACCATCATACAATGTAGTTTCATAAAATGCTACAACCAGCAGACTTTTTGCTTTGTTATATATATAATTTGCTAACTCATTTATTTTCTCTGAAGAAAAAAAATCGCATTCTTTGAATCTCTACTGAAAAAAAGGATATATTAACCGTCTTTATTTATTGAAAGTATTCTGTCGAAACATTATTTTACATGTAAATTTTGATTTACAGTCTCCATTTATTCTTATATATATATATATATATATATAATATATATATACATATATAGTGATAAAAGTAAACGAATTTGACTTTACCAATTTGAGATTAATTGTTTCAAATTCAAATTATATCCACTCGTTTAAAACAGTTCCTTCCTTGACAATTCTTTTCGTTTGTGTTTTATTTTAATAAAATATTCAATGCTTTCTAACGAATTATATCCACCTAATATTTAATTAATTAAAAGGAAAAATATCATATTTGTTTTATCTATTAAAAAGAATATTTGACTAACAATAGCAAATATGTTTATGGAAGAATGAAGAGTCATTTCTTGTTAATAATATTCACTATGGCAAACATTTAGGTACTCGTGCACTTTTGCCACAATGCTGAAATAATAAGGGTTTTTTGAAAGCCATTCTTAACATAAGAGAGACAGACGGTTTTCTAACTATTCTGTGCTTCCACCTTAAAATGTAATAAAAATAGATATCGTAGAATCTTGAATATAACCTGAAAAAACTATTTAAAAATAACGCGCTGGCAAAAGTGCACAAGCACCAACATGTATTATTTTAAACGGATATTTGAAAATTGTCATTCAGATTTTTTTTATGAGAATTGATAATTTAAAACGGATATTTTCAAATTGTCATTCAGTTTTTTTTTTAATGAGAATTGATAATTTAAAACGGATATTTTAAAATTGTCATTCAGTTTTTTTATGAGAATTTATAATTTGTGTGATCTGAATTTTTAGGTCTATTATTTTCACCTTGAGTCTTAATGTTATAACGTTTAGGCTAAAGTAACCGCCAACTATCTTCCTATCAATATATACTATATAATTATGCTGGCACACGGGTTTTCGTCAGATCACCGAAGTTCAGCATTAACCATATAGCCATATGTAAGCCACTCTGTGTGAAACAGCGCCAAAAACACCATCCTTTACAAAACAACCCAAAGTTTAAAAACTGCGGATCGAATCATGTAACCTGTTGATATAATATTCTCAACCACAGTACAACACCGGGGTGCGGCATTAAACATTGAAACTTGACATATGGGTTATTTCAATCTGTGGAACAAAATACGTTTGATTTTTAGCCGAAACAAACAGCTAATAAGGTGTTAAAAATAAAATTGGCTTCATGCGCATCCTCTACGTATGCGCAAATGTACATTTATACGTTTCACTACATTAATTGGTTTATGTCTAATCGTAGATGTTTTGATTCGATTCGTGATTATTGCACCCAAGTCACATATTTAAGACTTTTGAAACAACTACTAATTATAAGAATCAATTGTGAACAATAATTTATATGAAATCTGCATAAATTAAAATCAAAGTGTATTTTTACCAGAAAACCACGCCGGTGTTACAAGAAAAGATCCCCCCTTTCTTGTAAGTAAGAAAAAAATTAGACCGAGATTCGAACTTTGTAAGCAAGGTTCAGGAATAGATTCAGAAATGGAATGTGGAATTTCGCATTGTTCAGTTTCACATAAAATAGTTTAGATATATTGTTGTAAAAGGAATTTTGATTGTTCAATTCTTTTTATGAAAACTTAATTAAAATAAGGTCAGCTAGAAATTAAAGAACAATGCAATTTAAATATTTTGAAAATAGGTTAGGAAGAAAATAGAAGTGAGAAATCTTTGTCTACCGAAATGGTTTGGAAACGTGCCGAACCACGCATGTTCAGGCCACGTGGGTCGATCACGTTTTTGGACACACGTATGACGGAATGGCACAAATGAATTCTCAATATAGGAGCTAGAGTCGGAGATGAGTTAGACAGAGTTGGGGACGCAGATAGGAGACAGAGCTGACATGGTCAGAGGACGGTCCCTTTGGAAGGTAGGAAGAAAATTTTAATCATGTATTGACTCTATTATATTATAAAACTCAAATCGTCTAGCTTGAATATTGAAACTGTGTATCAAGTAAAAAACTTCTAGTGTAAAAAATTCTGCACATGAATAATTGAATAAAATTAAAACCATGAAAGCCAATTTTTAATCGACAATTTTTGCGTTTATAAAATGCAAATAAGAACAAAACTAAATCCCTTCTGCTTTTGTTTCCATCGGCATTTTACGAATGTTATGTGTATTTTTCATTGTACAAATTTACGATTAAATGTCTTTATATATTCTGTTATTGACAGCTTAAAAACGACAAAATTACTCAAATCGCATTGCCTAGTCATTTAAAAAATATAAATAGAATTTTTTATTATTCTATAATATATAAAAAATGAAAATGTGCAAGATATAAACGTTTTTACTTTTAATTTTAAACAATATCAACGGATTTTTTAAACAAATATTGTCCACGGATGTTTAGATTTTATGCATGGAAAAACATTACGGTTTTAGAATCCCACATTTTAAAAACGATTATTTTATTGGTATTTTCATTGCGAATTGGACTCGCTTTCAAACATAAAACAAAACAAATATGTTTTTTCTAATGTGAAAAAGAGACATAAAATATACCTTATCAATTTGCATATTTAAAACAAATATTTAGTATTTTTTATGACTAAACCTAGTGAAGAAATGACAAGCTGAATTTTTAGACTAATACGTTGCAACGGACTTTAAAGATTATATTAAAAAATGCGATAAAAAAAATAAAAATCGGATATTTTAGACTAGGGGATCATTTTTCGATATAAATTTAACGCAAAATAGTCACCCACTTTTTTGCTACGTATCGTATGTAATCGTTAACATTTTATAAGTATGGTAGCGTGGGGGACAAAAACAAGGTAAGCGGGGGGTCATAAGTTCCAAACATTTCAAAATTACGAAGAAACACTTAAAAACGTGGGAAGATTTTCCTTTTTAGAAGATTTCCTTTGAAAAAGTAATCCTTTTAAATATTACATCGTTTACTTTTCTGATATTTTTAACGCATACAACCAAATCTAGTGTGGCAAAGTACAATACACACTCCTATTTTTCTTTTTTTTCTTTTTGTCTTTTTTTTTCAACGGATTACACCGCTCTTATATAAAGGAATTTTCATGTAATTTATTGGAAAAACCTTTATTATACAATGAATTCTATATTGTTTTCACTGGTTGCCATGTTTGTTTTCGCGCGCACGCGCGTGTGTGCGTTCATTGTTTGAGTGTTTATACATTAATTCTGTATAGTCACTTACACTTTCATCCATCATAAATGAATTCAGAAAGTTTTTAACTAAAATATATCTACAGAATCTAAAATTTTAATAACCTAAAATAAAGTAAAAATAAGAACAGATAAATCAAAGTTTTTGCGTAGAAAAACGTTCAAATATTAATTTTTAACATTTCTTTTAAATAAACGATTGAAATGATTTTAAATATAACTAAATGGTAAAAAGTTTTAACTGTAAACAAATAAACATGCAAATAAAACTTAATAATTAAATGAAAGAAAGATAAGTAAAATTTGTTTTCGTTTTTTAATTAAAGAAAAACTTTCGTCTAGCTTGCTTTTCACCCTGCATTTTGCGTCTCATATTTTCAAGAGAATAGATAGTAAGTACTGTAATTATTTATGTTAAAGTGGTAGTCATCACTGTACGCACAAGCGTGGGCATTTTTGCCATAATTAATATACCCACTATTCCATAGTTAGCCATAACATATACTGATCCAACAGGTCGGCAGTAATCTAGAATTATAGTAAATACGAAGCTGACTACAATTTGGTCATTTTCAAATCCACCCATACAAATTCTTGTTGAGACATGCCCTTATGGTATCCAATTTACCAAACTACCATTGCTCGCGATTACTACGATATTGTCCCATTGAATATCGTACACTCATTAACTTTTATCCTCGAGTGGCATCGGTGCTATGATAAGTGGTGACTCCTTTGTAAACAAAAATCCTATCATTTTTCCTCTTTTTTTCCACTTTTCTACAAATTTGTTGTTTTTTTTCTTCCCCCCATTCTTTTTCTCGGTTTCATTTCTTTTTTTCATGTCTCACGATTCCTTGGATATTTAAACTCGTTAACATAAAAAAGACCCATCTCTTCATCTGATTTTTTCGCTATGAAATGTACAACTCTTAAGATTTTGCCTTTTTTTTTTTTAATCTTCTTTCGATAAACCGTTCTCGCTTTTCCCTTGCATCGACTTTTTATAATGAAATTCTTGACCAATCTTCTTAAAAACTTCCGGACGGAATCCTGAATCTTCCTATTAGGCATTCCCCTATTGCCGTCTGCCAGACATTAATCTCTTTCGAGTGGATGACCATTTTTTTTCTATTCTCAGTTGCGTCTCATCCTCACATTCGTACAATAATCTTTGACAAAAACCATATACTTACTTGTCAACAATTTTTTTCTGACCAATTTTCTTTGTCATTTCGCAGGACGAGTTCTTCCTCTTCCTCTGACACCCACCCACCACACAAACATGTAGAGATACACGCACACAACTTTCTCTGTTATTCTCACTCTGTTTTACTTATTATTTCTCTATTTTCCTTCTCCATCTCTATTTCTCTACGTCTTCCTTTATCTCTGTCTTTGTGTCTCTCTTTGCCCCAGTTTTTCATTTTCTTCCCTTTCCCGGCCTTTCTCCTCACTTCGCGATCTCTTCCTTCCCCACCTCTCTCTTTCTGTCTCTCACTGTCTCCCTCTCTATGTCTCTCTGTCTCTGTTTCTCTCTCTCTCTCTCTCTGTTTCCCTCTCTCTCTCTCTTTCTCTCTCTAGAACTCAACTCCTACAGTTATAAAAGCCACACTGAGGGACTGATTGTTCTCGATTCCAAACTACAAAATTCGTTTTATTTAGATTTTCGAACTAATATTTTCATTTTGAGTGCTATTTTCACAACTTTTCAGTCAATGTAACCTCCAACCTCATTCAATATAGCTTTTCGAATTCGGGAATCTTCCTCTTAGACTCGGAAATCTGTACAGAATTTCATATTGGACCTTTTATTTAATTTACTAAAGTAGCATTCACTCGTTCTATCAACCACAACTCGGTAGAAAGCCCAAGTAATTTGCAGTTGTCTTTTCTATTGTCATTTACATTAAACCATCAAAAGTGTGATTTTACAGCTGAATTTTACCAAGTACTTCAAACATTACGCCGCTGGTGTCTTCCAAGTCTTCCCGCAAACGAGGCACCTATAGTAAGACAACTACTATCTGTATGAAGTTTAGCAGATATTTGCTCCCTTTAGATTTCAATCTTTGCATGTTCATGCAGTTAGCGAAGCCGGAAAAAGAAAGGAAACTCCAAAATCTAGCAAATCCAGGGAATAAACATTGTTTTTACACAGGAATCACCACTTATCAAGGCCCGGGGACCACTTAAGGATAAGGGTTAATGAGTATGAATTAGTCATTGTGATTATAGCGTAGTAAACATAAGTAGTGGGGATTTTGTAAATTGGATTACTTGGGGGGAATGTTTCATCAAGAATTTGTTTACGTTGGACTTGAAGACAATCAGATGGTAGTCGGCTTGAAAACAGTCAATCGGAAGAGAGTTCCGCAGGCGTGTAGTTCTAAGAAAGAAACATTGTACATGGAATCTACATTTAGGTTCACGCACAGATAAAAGTGTGGCAAACTATTGATAGTGGTTTTGGCTAGATGAGTGATTTTCGTGAAAGTTTGGCGAGGGGAACCATAGATTGAAGCTCAGCTGAGCACTTGCCATGAAAATAACGATAAAGCAGAGACAGACTAGCAACGTCTCTCCTGTGGGGAAGAGGTTGCAGAGAAGAGAAAAGGTCATCTCCCACTAAGCCACGAAGTCTATTTTAAACTCTGTCAAGTCAGGATAAGTTGGTTCTAGCAGGTCCTGCCATATGTGTCAACAGTACTTCATCGTTGGTTGTTCCTGGCTTTTATATAGGTAGACAATTGTATCAGGAGGAAGATATCTACTAGAGCTTTCTGGTATCTAAGCATTGCAATAGAGATGAAATTTAAAATGTTCTATGGAGTTATATATTTTTATCCTTTTTTTAAAAAAATGTTTTTTCTGAATAGTGTCTGTCCTGTCGAACTCGACAATCTTGATATCAAAGTAGGGAAAATGTATTCAATTTCAACGAAACTTTTATTCTAATCACAGAGTGATAGCTTGTTTTCGTTGCGTAAACGATGGCAGGCTAGAAGTTTTAAGTAATGCGTAATTGTATTCATTCTATTTATTATTGGACCTTCAGTTTTCAGAGGACTCGTTTATAACCGATTATCTGTTGCGTTGTAGATCCTTGTATATCATAACATTATGAAACGAAATAAAAGTAAACAAAATCAAACATCACAGTTATTATTAGTTGTGAAATCAGTTACTGATATTTTTTATTTATAACTGGATAATAACTATTTTTACGCATGCAGTTTCTTATAAATATAAAATTATTACTTTCCATATATAGTGACGTACGTGTACATATACACATATCTTTCTAGATGTAGGATATTCAATTAAACTAATGATCCAATCACTATTAATTATGGAATACGTATTTTAGGGAATATAGTAAATAACGTGGTACATTCGGCTTTTGAAATAGCAAAAACATGCGACCCTCCCATGTGTTTAACATAAGCAATATACAACAAATACAATACTGATAAAGATTGTTGTAAATATTTTTTAACATTTATATTCTATATAATAAAGAAAATTGGAAGTTTCGCCGACCAAAATGAAATAATCGAACTCTTTATATGTAAATCTATAGATAGACACGGTAATACAATTGTTATTGCAAATAATTAGTTAATAGGAAAACAATTATCTGCTGCGTGTTTGAATGTTTAGTTAGAAATTTTAACTCAAGCAAATAAAATAAACAAAATCGATTTAGGAGTTTTAAAGTCGATTAGAATTTAGTTCGTTAAGTAAATAAGGATTTAGCTTACGTGAACGACACGTGTTTTGGTCTACTTTGCCCACAGATACATATGTAGTGAATTAGTCACTGAGTTCGGGCTAACCGCTTAGAGAGAACGGACGGTGTAATCCCCGGGAGCACTCTATGTAAATATGTAGAGATACAACGTGTCGACTCCAAGAAAAGGGATCTTCCATAAAAACGAATAAAGGCCGTATAAAAATATGACTTGTCGTGTGTTTCCTTCTGAGAAATATGTATTTCATTATAGAAATCCACGGCAAAAGCACCAGGAAGAAGAACTGTAAAAAAAGGTATGTCTACCTTGTCTGGTGTGCTAAGCTGTCGATATTTATTTTTCCTGTTGCTAAATAACTGTATCCAAAATTTATTGACCTGTTATAAACTATTCAATTAAATATTAGCACTGGGCCTCGCAAGGTCCAAGGCGTTGCCCCGGCGCGCTAATTTCCATATAAAGAATTCGATTATTTTCATTTTGTGAGGGGAAACATCTAATTTTAATTATTGCATAGAAGATAAAAGTAAAAAAAATATTTACAGCAATCTTAATCTACGGCATAACAACGTTGACACACCGACTCTTGCTTGATTACCGAAGTTAAGCAACTTTTAACCTGGTCACTACTAAATGGGGGACCATTTGGGACTTCCAATTGTCTTATGTGCGCTGTGCCTATCTCGGCATTTTTTCAGCTGTCCTTGTCTTCTCTTTCCCATTCGATCCAAACAGTTCGGATTCAGAAGAGGTGTGGCTTGAGAATTCGCAATACTAGCCTTAAAATTACACGCGCAGCTGTCCCTACAGGAAAGTATCTTTTTGTCTTTCGAGACTTAACGAAGACATCGAATTGAATATACATATACACCAACTTCCTTAAGTAAGAAAATCACACGTTATTTAAATAAAAACTTTGTATACACATAGGTATAGAACATACTTTTTAGATTATCTATACACCACATACGTAGAGAAAGACGAACCAGTACGTACAAGCAAAGAGGAATATTATAACCACTAGACGATACGCGAGCCCACACTCATACAAGACAGACGTATATACAGATACTGGTTATACAATAATTTTCTCCACTCTTTGCCTAAAGCACTTATCAAAACGTGCTTCACGAGAATATTCTTACATTATTTCCACTTGTTTATTGCATATAGTATTGCATTCATTTTTATTTGCAAGATATCTGCTTCCCAAAATCCATCTTACAGAAAGAAAGAATCATATTCCCTCCGTAAAAATTATCTATTCTAATCTCAAACTTCAGCACCGTGTTCTTGGTTTGTAGAAGAGACACTATATCACCGCATCGCTATTCCATATTCATAGAATTCTATTCCAAAATTCCGGGTGCTTAAAACTTATACATTCTTGGTACTCTGATTATGTAAACACAAAACCATGTTTTCCGATGGGCAACTGTAGTTTTGGAGTCTAATTAATCCATTTTATATCGTATTTGCTTATTTTTGACGATATTATTTTGTTATATACAATTTAAAAAATGTTTTCGCAATTAAATGATACAATAATGAATAATGCCTCACCATTAATTCATTCGCAAGAAAATAATTTTAATTTATTCATAGACTTTAAGATTTTCGTGGAAACTATACGAACATTCTACTAAATAAAAAAATAAATAATTATTTTGACTTAACATGATTTGTCAAAGAATACAATGTTTCATTTCCGAATATAAATAACTGTTTGATTTTGATCGTTTACTCGTGGGAATATTTTGGCCAAAAGGAGTTTATTTTATGGAATAAGTAAAAAAGTATATTCGGAATTTGTATTTGTTAGTTTACACAACTCTTTTAGTGAAAGCAACGTACTCTTTTTTTTTTACACGGTGGTCACCATTTATCATGGGCCGGAAGCCACTCAGGGATAAGGATTATTGCAAGTACAGTACTTAGTGGAGGCTAATACGTCTTGGATTACCGGATTACGTTTTAACGAACATTTATTACATGTAGTTTCATGTCCACCTATAAATACTATCAAATGATAACTAACCCAATTGTAAAAATCCTTTATTGCATGTTTTCGCAGTTACAAACAGAATAATAAAATCCTCGGATCACTCCATAGAAATCGTTACATAAAATTAAGCTTTAAAACTCGAATCTTGGAAAATCAAATTGTACTTTACTTTTTATTTAAAAATAGCTGGTATTATAAAGTTTGTGCACAGATAAATCCTGGGACATCCGAGAAAGACGCTTTCTTTGGTAACGTTTTCGTATATCTTGTTTAAACTACTCCGTGTTTATAGTTATTCATGATTTACACGTTTTAGTGAGGACATGCTCGCTAAATAAACGAGAGTTATTTGATTGAAAGAAAATTACACCTAAATTCAAAATGATATCTCCTTCTAAAGCGAACACAGCAAATAAAGAAAAGAATAACAAGCAAATAAAATGAAAAATAAAGTAATATTCAATTAACATTGATCAAACTAATCTTCAAGGTACTCAATAAAGAAAGAAATTTATATATATATATATATGTATATATATATATATATATATATATATATATATATATACTGTGTAAGCAAATACAAGACTTCAAAACAAGAACTTCTTGTGGTACTCCTAATATTGCTTTGAGAATCTCATGTAATTAGCAGAACGATGGACTTCTTGATGCGTTTCAAAAATACCTTGCCATTATTAACCTTATAATAGTGAGATTTTTTATGTCTATGACAATACATGTTCTTCTGTATCTCAATTTGTCGCTACGTCACGATTAACTTTTAAATCGTGTTTTTTATCGTTAAACGTGCAATGCGATGGAAAAGCGTCCACAGATACCTGTATTATGCGCTGTACGCCTTCATGTCAGACTTTGTGTTTCAAAGAACGTTATTATCGTTAAATCAATGGGATAAACAGATGTATTTGATTTTAGACCCTTTCAAGCCTTCATATAAGATGTCTGTCAACCCGTTTGTCACTCTGTCACGCTCTAATTTGAAGTGTAATATCTAGATAATTCTATATTTCTATGGAAATTGCTCCGGACAAGATGTGTAGCCACTTGATATATGAAGTTGATAATACTGAAAGATTATTATCACAAGTGAGATGCATGTTGGTTTTCGTTTTGAAAAGTCCGAGATCTACATAAAAGTAAAATCAGTTAGCAAGAAGATAATTTCACACGGGTAAAGTTCTTGGAATAAGGTTATTGGACTGGAAAGGTGTACTTACACGACGTATCTAAACTTTGTATTTATGGGGACCCCTAAACCTAAGAGTCAAATGAACGTTTCATAAAAAAGAAAATACTGAGACTAGTAATAAAACTCTTGTGAGAGATACTGTGTGTAGACACATGAAAAGTAAAGCCAATTAAATTTCAGATACAAGCATATATATATATATATATGCATATATGTTACATGAAAAGGATTGCCCCCTTTTCATGTAAGTTAAAAATAAAAGAGAATTAGTTAAATGAAAATGATATTAGATAAAATAAGGATTGAACCCTGTAGATAAGTTTTAAAGAACAATAGGTTTAAATGGAATGTCCAGTTTAATTGTTGATTCTATTGAAATATTTAATAAATACAATTTGGATGAAAAAAAACATTCACAGTTCTTAGAAAGAATGAATAATAAAATATAGGTTACAGAATTAGACAAGTAGGTAAAATTCCTTTGTAAAACAACAAAGAGAATGGGAAATGTCCTGGTCGTAAGAAATGGTTTCGAAATGTGCAAATCGCGCATGTTGGAAACACGTGAGCTGTGGTCACGTTGACCAGACATACGTGGACGTCAGGACAGAAATGATTTCTCAATATAGGAGGGTTCGAAGTTAGGGGGAGGGCCGAGAAGCGAATCAGAGGAGTCAGATTAAAGAAGCAGAGGAGATCTGACCGATTCTCCGTTAGAGTCAAGGCACCCTCTAGGAAGCGAGAGGTTTTAGAGATAACCATGTAACAACTTTGAATCCGTGAAATGCAGAATCATGTCCGACCGATCGACGAAGAAATAAACGTATCCATGTATTTTTTATAACTACCGTCTTTCTGTGTTCATCATTATAACGAGAAAGGTAACGTGTTTATATTATATGTACAACTGTCAAACGTAAATGCCAAACGCACTCTCGGTCTCTCTATCAAGATATTCCAAAATCTTTTCTAGTTGAATTACAGGCTTGGTGCTCCTGTAGAAATTTGTACCCTGTCTGTCTCGTTTTATATAAGAACTGTCTCTCTCTTTATATGTACTCTGTCTCTATATCTCAACAATATCTCCATCTCTCAACAATATGATGTGATACTATAAAGTGGCCATGGGGTGTATTTGAGCCACTAAGTGTTAATAGGGGGGAATAGACAAAGAGGAAATAGCTTAGAATAAACAAAGAAATCGGAAATATCCTACAATAGACTAACGGATAGGAAATGGCTTGGAAAAACAAAGAAAGAGGAAATGTCCTACAATTAACAATAGATAGGGAATAGCAAACAATAACAATAGAAACCTATTGATAAAACAGGGAAGGGCAGCTTCCGGTAGCCAGGGTGGGGTGGGCGACCTGTGATACCAACGTAAAGGGGACACCAGTTGACATCTAGATGCCCGTCGCAGCGGATGGAAGTTGGACAGTGATAGTTGAGATCTAGATGCGCTAGGCGACGAATGGGAGTTGATAACGAGTACAGTTGAACAGTTATAAAGTTGACTGTTAAATAGCGTCGTGGACAATTTTAGAGTTGACTGTGAAACAGAGATAGACGAATGTAACATCAATAAGACGGAGAGAAGACACACACACACACTCACAAGTTCAACAATCAATTTATATGTGAACATTAGCGTTTGTGTTTTTCCTTTCTTTGTTCATATTTCTATTTCGTGAACCGCGTGTGTTCTCATCGACAGTCGCCAACGGGAAAAGGACGATCCGGCCATAAGAGGAATAGAGGAATAGTCGAACGAAAAATCCACGGTACACAACGTTGGGAGTCGGCAATCTTATGAGGGAGCACACGTCGGGTTACAATGAACACTCACAATGAATATATATATAATATCTAGCACCTCACAACACTCAACAACATGAACACTCCTAAGACTGTCTCTATCGCTCTAAGACTCTTACTAACATGAACAAATATATAAGTCGTCATTTAAATAAGAACAATGTAACATACTCTCATATTTGGTGCCTTTTAAAACAACACCCAGTGCGTAACATATATACACACTTTCAAGTAAAGTTGCGAGACTGAATAAAACAAAAAAGGTTTAACATTAGTATTAGTTATGCGAAAGTTAGGTTTGGACAGATGTTCAAGTAACCAGATTTAAGCTAAGAAAATAAATCCTATCAAATACGTTTAATTAAAAAAAAATAAAGCACCGCCAAACATATGGGAAGATCAGATAAGCATTGAGTCTGACATGCCGCCGCTGAGTGCTTATCGTGATAAGTGGAAGAATTCTAATCTCGTCAGGTAAAGAACCTTACTGAACTCGGTACATTAGTCAAGAACGTCAATATGAGAACCCCGTTTTTCTGTCAATCAATTTATTTTCACTTTCTGGCGATTTAGTTTGAAATAGTAATTTCATCATAAAGCGCGCAGATCGAATAGACGCATATAGAGAATAGCCACCTTCCTAATGCTATTTTTTATTGCCTTTTCACCCCAAACAAGAAACAATGCGACTTTCATGTAGGGGCTACTTTCTGGGGGAAATTGCCTGGGCAATATATAGAAAGGAAAGCGAAAGGTGCTTGTTTACATTACACATGGACTTCTGCATGTCAGTGCAGTGAGGGGAGCCGGAACTTAGAAGTGAATTCCAAAGTCTAGCAGTCCTAGGGAAGAAACTATTAAAGTATAAAGCATTGTGACGCCTGAGGATCTCTACTAGGTGGGATTCTGCTGCTTGTCGGTTTTCAGAGGTATTTACGCCGAGGGGGTACAAGGGCTTGTAGTTCGTTGGAGCACCTACTATTAAAATACTAAGGGTTTTTATTTTTTATTATTTTTAAATCAATTTTCACCCCAAATAAGGCACAGTGCCACTTTGAAGTAGGGGGCTACTATCATGGAGATATAAGTTGCAGGGGCATTATGAAGAGAGATGAGTAGCAAGATGTTTGTTCACATTACACTTGAACTTCTGCATATCAGAACAGTTTGGAAAGCAGAATCCCGGAAGGGAGTTACTAAGTCTTGAAGTTCTGAGGAAGAAACTATTGGAGTAAAAGGTTTTCTTACACATAGGGATCTCTACTGTAAAGGGGTAGGACTTAGTTGCTTGTCGGGTTTATCGGGGGTAGTCACGTCGAGGAGGTACAAGTGCTTGTAGTTCGTCAGAGAATTCACCATTAAAGTATTTAAAAAACAGGCAGTGTGGAACCTATTATGGTTTGCAACTCTCTTTTGGGCCCTGTCTAAGAGGGGAATATTAGTAGCAGATTCACCAAGTCAAATGTAGCAACTATACTCAATACATGGGTGAATGGTGGCCTTGTAGATTTATATGATACTCCCAGGCATAAGCGAGGTTCTTTTGTTTTTATATCGCTATTTCCACGTGTTAGTCAGTTTTTCCTGATCGTTAAAAACAAGATTACGTGCTACACCATTGGCGTTCTCTTCCGGTTGTTGGGAAGTGTGGGTTAAAAAAAAAACGTGGAAACAAAAGTCAAGACGAAATAAAATTATGAAAAAAGTTATAAAACATGAGGCCAGGGACAATACTATGGATAGGAATTTGTTCACAAAAACACACAAAGGGAAGCTTACATGGGATTGTTGATATATTTGTATATTGTAGACATATTTAGAGTTGGTTTGCAAGCACATAGGGTAGTGACTATGCGTTTGCAACGGTTAACGAGTTACAAGTTGAGGACAGTGTCCAATTTGTGACAATTACCGGCTAGGATACTACAGTTAAACACAAGCTGTGGCTCGCGGTAGACAGGAAAATGAACTATTTAACCGACTGACGAGTATAAACAAAAAACTAAGATAAAGACGGTAACTTTCAATGTGTCAATGCTGTCACACACACACTCACAGTGAAACTGATATTTGCAGAATGTGTAGGAATTTGTGATTTGTTGTTTTATTTTATTTTTTATTAATGTGAGCGACAGACACAAATATGTGGCAGACGACGACACGCTCAGAACGAGAAGAGAATAAGAAAAATAAAAGACATCCACGACACACAATAGTGTGGAGTAGTGTACATGTGGTATCATATAGAATTGTATAATTCTTTCACGTGGTTACAACGTGTGGACAGATCAGCAGGTGGACAGCTTGTTTAAATCTTGCTGCTTGGATCATAAAATAAACTGTTGGGTCACCCTTGAAAAACATTTGCAGCGAGAACTCGCTTTCATTCCCCAATTGCCAAAAAACATATTTCCGTGTCACGCAGAATTGCCACGAACAAAGTTCTTATTTCTATAGACTCACCATCTCTTATACACATCACCTTAGAACAATTTCCTTGCGACTAAACCATGGTCATTATGATATCCAAAAGAAACATAGTTTTCATAAACGATAAAAATCAAATGTTATTCATTCCATTTATTAATTCCAAACGTCTAATTATATCCCTCATTACACTGACAATCGATGCATCTCAGAAACCCTTATCCTCGAGTAACTTTTTTTCTTGATATCTTGACACGTACTATTTATAAATGTTGAGGTAGAACGTAAAAAATGTTGGCTATTTTACATGTACAAATATGAGCATTTTCACTTGGTTCTGTTTCGTTATCGAGAAATTAATTCTACTCTTCTAAGTTCCTCTTTCTTGTGTTTCAATACAAATCTCAATACCCTTTTCCGGAATATTTCTTTGTTAATATATGTGTATTTGGATACGTTATGTCTTGTCAATAAAAAACAAAATGAGACTAATTGTCAGAACAATCAAAACAATACAAACATTCATACCTCAGCTCAAAAATTCAGAATTGTTTATAACATTACTTTAGCTTCTTACAAGATTTTAGAAAATGCAATACTCTACATAGTTGTAAAACTATGTGGTCTTTGCATGCTTTCTTTATTGCTTGCATCTTCTCATCAACGATCAAGCGATTCCATCTTTTAAAACACATGATGACAGGTGTATATATATATATATATATATATATATATATATATATATATATATATATATACATATATATAAATTAAAAATTACAATTAAATTTACCAAAATGATCCAAGATGGTAAAATTAAAGTATATTATAAATATTAAAGAATTAATATTTATAAAATTATCTCAGCCAGATGTAAAAGCTCGATGAAACCAAATAGGAGATAGAGCTCATAATATGAGCAAACAGTTAATAAAACATGTTAAATCACTTTGAAATGAGTTAAAAACATATTTAATCTGAAAAGGAAACACTAGATAAGTGGATAATCTTTAATCCGCGGAGTTTCGAAGAAATACTTTCCTTTGGAAGATAAATAATCCAGTGACGGTAAAATCCAAATGTATAATTTGAAAAAAGTTAAAAGAATTTCCATTTGTACAAGTAAAATCCAAGGAAATCCCGTAATTGGAAGAAGATGGTCCATAATAATCCAAAGGCAGAAATCCATGGAATAATCTACAAAAAATGTGTACAAGGAAAAAAGGAAAAGATTCCAATAATATCAATAAAAGAAAAATAACTTATCTAGTGTTTCCTTTTCAGATTAAATATGTTTTAACTCATTTCAAAGTGTTTTTTAACATGTTTTATTAACTGTTTGCTCGTATATATATATATATATATATATATATATATATATATATATATATATATATAGTGACTCGCGAAAGTTTACAAATAAAACTTTTTATAAACATAGAAAATGTATTGAAACTAAGATAGTAAAAGTGGAAAAAATAAAAAACAACAATTTAACACAACGCGAAGAGAAAACTCAATAATTAGCACCGCAAACGTTTACAACACATATCAAATTCATTAGATTTCTCAATAATTTTATCACGGTTTATCATGGTACAATGCTTAGAAGTCTTAGAATATTCAGGAATATGCAATAATGTTTGGAGACCGAATACCATCCCATAATGGACTCATTCAGATTCTATATAATCACCTCCTAAGGCTGGTACGGTGAAGCGAGCTCTCAACGGATATTGCACCTCAGGGTGCGAGATCTTACTGATACCTGGAACTACTACTATTCTCTTTATCTTTCTCTATATCCTTGTATCTTTCCTTAATACACTTGTAAACAACCTACTACGTGTTTTCCTGTGTCGTCCTTGTGAACCCAACTAAGCCATAACAACATAAATAGAAATCGATGTAAGCAATTAGTAAAATTATTATCTAATAACCGTAGTGTAAGCAACCACATCATGGGAAAGAATAAACATATTGGTTAAGATCTCAGAAAACAAGTCTTCATTAAAGTTGATTGGGATATAAAACAATACCCGAACAGTTGTTGGTTCCATTGAATTCTGTTCGAACAATAATTCGGCACTAAGAGTCTAACAAAGCAACTCTTCCTTTGGCCAGATCAGGTCGTCCAGGAAACATAACCAAACTCACTGAAAGGTTATTAACAAGGAAGGTTATGATTTCGCTTAGAATTACTCTTGGTGAGCTGCAGAAGGACTTAGAAAACAGTAAAAATTAAAATTAACAAGGACACAATCAGTAGATCCCTTCACCCTTAGGACCTCTTTTCTAGATCAGCAAAGAAATCTGCTTAAACTAAAACATGTTCGTGCTAGGCTTCATTTTTCAAATGAGTATTCAAGCAAGCCTCTAGAGTTTTGGCGTTATATGCTTTGGTCAGATGAGACCAAAATTACCTTGTTTGGCATTCCAAAAACACCTAAAGTTTGGAGTAAATAGGTATTTAATGATCCCCATTATTTCCTGGTTGCATACATACATTTTCTCACTATGCCCTACATAGGTATTACAACCTTTCCGACTTACCCTTATCTGACGAACTTACATTAAAATTACTATTTACCATTTTATCTTATTACTTTGATTTGCGAATGTCAATAAACCCGTTTTTCCTATATTAATATTTTGTATAATTCTGTCTTTCTTATATGAAGTATTTATCTTTGAAATACTAAGGCTTCAATAGTTTGTTTTAAATTTTCCAATTATATTTTCTTGATTGTTCTTATGATATAGTAAAACTATATATAACTTTATTCCTGATTTTTTATTTCGTATTATATATATATATATATATATATATATATATATCAGAAAATGACTGCAGAAATTTCAATCTGGACAAAAGTATCGAAGGTTTGCAACAGCGGATGTCACATACAAATTCAATACATCTAGTCTGATAGGCATTATCGTATGCAGATTTCGAACACCATATTAGACACATTCACTCGTAATAATAATATACTACAGTTCATCCTATGAGCAACATCATCACAATCGTAACCTCGTTAGAGGAATGCCTCCCTATTTTTCTCTCTAAATATTTAGTGCAACCACCGCTTGATTTATCACCGGGACCAATGCAAGTTTTTCCACAGGTACTGTGAAATCCACCTATCATTAATTGCCCATGGATACATAAACACAACATACTCTTTCCAATACCCGATTCGTAAATAATAAATTCTTCGTCCCCAAATTCCGCCCGTTCGTATTGGTTTCGCTTCGATAATTCTCATATGCGGAATCCCGTTATTCGCTTTATAAACGAACGCTATTAACATTAAAATATGGCGAGACATATTTTTGGGCCCTGAGGCAAGTAAATGTAATGCATAGATAATATAAATTAATTCATGAGAGAGAAAGTCATTAAACGGACTTAAAAAAAAAACTTTATTTACTTGCTTTCTTTGCCAACTTTAAAATGGGATGCCCACTATCAGATTTCTCTTTTCGTTAACGCAGAAAAAGCACACCGAATTTTTTGTCTACGGCGACGACATTTTCAACAAATCCGAGTCCTACTACCATGAGACATACTTTCTGTACATAGGGATAGATTAATTACCTCCCTTGGACCAACTAGAACATGGATTATCTCCCCTTAACTTAACTAAAACAAAGAAAGAAGGAAAATAAATAAAATAAATTAATTATCTCCCTTGCACCAGCTAAAATTAACAGAAGCCAGACCGGAAACCATGCAAAAGCAGAACAGTAAATATTTACTAAAATGCATTAAATAAAAAATTAGAAAATTCATATTAGAATAAAATAAAATATACAGAGATAGGAATAAGCTATAGTTAAATAAAAATGAACATCATTATAAAAAATAAATGCGGGCCTGAAATTTTTTCCTCCGACAGAAACAACATGGCTGACGAGAGCCTAACATCATTTACGTTTTACCATTAATGTGTCCCCTTTATGTTGGGCTTGCAACCGACGATACCAATGTTTTTCTGAACTTCTGTACTATTAAATAAATTAATATTAAGTTCTTATATCGAAAAACAGTTTTTCTTTGTAATCGAGCACTTTGTTGGAATTCTTCTCCCCCCAAACAGTAAACAAATAAATATATATATATATATATATATATATTTATATATATATATATATATATATTTAAATATATATAGTCGACCAATAATTTAAAATATCAGAGATCATCCATTTCATTTACATTACGCATCAACGTCTGAATTAAAACGCATATCTCTATTCCTTAAATAATATAAAATGTATCAAATAATTCGAAATATCATATTATCTATGTGACGTAAAAAGAATTCTACTCACTTACAACACAAGACCCTTTTTGAAATGCCAACGGTTTTTTCGTAATGAAATAGAACATAGATATCCCCCTCGCAATATTTGACTGATATTTTATTTCTTTCAATGCAATCATACCCAGTAATCTTGTAATAAAGATGAAATGTTGATGAACGTATAATTTGATTTGTTAATTTTTTATTCTCTCCCCTTCTTCCCCTTTCTCTCTCTCTCTTTATATATATATATATATATATATATATATATATATATATATATATATGTGTGTGTGTGTGTGTGTGTGTGTGCATATAAAGTGAAGCAACTAAACCAAAACTCCTTTTTAAACCTTTTGAAAAACGTCATGGAAGCATTAAGTTACAAATACTCTTCTGCACAAACTATTTTTCAATCCAAGATCAACATCATGGCGTGAACTTTACTGAACTACTAAAATCAGCAAATCTTTAGCTCTTCTATCTTTATGATCTGTTAATTAGTTTTTTTTCCTCTGATTGAAAGAACTTTACATTTGTTGAAACTCCACGGAACAAGAATATTTCACCACCCTTCTCAATTGGAGGTATTCTGTTGAAAAATACATTTTTGAATATAAATCTCCGGTTGTAAGTTTTTTCATAACATTTTGTATTCTTGCATGTCACCAATTGAAAATAAGTAAAGCATGTATGGTCTTCTATGAGTTCACAGTGAACGATGCATAAAAAAAGTGAATAAGTTCAGCATCACCACCCTTCAATTAGCCCCAAAAGTCCCCAGGGGCCGCCGAATCCTGGTGTAAATGAATAACCGGTGCAGTTTTAGGCCTTAACATATGTGAATTTGAGTTCGGCATCATGCAAAAAAAGAAATGCCTATATCAATCACCCCCTCCTATTTAGCCCCAAAAGTCCCCAGGGTTTTCACAAATTTTAAATTTCAGTTCAGCACCATGCAAAACTGCTAAAATGACATACACAGAAAATTTTGGACAAATATGATAAAATAGTCTCAAAAATGGAGTGTTTTCATTAGCCCTAAAAGAGCTAATTGGGCACACCCAAGAGCTATCGTAAAGTATAGACAAACAAAATTATATAGAAATCTTTTAAGAAGTATTTATAAAAATCCAAGGCATCCGTTTTTAATAAGCAAAAAAGTGTCAATTTTAGCGATTTTAACACGAAATGCCCCCCCCGAAGGGCAACCAGAGTTTTCCGGGAAAATCCGTTCTGTTACTTTTTTATTCATATCTATTCTAAGTTTGTGCAAAATTTCAAAAATTTCAAAAGCACAGTTATTGAGAAAATGTGGACAGACGACCGGACTGACGGACGAACGAACAAGGGTGAATTTACAGATCCATCCTCCTTTCGTCGGGGGACCAAAAATATAAACTTTATACTATTCGGAGTTATTTTTATGTATTTCACATTTTCGAATATATATATATATATATATATATATATATATATATATATATGCCTTTCTCGTTCTTTTTTACTCCTCTCAATATCTTGCCATATCTAATGTCTCGTTGAGTTTTATACCTTCTTCATCCCTCTCCACCTTAATTGCGTTTTGTACAGGGTATGCACACCATGACGTTCGAACTTCACCTCATTCATTCGCCCCCTCTTTGCCAAGGACAATCAACAACGAAAGTAAGAAAAGAAACGAGACACCCATTATTATTAAATAGAATCGAAGGTAATAAAGAGGGAAGAAACAAAAGCAGAAAGAAATATTTCAAAATGGCGACGGTGAGCACTTAGTGATATTTTTCCTTTGACGCGTAGGAAACGAAATTGGGCGTAATTAGGTCGGGCCGAGATAAATGAGCTTCCTAATTAATATTAGGAATATTCAAGACTTTATTTCGAGGCAGTCACTTCTCCCATTATTGGACATTTCCATGCGTACAAGGAAGATTAGTGGTAGGTTGGTAGCAATGTCCATTGTTAAGGAGCATCATCAAGTCGGTTACCAGAAAAAGACCGCCGGCAATTAATTACAATTTCTTCGACTTGGCAATAATTTCAAGCACTGTATAATAAAAACGCTTCTCTTTCCCTCCTTCACCCTCCCTTATATCTCTTATATATGTATATGTAGATAATAAAACAACTATATTTCAAGATTTACGGCTTAATTTATCTTAGCAATATGAAAACTTCAGTACGTTTTACGTATATGTTTCGTTTACGTAGAACAATAAAAAATTCACGTAAATATTTAATTATACTTGCATTCATTAGGAAAAAAACGATGTTTTAGGAAAGGAATAGGTAAATGCTTATACTTTTGGATATAAGACATGTAAAAGAAATAAGAGCGGGGTTTGATATATATATATATATATATATATATATATATATATAATTATTTTTTTACTATAATAATTAAATACCTACAGACACTAGTGTTTGATGCTTTCGGGAATCTTCAGTGCAGGGTGTCAGTATCAACACCAGTCGACAGATTCGAACCCGGCAACACAATCCTTCTCTTGCTTGATTAGCAAAAGCCATATCCAATCGGCTACCATTAACCGCGAGAAATAACGTTGGATTAAAACATTTTATTTTTAATATTCTTTACGCCAGTCACCGTGATCTAATCGTTATACGATGCTTTATGCATAAGAGCTAAATTGACCGACTTAATTCAACTGAAAGTGATCAACGATAAGAAACGAATTTCTTAAAGTATTTTTTTCAATTTTTTAAAAATATTAATTAAGTACCTACACACACACACACACACACACACACATATATATACGCTTATACATTTTAGTTTTTTTTTTGTGTATTGACATTAATATTAAAAACTTTTTTCTATTTATTTAAAAAGAAAATACAACTTTGTTATATTAAAGTCGTGGAATTGTATTCATCTGCAAAAAATCTAACATATTTGCATATTTAAACATACATTCTAATTACTTCCCTATTGTTTTTTTTCGGTTTTCTTAAATTTTTATGCGTAATTATATTTATGCAGATATTTTACATGATTTATACTATTTTTATATTTGCGTATAAAGATTATAGTAAGCACAAAATACTTTCTATATATATATATATATATACATATATATGTGAGTGTGTGTGTGCGTGTGTGTGCGTATACATACATATTTAAAAAAATTGCCAACCCATCCCCTATGTCAGTTTTTTGTCTACAGACATGAAACTTAATATATAGGGTATTTGAACTCATGTAAATCTTTATATTTTGATTTTAGCCATGTGAAAATCGATGCAAAAGTGTGAAAAAAAAAAGATTTTGCCAGGAAGAAGGTCGAACCACGGCATTACAAATATGCATGCGTAACGTAAAAGCTATTGGTTCATGTTTCAATTTTTAGCCATAAAACAAACATGTCTTCAAAGCTCCGGCATTAACGTCAAACAAAGAGTAAATTGAAAGCGAAACATTTTATTTTCGATTCTATGTTGTTAAGCGCACGACTCACTTTTTAAATCATTAATATATATTGGTTCCAATATAATATAATAATAAATGCGAAATATGCATTAATCAAACTATCATATTTAAGCATATTTTACGAGAGGGCAATGCCAAGCGGCTTGCTAGTATATATATATATATGTATATATATATATATATATATATATATATATATATATAGTAAAAAATGGTAATTAGTAAAAACCTGAAGAGAGTACTCAATACTATCGCAGAGCAAATATGTGTTTTATTTTTGTATTACCCTTTTATCTGTTTGGTTCCATATGTTTTGGATGTTGGACCATGTTTACGATCCAACAGCCTCGTCAGACCTTACAGAAATAGTTGTTTGTATTTGAAAGAAGTGTTTTAGAAAAAAAATGAGGGGCAAGAGATAATAAGGTGGAGGGAGACGGGTATCGACAATATTTAAGTTTTGAAGGTTAAAATACATTAGATTGTAGTGCGTGAGGGGGTTAGCAGATTTAGGTAGGCGTTGGTGGAGATATATGGATATAGGGAGGGGGAGTGGAGTTTTTTTTCTCTAAAACACTTCTTTCAAATACTAGCAACCATTTCTGTAAGGTCTGAAGAGGCTCTTGGATCGTAATCATGGTCCAACATCAAAAACATATGTAACCAAACAGATAAAACGGTAATAAAAAAAAACAACAAGATTAAATATGTTTTAACTCTTTTTCAAAGTGTTTTTTAACATGTTTTATTTACTGTTTGCTCGTATAATATAACTTATATATATATATATATATATATATATATATATATATATATATATATATATATATATACAGGGTGGCCCATAAAGATTTACCCATGAGTTCGGGTTGAATACTTACCAAAGTCATTTAGTTTAGGAATTTGAAAGTTTCTTTTATTAAATCTCTATATATCTATCAATGTTCAACTGATGTTTCATTCATTTCTTTCAGGTATTCGGTAAGTTATGGTTGATAAGGTTAAGCGCGACCAGATTGTCGCTCTCAAGACTGCGGGCGTTAGCAACGTGCATCGTTAAACAGCTCAAGGTGTGTCGAAAAAACAGTTTTCAATGCCTGCAAACAGTTTCAAGAGACAGGAACAAACCTCTGGTAAACCAATTCCAGGCAGACCACGCTCAATTCGCAGCAAATGTGTTGTTTCTGCAGTGAAAAAGAAGATGGAGCGAAATCCGCAGAGAAGTTTGAGGAAAATTGCGAAAGAGGCAAAGATCTCAAGATCTTCGATGCAAAGGATTGTTAAAAATGATCTTCAGTTAAGTCCATGCAAAAAAAAACAATCCCGGCAGTTAATTTCGAAACCCTCGAAGCAAAAACAGCTGCACAGTTTATTTATGAATATGAGGAATAATAGAGGTCCAAGGATAGACCCCTGAGGTACTCCCGCATTTATGACATATTGTTTAGATGTACGACCGTCGAGGACAACTTGGATTTTTCTCTTACTTAAGAAGGATTTAATTACATTATGCATTTTTGCCAGTGATTCCATATGATCTAATTTTCCTTAGAAGTCCATTGTGCCATACCCTGTCAAAAATCCTTAGATATATCAAGGGCTACCGCTCTACCCTCCCCTGTTTTGTCCAATGAACGGTATATATTATCAGAGACTACAGTTAAGATATCTGCTATTAAACGGGCTTGCCTGAATCCATATTGTTTGTCAGTCAGGTGTTTAGCAGCTGTTAGGTGCTGGACTAGGGCTTGATTAAGGCGGTTTTCCAGCAGTCGGGAAAGAAATATTCGTTGAGGCATTTATTGTAAAGTTTGGAGAGAACTGGAGCAACCTCGGCAGAGCATTTTTTTAATAGCACAGCCGGGATGAGATCTGGTCCACATGCTTTTGGAGTGTCTGGGTTTTTTATGATATCATGTACCTGAGAAGGGGTGATTTTCAAATCGTCTAGTGTGGCATCTGTCAATACAGGGAAAGTTAGGGAGGGAGAGGTGTGCCGGGTCCAGTGTGGAGTTTGAGGCAAACCGACTCGCTGCAAGTGTGCCTCTTTGACGTACATATCTCTGACACACCCGCTTAGCGACACGATCTCAACCCTGTTCTATCGCCGCAATGTTTAATGTCTGTGACTATTTAAAAAGTATTTTAAGGGAATGTGCTCTGTCGAACTCTTTGCACTTGTGCCCCTCGATGTGCATCTCCCACTGCAGTGATATGCAGCATTTTAAATGTAACTTATACCAATCGATTGTTAATCTTTCCCACCTCCAAGTAGCGATATGTCTTGTTAGTGGTGAATATGAGTTTACAAAAGTATACGAATATTATCCCGCGCCTTTCAAATGTTCGAGAAAATAGGAACAATAATTTCATATCAATACATCGATTTCTTGTTATTTTAAGAATAATTTCATCCAACTAATATCCATAATAACAGTGAATTTGTTTATTTATTCTTAAATGTATTACACATATTTGAAAACGTTCATGCATAAATATAGTATAACGTTCTTTTTCCTGATGCGACCCTTTAATTAATCTTATTATATTCTGTTATTTGAAACTAGCAGAGAGATTCGACGATGTCCAAAATTGAATAATAATAATAAACGAATATTTCACACTCCAATATTTTTATTGTCATCGAAATCAGTGAAATTGATCATTTTCTTAATTAAATCGATTGATTCCTTCTTCTAGTTTTTGACCAATTGCGATGCATTGGAAGAAAATCTTACATATCTTCCGGCAATTAATTAGTCCACAATATATTGTAGTATACTTTGCCTTATAGAGAACCTACTGTTTATTTTATAGTACACTTTTATATATAATAGCCTGAATTAAAGTTTAAAATGCAAAAGTCAACTATCAGAGTTCTGGTCTAAAATGAACCATTCATATCCAACGCATATTTATATAGTTGCGCCAAATGTCCGCACTTGTCATCTTTTCAAAAACCGCAAATTTTAGCTAAATTAAATGTAACTGTTTACAAAACCTATACCTAATTAAATTCACCTGTTACTTCTGTATAATTTAATATTTTTATATTTGACTTTTAATTGAAGTATCCTCGTGTTCACGTCAATTAAAAAAAAAAACTTCAAATTGAGAAGGAAAAGAGAAACACCGCACCAGCAAATGAGTTTATAACCAGCTTAAAATATCCATCTTTTAGGCAACAAAACTCTCTAATTGTACTTGCTGTCATTCTAGGTTAAACAACGTAATATTTAGTGGATATGCCTTGACTTCCAGTGATCGTCAGAAGCTCATTTCCTGTTTATCTAATCGGGAAATCGACTGTAGATAGAAGTGTTATAAGAAAACAGTACGAATGTCTGTGCAAAAGCACCAAAACACTGGCAGTATTCATGATCCCTCTACATCTGGTCGTCCCAGGAAGACAGAGAAGAAATGCTATCAAGATTCGCAGCCTCAGAAACAGATTTAAAACGGCTTCCCAAAATAAAAAACAATGTAATCTTGTTAAAAAGTACTCTCTTTCTACAGTTAAAAACAGATTGAAGCAATATAATATTCGAGGCTCTGTTGCAAGACGCAAGCCAATGATTTCTGTAAAGAACAGAAAGCGCCGTCTGGCCTTCTTGAAATGCATCGAAGATCATAACTCTTCATAATGGTGGAAAGTGATTTTTAGCGACGAAAGCAAGTTCAATAGACTAAGCTGTGATGATAGGCAATACGTCCGTCGGTTGAAATTCGAAGAATTTAATCCTAGGTTCACAATTTCAACGCTGCAAGTTGGTGAATGTTCAGTTTTGGTGTTGGGCATTATTAGTACCAATGGCCCAGAGCATATAGTTCGCTTGCAATGTCGAATTAATTAAATCAAGTACATTAATATGTTGACTGAGCATTTTCTACCCGACCAATTGAAGATAATCCCGTCTTTATAAAGGATAATGTTTTCATTCACATAGCTGGCAATGTCAAGAGCTTCGCTGAAGTCCATGTTATTCCGGGTTTAGATTAGCCTGAACAATCTCAAGATCTCATTTCTATCGAAAATGTATAACATTATATCAAGCAACAGCTACGCAATGATAAAATTTTAAATCCCGAGAGAACTTTGAAAAAAATTAAAGAAAAGTGGGATGCCTTGCAACCGGAATATTGCGGCAGACTAATTGAAGGAATGTCAAAAGATTGCAAGCTGTCAAATATATATGCTATTAAATATTTACTAGTTCATTTTGTTTCTTTTTTATTTGTCTTGCATTAATGTTCTAAAGTTACATTATAATAGTTATTTTCTATTGTGCGGAGTCTCATTTTACTTCCTCAATTAGAAGTTAACTTTTTAAATTGACGTAAACGCTAGGATACTAAAAAATAAAAACAAATATGAAAATATTAAAGTATAGAAGAACAAAAGGCGAATTAAATGATGTATAGACTGCTTAAACAGTTATATTTAATTTCGCTTAAATTTACGCGGTTTTTAAAAACTGACGAGTGCGGACATTCTTCTTGGTGCTACTGTATATATATATATATATATATATATATATATATATATGTGTGTGTGTGTGTGTGTGTGTGTGTGTGTGTGGATAGAGAGCAAAAGTGAGAAAAAGGGTAATTGAAATATAATAAGGCCGATAGCCATTAGTCGCGTGCTCTCGTGTAATGAATGAATGCGTGAATGTAGGATTGACATTAAATTCTTAAAGATGAACTAAAATGACCGAAAAATGGGCTGAAATGACTTAATTAAATAAAAAGTAAATGACTTAGAATGACTTTAATTACTTAAGGATGAACTGAATGACCTTAAGAACGTCTTGAATGCTTAAAAAATAACTGGAATCCTTCAAAAACAACTTGAATGATCTGGAGAATGACTTGAATTGTTTGAGACTGTCTGGTTGTAAAGTGGGTGATCATCTTACATTAAATTAATACAGAAAAGTGATCTCCCACTTCATAACACAATAAGTACATCATGTAGTAAGAACATATACTACACTCTGATCTTGGCTAAAAGGACAAGAAAAGAGTATTTATTTGCTCTCCGCTGAGCAAATTAGGCACAAGGCCGATTTATAATGTGAGGATTGAAGGAGAAATGAGGACCAACTCCCCTCGATAGTGACAATTGGTATGAAGGGTTTCCCCTACATTGACCAAGGTCTTATATGTGGGGCTGCCCCCATATATGGTCTTTGCTTGCAGTATCTGCCGGTCTTATATGTGGGGTTGGTATTTATTTGCTTCTCCGCCGAGCAAATTAGGACAAGGCCGATTTTTAATGTGACCAGTAAAGGGGAAATGAGGACCAACTGCCTGGGGAGTAGGGGAACTGGATAGTGACAATTGGTATAAAGGGTTGATATTTATTTGCTATCCCACCGAGCAAATTAGGCACAAGGCCGATTTTTAATGTGAGGATAGAGTGGATATGGGGAGTAGGGGAGCTTTATAGTGATAATTGGTATGAAGGGACCTCTAAATTGACCAATGTCTTATATGTGAGGTTGGTATTTATTTGATCCTCCACCGAGCAAATTAAGCACAAGACCGATTTTTAATGTGAGGAGTTAAGGGGAAAATGAGGACCAACTCCCCGGGGAGTAGGGGAGCTGGATAGTGACAATTGGTATGAAGGGTCCCCGTATATTGACCAAGGTCTTATATTGTCTTTACTTGCAGTATCTGCCGGAACAGATACTACACTTTGATATTGATCAAGGGTATTTATTGGCTCCCCCACTAAGAAAAGCTTAAAAGGCTAAGAACAGCATCTATTAACAACAGACCTTTGATCTAACCCAAAAAGGCCAAGCACAAATGTGTTACGGACAGACCGACCAGCGACCGACCGACGGAGTGACTTATAGAGTCGCTTGCTCGCGACTAAAAATACTCATTAAAAAAAAGCTATCGATTTTACTCGATTCTTGAGCGTCGTGTACTTTTAAACGCCAACGTTTTCTTGTCCGGTGACGTTAATTCTGGCTTGTGGACTGCGACCATTCTTTGTTCTCGACATTGTCCTTTGTATTCCGTACGGATCAGAAGAGTGTAAAAAAAGAATGCTCCTCTCAAGTGCATCTTTTGATATCCGTATTTTCCCGTCCGTCGTTCCAGAGCAGCACTCTTAACTCTACTAATGAACCTTGTTCTCTCCCATACCACGTCCGATTCCACCCTTTTGCGTCTTAGTTCGCCTATTTTCTCCTTTGACACACACTTTTCCCGCTTTTTTAAAAGCCGTTTCGATTGATCGGACTCGTGTCTTTTTTTTTGTTCTATTCACTTCTGGTTAACATAGCAGGTCACCAAGCCAACAATTGTTGCTTCGTCAGTAAGAGACGGTGGTAAGCACGAATGGATTTTACTCCTACTTCAAAGGATTTCAGTCGATTCACTCTCTCTTATTTTGTATATCTACTTGAATTACTCCTTACTCTACGTCTCCTTTTCGAGATAGAGAACTTTTCGCAACCAAACATTATCTATACGTTGATTAACGTTAGGGTTTAGTTTGGTTGGTTTTGTTTTACGGCATATCAACCTTTTTCGGATTATTTAATGCCGAATCCAAAGATTTTGAAGACATTTTTTTTTTAATAGAATATATTTGTTGTTTTCACGTCGGTTTCTATTTAACCCTAACAGGTACTACCACTCCGGGTCAGAGTGGACCTGGGAGCAATGGTAATTAAAGGGTGGCTCCACACTCCCCAAAGCCTACAAGCTAGGCCCTCACCACTGGATATAGTTTAAGGTCATATCCAGGACCCCCATTGAGGGACTTTTACGCTCTGCCGGGGGGTAGTCGGCGTATTCTAATGCCCCACCGACTGGGCCGATTAAAGTTAGAATCCGTGTGTATGTGAGGACATTTCTTAACGCATATACTCATAGCATTTTGTATCTACAGACTTAAAATTTGATATGTAGCGCATTCAGACATGTAAAAAAAAACATTTTAATCTAGAAAAAGGGGTTGTAACGCTCCAAATTGAAAAAATTGGTACGTAAGGGATGTCATCGGATTTTTATCTGTTTGTCAACTGTTTTACGAATGCGCATGCGTGAATAATTTATATGACATATTCTTTATATTAAGAAGAAATAGGTTTGAAAAAACTTTTTAAAGATCGTGTCAAGCTGGCCTTATGACTGTCAGCTACATTATTTTTTTTTTACTTACAAGAAGTGAACTGTTTAGAAAAAATATAATACTCGCAAGCATATGTCTCAGTTTCTGTATAACATAAAATATAATATCTATGCGTATTTTACGACTGCGAAACGCCGGGAAGCTTGCTAGTATCTAATTCGACCTATATATAGAAGTCAGGGTTCTATCGTTGTTTGTGTCATATAAAACGTTCAATTTTTTCTACTTTATGTCAACTTGCACAACTTCCATAAAAAGGTTAAGATCTATGGGCAATTGGGGTATTTATATAAAAAATGTAAGCAATTCAGTTTAGTAGCACTAATTAAATCAAATAAATTATAGGGATATACCGCTATTAGTTAAAATGTGTGTAATACATGAGGTTAAAAGTAAAATATAAAAATCTAATTTAAATTGAATCAAAAACTTAGCTTGGATATATTTTAAGTGCTTATTTTGAACTTTTTTCCAAATATTAGTTGCAAATCAATATTGTTAAATCAATAATAGAAAAAAACATAAAGATATCTATTTTTAAGTGCACACCATAAAATCAATTCAAAATAATTTTTAAATAAAATTTAAATGCAAATTTTATAATTTTATTTGCAAAGTTTATAGAAGTGCAATTTTCAAACTGATATTTATCTTGTACCTTTAGTTCCAGATTTTATATAAAAAACATTTAGTTAACCATTTTTATGCTTTCTTAACTTTCATATACATATAAAATCTAGCGTTCCAACGATAATAAGCTGGCAACATTACATTAAACATCCTTAATAATAAACTATTGTAATATAAACTATAAATAATTATTTTAACTATTCGGAGATAATATCTAACAGCATGCCAAAAAATAGATTGATTTAAATAATGAGAAGCTTTAAAAGGAAGCAAAAAAGGTAGAAATATTTTTTCATTAAATATATTAAACATATTTTTCTCTTAACCTGATTTGTATATCCTTTTTATTTTTTTATTTTATTTTTTTATTTTTATTTTTTGACACGGTAGTCACCACTTATCAAGGCCCGGAAGCCACTTAGGGATAAAGGTTATTGCAAGTACAGTACGTTAGTGTGGAGATTTAATGAAGTGTTTACTAAAGAGGGCGGTTCATTCGGAAGTTGTTAACGTTGGACTTAAAGACATCCAAGTTGTAGTCAGGTGGGAAGCAGGCAGATGGAACAGAGTTCCACAGACGTGCAGTTCTAAGAAAAAAGCTTTGTTCGCGGAATCTACGTTTTGATTTAGGCACAGATAAAGAGTGGGGGAAATTTTTCAAAGTGTATTCTGCAAGACGGGTGTTTATCGTGGAAGATTGGCGAGGAGAGACCATAGATTGGAGTTCAGACGAGCACCTGCCATGGAAATAACGATAAAACAAGGATAGACTCGCAACGTCTCTTCTGTGGCCTTTGATATGTCAAGAGCAATTACCCTAGAAAAGAAGCCATTGTCAAGAGATTCACTAATTCAGTGAAATATAACCGTTAGCACATCTGCGATAGATCTTGCAGAACGGAAACCATATTGTGTGTCACTAAGAAGATTGTTTCTGCTGAGGTGGTTCACTATTTCTCTATTTAATATGGATTCCAGCAACTTACTCATGACACACAGGAGACTTATTGGTCTGTACTGAGAGGGAGATGACTTATCACCTGAATTCTTAAATGCAGGGCATACTGATGAGGTTTGCCAGGGAGTGGGAAAGCACTTCTCCTTAAGGATACGCTTAAACTGTTTCGTAAGTATGGGAACAAGTTTTGGTTGAAGCTTTTTTAACACTATAATTGGGCCAGTTGCTTTACTAGAATCAAGGCTCTTGATTAGCTTGGCGACCTTATGCACAGATATTTGTATGTTACCTAGAGTGTTCTGTGTTATAGGAGGAAATATGGGGAGTTGATGGCATTCGTCGCATAGGGTAGAATTAGCTGCAAAGTTCTTTGCAAATAGTTTGGCCTTGTCTGACGCTGACGAGATGACCTCTGGTCCATTGATAATGGTTGGGATAGAACGCACACTTCTGTTCAGGATCCTATTTGTTATTTGCCAAAACTGGTGGGAACCAAGCCGCTGATCAGCTACTTTGGATTTAACGGATTGAGCATATAGCTCTCTTGCATTTTTTTATTAGTCTTTTACAGTGGTTGCTGGCGTTCCTGAAAGCAGCTTTAGTCCCAGTGCATCTATTACGTTGGTAGTTATGGAAAAAGTGATTTCTGTGCGCGATAGCAGCAGCATATTCTGGGGAGAACCATGGCTGGCTGTAAGGTTTTTGTTGGAATTTTTATTTATAAACATAAAAATTATTAACTTCATTTTCTTTAGTTCGTTTTTTTTTAAATATTTACAGGAAAAAAAGTAGTTTTATTTTGGTTTCGTAAATCCCCCTATTTTTGCTGATGAGGAGACTTTGTTTAAAGAAAAACTTTTACCAAATTATTGTTCACGACATATTGTCTATCTCAATAAAAACTTCGTTTACGAAACGATCGTACGCTCTAGTTGATTTTCTTTGTCTTTTTCCTAATGAAACTGATTTTAATTCACAATTCTGAATCATTTTACTCAATATATATATATATATATATATTTATATTTGACAGTACACAGCTACATTTGCTCGCTATAAGCAGCTAACGACCTTGTTCAGTTCATTAATTCGTAGTTTTGAATATCCCAAGCCTATATATATATATATATATATATATATATATATATATATATATATATATATATATATACAAATGCAAGTTAGAAATGAGTTGTGGTGTGAGGAGAAATACAATCTGAAACAGAAAAAAGGAGAGTTTTAAAATATAATCTTAAAAAGATAAGATACAATTTAGAAAAGCATTTCATCCAAGGCATGACCATTGTTAAACAAAATGTTTCTACTATTGGCTTTAAAAATAAAGGTACAAGAACAAATAACACACAAACACGCGCGCGTGCGCGCACACACATATACATATATACAAATTAGAAAAACATAATTAAGGTATAAAAATGTAATTCAAATTGAATCAAAAAGTTACCTTGGATTTATTTTATGTAATGTACATTCTGTTGCACTTTTTAAAAACATCTTTGAAAATTTTATATCTATATCGTTAATTGCTAAATGAAAGATGTTTTTAAATTACAAAACAAGCGTACATTACATGCAATAAATTCAAGGTAATTTTTTGATTTTTCATACCTTACTTTGTCAAATTTACAAAAGATAGCTTTGAAGATAAATAAATTTCAAATTGGATCGTGTACCTTTATTTTTAAAGCCTATAGTAAAAACATGCTGTTTTACAATATTTAGGCCTTGGATGAAATGCTTTTCTAATTTGTATCTTATCTTTTTAAGATTTTATTTTAAAACCCTCCTTCTCTCTGTTTCAGTTTGTATTTCTCCTCACACACCAACTCATTTTTGCAACCCCCTCTTTGTATTATTACTGGTCTGAATATTTTCTCTGTTTCAGTTTCTATTTCTCCTCACACCACAACTCATTTTTGAAACTCGCTCTTCGTATTATTACAGGTCTGAATATTCTCTGTTTCAGTTTGTATTTCTCCCCACTCATGTTTTGCAACTCCCTCTTTGTAATACAGGTCTCAATAATGAGAAAATCTTAATTTTTTACAAAAACTTAAAAATAACATTTTTAGATTAAATTTTTTTAAAATTCTTTCAGAATAGAATATCTCTAAAATTTAATAAGGAACATATTTCATATAGGTTTCATTAATAAATATTCAGTAAATAACTGAAAATATAGAGATGAAAATTTCAAAAGGAATGTATAACTGGTTACGATCAATAGTAGCCCTCGCCAGGAAAATTTTTTGTTATTGTTATTCTATTATTATTATTATTATTATTATTATTATTATTATTATTATTTAAAATATCTTGTGTTCTGATCTTTCGCGCCGAAGATTAATATATATATATATATATATATATATATATATATATATATATAGCCGCACTGATGAGCTGTGAAACAGCGAAACAGTACTGTATGTGGATGTATATATATATATATATATATATATATATATATATATATATATATATATATATATATATATATATACACGCACGAGAAAGTTAACCTGACGTTACCCGGAATTAAATGATGATCAACGAATGTTTAACACTCCCGTATTTTTATTGTCATCTAAATCGGTTAAATAGGTTATTTTTCAATCAAATCAATTGATCCCTGCTCAAGGTGGGGACCCATTGCAGTGGAACAGGCAGACGTTCTCCTGCACCTAGCAGTGACTTATTTCACAGTACATTGTAGTCTACATTGCACTGTGGAATATCTATCGTTGGTTTTATACAATTGACTTTATATATAACGAGCAGGGATACGCGACGTTGTTCCCATCCACATCAAGTTATGCATGGACACACCTCTTATACTAAGGATATTGATAACGTATTGATTACCATATGGGAATTTCATTGTGGGCGACGTTGACATCACCATAAAAACTTCAAAAATAAAAGTAAGTTATTCTCAGGATATTGAGTACGTTTTATAACTATATACATGTTTAATTGAATTTCTGTAATGTTGCCTCAGTCTAGAAAGATTTATTCACGATTTTTGCAACTGTTATGTTACTTTGCGTTCAGTAAATTTTATATTTTATAAAACAATCTCTAAAATAAAACAAACTGAAAATAAAACATTGTTAAACATAGCAAACTATAAACTTTTACCCCAAATAAACGTTTTTATGTTTTAAAAGTGATTACTTATTACATAGTGTGTTATAATTGCTCGTATGTATTTTTTTGTTTTATTGGGGGGAAAACAGTCTGCGTATTAATACATCTAATGTCAACCGCAGTTATATAAATTTAGTTTCAAGTTATTACATGTGTATTGTGAACACGACTTCAGCATTTTAATCTCACCGTTAGTGCAATTAACAGACTAACACTGTATATCTAATGAACTATACGGTGATTAACCTTTACACATAGGCCAGCGTTTAATCACCAAAATTAAGCAACGTTCAGCTAATCAGTTCTAGATGGGTGACCATTTGGGAATGCTAGGCGCTCTGTGTGAGTGGATATGGACGTCGTCATGCAAGAATTGCAAAAACGTAAAGTCGTCATCCCCACTGATCAACATATATGTGCGGCTGGGGTCTGCTTGTGAACTTAATATTACCATGAAACCTCCTCAATTGGAGAAACGTGGTTCAACATTTCGAAGGTAAATGCCGTTAGCATATATCAAAAATTTAAATATAATGTTACAATAAGAAACTACTACACGTGTGCCAATATGTATGTTTTTACTTAACTTGGTAAAATGGCTTCGATTGCTTTGTTGCGTTCGATTTCTTGTATTCAAAACATGTTTTAACATTAAGAAACCGCTGAAAATACAAGTAGGCTTTCCTATATTCATTTTTATGAGGATGGAATTTTTCTTGTTTTTTTTAATAACCATGTTTTTTGAAACCGCAGTAGAGAGACCGCCGGCACGATTGTTACGACCGCCACACATACAACAACGGATGCAAAAAATGGTGATGGAGGTGGCGATTCTCATAATGTTAGATGGGAGGGTGATTGATGAGTGGGGAAAGGACAACGCGGAAAGTAGGGCGACAAGAACAAGGGTTTCGGTCAAATTATTAACACCGGCAATTCCTCATTTCCTTCTCAATCCCAAATGTGAGAAGCTCTCCTTCCTCCAGTCCCATCCAGTATAGCATTGGACGCGTCTCTTTCACCATCTCTCCCGATCTGTTTCTTTTCAAAAGTTCACCCTTGGACAGACGCGAATATTAAGAGATCATGAATCAGTATTTCTACACTTTTTCTTGATTAGGTTTGGAGTTTTAAGAAACAACTAACCCTATTGATGACCCAGACACAGAAAGAGAAAGCGAAAGGGTAGAGTGGGAGAGGGGGAGTAAGAGAGATAGGGGAGCGGAAGAGAGAATGACAGCGAAACGGAGGACGAGAGAGAAAAAGGGTGTTGTCAACAGAGATGCCGATCGAAAGAGAGTGTAAGAATAGGAGAGCGAAAGAGAATTGAAAAAAGATAAGCAGAGATATTAAGGGAGCTTAAGAGAGAGTTTAAGAGATAGAGAGAGCGAGAAAGAGAAATGGTGTGAATGTAAGAGAGAGGGGAGAGAGAGTTAGAGAAAGAGAAGGCAGATTACGAAAAAAAGGGAGAGAGAGGGGGGAAGATGAGAAAAAGCGAAACATTATTCTGAAGATACGGATATTCATTGTTCGTGTCTATAGGTAAAGGATGTGAATTCAAACTTAAACATAACGGAGCGACTGGCGGGTATACTGTGCTACTCAAGACGCTGCTTTTTTACTTGGAACTCAGCACTTATCAAGGCCCAGAGACCACTGGAGGATAGGGGTTTATGAATGTAAGGTGGTAGTGAAGTAATCACTAATTGTGTAAATTAGCTACAATTTGATTATTGATGGGAGCGACTTAATAAGAACTTGTTTACATTGAATTTGAAGGCTACCATATTGTAGTCAGCCGGGAAGCATTCAAGCGGAACAGTATTACAAAGGCAGGCAGTTCTGGGAAAGAAGCTTTGTTCATGGAATCTGCGTTTAGATTTCGGCACATATCGAAAGTGGAGGAAATCGTATATAGTCGAATGTTTTTTGTGAATGTTTTGCAAGCATAGATTGGGGTACAGTCGAATATTTGCCATGAAAATAGCGATAGAGAGAAACAGGCTTACGACGTCTATCCTATGCTTCTAAATATATTATTCTAGATTTCAGTGTAACAGAACAAAAAACGTACTAAACGTATCTAAAAATATTACTCCTTATTTCATTATGAGTATTTAGTGAAGAGCATTGCATTTCAAACTTCCCCATCTGGCATCAATTGTGATGGATGGCTCTCGTCTAGGTGAGACCCCGTGTTTTGACAAGCTTCTGGGTTTGATCTTTACTCCTGATCTGAAATGGAACACGTACATCAAGTCTGTTGCCAAGGTCGCTGGAAAGATGGTGGAATCCTTCTACCGCTCCAGAAGATATCTCACTACTGATGCAATTCTCTATCTATATAAAAGCCAATTACGTCCAAGGATGGAATACTGTTGCCATATCTGGGCAGGAGCTGCTAAAACAGCCTATCCTGCCTTGACATAGTACAAAATAGACTTCGTGGCTTAGTGGGGGATGCCCTTTTCTCTACCCTGCAACGTCTCTCCCACAGAAGAGACGTTGCGAGCCTATCCTTGTTTTATCGCTATTTCTATGGCAGGTGCTCGTCTGAACTCCAATCTCTGGTCCCCCCTCGCCAATCTTTCACAAAAAACACCCGTTTAGCCGAATCCACTGTGAAAAATTTCCCCCAATCTATATCTGTGCCTAAATCAAAACGCAGATTCCATGAACAAAGCTTCTTTCTTAGAACTGTACGCCTGTGGAACTCTGTTACGTCTGCCTGCTTCCCACCTGACTACAACTTGGATGTGTTCAAGTCCAACGTTAACAAATTCCTAACGAACCGCCCCCTTAAGTAAACACTTCATCAAATCTCCGCACTAACGTTATGTACTTGCAATAACCATTATCCCTGAGAGGCTTCCGGGCCTTGATAAGTGGTGATCACTGTGTAAAAAAAAAAAACTTGGATGATTGACTGGCGGATGTACATACATCGTAGCATGCTATTCGAAACTTAAGCGTGGCAGAAAAGCAGTATTATATTCCAAACCTAAGCGTAACGTACAAATGCAATTCTTTTAAAAAACTTAAGAGTGACAAACCATTAAAATGATATTTAAAACTTGAGCCTTACAGTAAAACAATATCATACTTAAAACATACGTTTGGAAAACAAATGCTGTTATATTTATAACTAGCGTGGGGTACCCGGCATTGCCCGGGTGTTTGTAGGTGTGTGTGTTTTTTGGGTAAATGAAAACAAAAATCGTTGGTTGTTTTAAAAAAAAAACGAAGCCTTGACGCGCAGTTGGAAAATAATAAACTGTGACAAAGAACGTGGGACTTGGCAGGTGCCCGCTTTGAGTGCGGGACAGTGTTTTATTTACCGCGCGTCTGTTCGCTTCTTTTTTATATACGAAAAAGATTAATGCGCATGCGGCGATCGAAAATTGTTGAATATCTATCTTTTCAAAGTCGAGCAAAATGAATAGACAGGCGACCCCGGTTGTTTCGTAGATATTACCATTTAGGCGCGATATAAAAGGTGTTAAGAAGTTGTGAGGCGACCGATCGCTTCTCGGAAAAAAAAAACCTTTCTTAGACATATACGAAAACGCACACAGACAAACATTTTCGCTTTTATATTTATAGACTAGCGGGGTTACCCGGCGTTGTCCGGGTGTTTGGAGTTGTGTGTGTAGGTGTGGGTGACCCTGTTTTAATATTATTTTCAAAAAAAACACGATGTTAAAAAAATTGGAAAAACCAAAACAAAGCAGAACAGGAAAAAAAAGATGTAAAATAGGAAAAAAAAATTAGGTAGAAAAACAGGCTCGAACTCGAAGCATCGAGACTAAGGCGGAAAAAATGCCGACACGTTATCCCTACGTCAAAGAGACATACACTTAAGAACGGATAAAATTAACCAACGTTTTCTAGGTCGAACATTGTCTTAGTAGCAGGATTTGAGAAAACACAGAAACGATTTTTTTCGGCACCCTCCTTGTAAAAAAGGGTCCAGTTTATGGTGAAGAAATTGATGTTTTTCGCCAATTTTTCGATAATTTACGAGCGACGGTTGGAGCTTTAAGATGATACCTAACTGGCGAAAATCCGTGGCCCGTGTCGAAAGCTTTTGCAAGATATACAAACACACACATGCACACACCAACATTTTCGCTTTTATATATATATAGATAACGCGTGCTAGACCAACAAAAATACAATTAAAAACTTAATCGTGACGGAGAAATATATTTTTTAAATTAAGTGTAACAGACCAACGTAAATCCTAAAAAAGAGTTTTAGACGCATTTGAAAAGAGATAATTTTATTCATGCATTGAGTTTATCAATGAAAATGGTATTTCTAGAGCTTGACAAACGTATACATTGACAGACCAAGCCTCTGTTAGAGATTCCTAGACGCACCTCAAAAAGAAGTTAATATAGTTTTACATTTTGAAGCGTCCATGTAATTTCACGCTTCACCTGCTGGTATAAATCTTCACTATTTGTCCAAACATTTGTCTCTCGAGATATGGGACGACCATCTTGAAACAGAATCAAACCACTAGAGACATCGTGGCCTACTAAACTTTTATACTTGCAAAACTATCACTTAAACTTACGATCAAATACCACATCTAAAGACAGATTCTGCTGATCACTTCCTTTGTATGAACGCCACACCAGCATAACACATGCACTAGGCCAAAGCATATACGGTATAATAATGTTGATACATCGGCTCTCGTCGGATCATCGACGTTAAGTAACGTTGAGCCTAGTTAGTACCAGAATAGTTACCATTTGAAAATAATAGGCGTTATATGTGCTCTCCACTTATCTCACCTTTGTTTCCAGTCGTGTTGAACACACACCCACAATACACACACACACACACACACACACACACATATATATATATATATATATATATATATATTAAGTAATGTGATTTATAATTTAAAAATTTTAAAAAATTTTAAAATTTAAAAATCAAAATTTAATTAAATTAAAAATCAGTTTCATAAGAAGGAACAACAACAAAGTCAATTATCTGTACGATCGTTTCGGAAATCCGTGCTTTTTATTTGTGGTATACATGAAGTCACGTAGAACAATGTTTGCTATAGCTTTTTATTTTAAATAATAATAATAACAATAAAACATCTAAATGACTACTTTAAATACAGTTCCTGATTTCAAAAAAAGAAAAACCAAAAGATTCATCTGCCTTACTTTTAATGCTAGGTTTATTTTTGGTGTCTTTTCAATTCAATAGAAATCCTCCTAAATTTGCTGATGAGGAGACCGTGCTTACCAAAAAAACTATGTATAATTGTTCTACGTGACTTCATGTATACCACAAATAAAAAGCACGGATTTCCGAAACGATCGTACAGATAATTGACTTTGTTGTTGTTCCTTCTTATGAAACTGATTTTTAATTTAATTAAATTTTGATTTTTAAATTTAAAAATTTTTTTAAATTTTTAAAATTATAAATCACATTACTTAATATTGAATTAGCTCTAGGACATTTAACTATCGAGCTTATTATATATCTAAATTACAACGAGCATTTCCTGTATTTTAATTAAACTAGTAATTTCACTATTACATTAAAATACACTTAGCTCTTTAGACTATTATTCTAATCTCCTTTAAATTATATATATATATATATATATATATATATATATAAGAAGAAGAAGAAGAAAATTAAAACTGTAAGTTGGAATTTGTAATCAAATTTATTGTTCGAATGCATACTCCGACAAAAAATGTACAAAGTTCTTATTTCTCGGAGTTCCAAGGGGTGCTATTCTTCACATTAAAAGACAGAGGATAATCAACAATTTCTGTATTCTGATTTGAAATCGAGACCCCATGGTAAAAAGCCTAAACCTCTACCACTGTTTATCTGTTTTTGTTTTCGATACTTTTAAAATGAATTCAATTATCATACGAAAGTACATATATATATGTATATATATATGTATATATGTGTGTATATATATGTATATATATGTACATATATACATATACACATATATATACACATATATATACATATATATACATATATATATATATGAGCAAACAGTTAATAACATATGTTAAGAAACACTTTGAAATGAGTTAAAAGCATATTTAATCTGAAAAGGAAACACTAGATAAATGGATAGTCCTTAATCCGTGAAGTTTTGAGTTAATGTTAATTCTTTAATATTTAAAATTTACTTTAATTTGACCATCTTTGATCATTTTGGTAAATTCAATTGTAATTTTCATTTATATAATATATATATATATATATATATATATATATATATATATATATATATAAATCCGATCCCGCATTTTGTTAAATCCTACCCTCTGATGAGAAGGGAAGTATTTCCTCCAAACTTCGCGGATTAAGGACTATTCAGTTATTTTTTGCTTCCTTTTTTTAAATTAAATATGTCTTCTAACTCTTTTTCAAAGTATTTTATAACATGTTATATTAACTACTTTTTTATTTATATATATATATATATATATATATACATATATACATATATATATATATATATATATATATATCAGAGCAAATAGTTAATAAAACATGTTAAATCACTTTGAAAAAGAGTTAAAAACATTTAATTTGAAAAGGAGACACTAAATTAGTGGATAGTCCTTTGCTAGCAAAAGTATTCGATGAAACTGCAAGCAAGTCAAAGATCTTACTTGATAACAAAAAGTGAAGCAGAGGGAATAGGGTGTAGAAAAAGCTGTTTTCACGTGAATGGATAGTCTGGTTAAAGGTAAAGTATCCATTGAGGCAAAATCTAAAAATGCAAATCCAAGAAAGTTAGTTAAATTTCCATTCATACAATTAAAATCCAAGGGAATCGCGTAACTGGAAGACGATCCAAAATAATCCAAAAGTACAAGGAAAAGGGCAAAGAATTCTAATAATATTTTAAAAAGAAATATAAGATAAGCGTTAGACTCGGCCGCCGAGACCAGCCATAATTCAGAAAAGTGAGTGAAGAAAAAGAGAGAGAAAAAAAAGAAAGAACGTATGAGTGAAGAAGAAGGGGGAGATTGAATCGCGTAATTGAAAGATGGTCCAAAATAATCTAAAAGCCTAAATCCGTGGAATAATTCAGAAATAGGTATATGTAAAATGAGAAAGAATTCCAATGATATAATTAAATGAAAAATAAGATGTGCGTTAGACTCGGCTGCCGAGACAAGGTGTAATTAAGAAAAATGAGTGAAGAAGTTGCATGTATATGAGTGAAGAGAGAAAAAATAATGAGTGAAGAAGTATGTATGTATATATATATATATATATATATATATATATATATATATATATATATATATATATATATATCAATAATTTCTACAAAATGCATATAATATCGCCATTGTTATTAATACTTTACTATATTTTTTTCTTTCAACTATTACTACTATCGTTATGATAACAATTATTAACATTATTTTTACCGTTCAGCCATTTACCATATATGTTGAAATCAATTGCTTCTGTATTTTTTGCCTTTTTAATTAAACGCTGATACGCCGAAAAAATACAACATTGTCTTTTCATAAACGGTTAAATAATTCGCGTGACCTCGTTCGAACATCGTTGTAAGGAATAAACGCTGTCCAAAATAGAAATTCCCTGTTTTTTCAACATCTTTCATTTCGATATTTTTGTGACAAAGCGCAGAGGATCGCTTTAAATATAACAATAAAATAGTAACTACAAAAAATAACATAGCGTTCATGCTTCAAACCTCATACCTTTAAAATACTATACATAGAAGCATGCGTGGACTTTTAACATTATATATATATATATATATATATATATATATATATATATATATATATAGTTATGTCTCGGAAGTAGAGTGAAACGCACATATTATTTTTCATTTATTAATTTTTTTTTCCTTGTACACATGTTTGTGAATTATTCCATAGATTTCTGTCTTTGAATTATTATGGACCATCTTCTTCCAATTACGGAATTTCCTTGGATTTTACTTGTACACATGGAAATTCTTTTAACTTTCTTGAAGTTTTACATTTGAATTTTACTGTCACTGGATTTTTTTTAATCTTCCACCAGACTATCCATTCGTGTGTAATCACCCTTTTCTTTACCATATTCCCTCTGCTTCACTTTTTGTTATCTAGTAAGATCTTTGACTTACTTGTTGTTTCATCAAATACTTCTGCATGCAAAATCCGATCCCGCATTTTACTAATTCCTACTCTTTGATAAGAAGGAGAGTATTTCTTCGACACTCCACGGATTAAGGACTATCCATTTATTTAGTCTTTCCTTTTAAGATTAAATATGTTTTTAACTCATTTCAAAGTGTTTTTTAACATGTTTTATTAACTGTCTGCTCATATATATATATATATATATATATATATATATATATATATATATATATACATTCACACCACTTGCTACTGGCATTCAACAATGTAAACTAAGGAGATGTTTGAGTGGAGGTGGTGCATCACTTCACACAAAAATTCATGCAGCCCTACGATAGTTATCCATAGTCTGTGAGGACTTAAGCTGTCTTTACCTTACATTTAGGCCAAGGCAATGCAATTCCTTGCAACTCGCACTAATTGTTTTAATGCAAATCTTTCTGAACCTGTAAAACTTAGACAAGTGAATTTATTAAGTTAATTTACTTAACCGATTCTAATCTTTAAACTTTATAAACTATTAAACATTTCATTGTAAAGGAAAATTATGAAAAAAAAGAAAACAATTTGGATTACTTGGGCTAAAACATGTGACGTGTTTATGAAAATGTCGAATGACAAAATGTATAGGTAATAAAATGAATAATTATGGCCTGTATGACAACTCGTAGTGAGTGAAGTAATAATAATAATAATAATAATAATAATAATAATAATAATTATAATTATAATATTGCACAAGTAGAATAAACAATCTTTGAAGGCACATGCTGTTTCAAACGAAAATCTAACATAACAAAGATTAGATTTTCGTTTGAAACAGCATGTGCCTTCAAGGATTCGTTATGCAAATTTTTCTCCCTCGGATGTTCTGAGTAATACGTATGGTTCTGCGATTTGCGAACATCTTATAAATTACCATGCGTGTGCTACGAATGTCAGTGCTGACATTTTAACGATACTTAGTAAGTCGAACTCTCCCAATCATTTGGAACCTCTTCAGACTCTTCTTATTAAGTCTTTGAGACCTTCTCTTTGTAAGAAAAAAGAAAATCTTCTAGGACTTAATTTAGTCTATATGCAATTTTTCCCCCGTTTATTTCTGTTTTTTTCCTACCCCTCCATATTCATGACTTTTTTGTTTGTTTTAAATCGTATTTTCCTCGATTTAACGTTGATAAATGAGGAACGAAACCTGGTTAGCTAACCTTTATTTTCATTTTTTATTTTTTAAATTCATTATGCTTTTTGGTCTGTATTTAGCCGTTATATATATATATATATATATATATATATATATATATATATATATATATATATATATATATGCCGTTCTCCATCGACCCAGGACTACTCTAATAAATAAAATCTCTGACTGTATAGATACATCACTTTTCCTCGACACTAGCGCACAAGTGCATGTATTTGGTGACTTCAATGTCCACCACAGCAACTGGCTTGGATTTTCTACTTACACAGACGCAGCTGGTACCACACCACACAGGTTCTATATATCTCATTCACTATCACAAACGGTTACGTTTCCAACCCGTTTCCCAAACCAGCAATAACAACACTCCTCAGTTCTAGATCTGTTTCTGACCACAGTTCCCGATGATTGTGTAACGAATGCCCAGAGCCTACTCGGGAACGCCGATCATGCAGTTATAATGGTTGAAATCGCCCTAAACTCTAGAGCCAAACCCGTAGAGCCACTGCTCAAAACAACGAGATATTATAAAAAGGCTTACTGGGGAGAAAAACAGGGATCATCTCAGAGACGCCCCATGGCGAAATATTATTTCACTTCTTGCTGAACAGTGCTCAAATGAGACCACTGAATGGTTCAAAACAGCAATTGAAGCACATGTTCCCGCGCAGAAATTTTATAGGAAGCCCCGCAAATCCCAATGCTTTATTCTACTTGTGCAGATGCCATTGCGCAAAGGCAGCATGCATACCACAAATTTAACCGACATAAGTCCATTTCAAATAGACAGAAGTATATAAAAGCCAGAAGTAATTGTAAAAACGAAATAGCGACAGCTAAGAGAGAATTTACTGAAATCACTAAAAAACGCATCGAAGCACAGAAATTAGGAACCCGTGACTTCTGGGAAATCTACAACAGTGTAGTAAATAATGGGAAATCAACTATTCCCCCACTATCCAACAATCATGAGCTTGTTTGCTCAGCAGCCGAAGAGGCTAATATGGTTGCCAGTCGGTTTGCCCCAACTCCACACTGGACCCTGCTAACGACTCCCTCCTTGACATTCCTTTGCGGACAGACGTCGCACTAGACGATCTGAAAATCACCCCTTCTCAGGTGCATGCCATCATAAAAAATCTTGACACTTCAAAAGCATGTGGACCTGATCTCATTCCGGCTGTGCTTTTAAAAAAAATGCAACGCCGAAGTAGGTCCAGTTCTCTCCAAACTTTGCAACAAATGCCTTAATAACTGGATAACTGCTACTGTGCTACCAGTTTTCAAGAATTCTGACAAAAGAACTGACCAAATAAATTACAGCCACATTAGCCTCCTCCCACTTTTCGCCAAAATATTTGGGCCCATAATTAACCAGGCTCTGGTCCATCACCTTACAGATAGTAAACTTCTGACCGACAAACAACATGGATTTAGACAGGCCCTTTCCACAGCAGACATCCTAATTGTAATCTCTGAACGTATATACCACTCACTGTAAAAATCAGGGAGGGGTAGAGCGGTAACTCTATATATATGCAAAGCTTCTGACAAGGTATGGCATGAGGGTCTTTTTAGGAAAATCAGATCATACGGTATCACTGGAAAAAATACTTAACATAATTAAATCCTTCTTAGATAAGAGACAAATCCAGGTTGTCTTCGACGGTCGTACATCTAAACAATATGATATAAATGCGAGAGTGCCTCAGGGGTCTATCCTTGGACCTCTGTTATTCCTAATATTCATTAATGATCTTCGTGACAAAACTGTTTGTGAGATGAGTATATATATGCTGACGACACCACGCTTTATAACAGACACGACAGGAAAACAAATGAACACATATATAAAGAAAGGGCAGAAACACTAGAGGATGCCTTCCTATCTGTAGTGGAATGAGAACAAAAATGGATGGTCATATACAATGCTACCAAGGCTAAACTTGTTTCCTTCAATAATTACAAGAAACCTTCTCTGGCACCAATAGCAATGGCGAAAGACTTTATCTGAATGTGCATCTTTTAAACTCCTTGGCCTTACGTTCACAGGAAACATGAGTTGGAACAATTACATAGAGAGTATTGCCAGGACCACTGCGAAGAAGGTGGGTTCTCTCTAAGGTGCTAGAAAGCTACTAACGCCCGAAAGTATCCTGTATCTCTATAAGGCCACCTTTCGCCCGTGTATGGAGTATTGTTGTCATATTTTGGCTGGTGCATCGGCTACTAGTCTCTCGCTCCTAGACAAGGTCCAAAAGAGAGTCGCCAATCTAATAGGTCCTGAACTGCCATCTAAGCTTACGCCTCTGTCCCATCCACGAAATGTAGCATCCCTCTGTCTGTTCTACAAGTACGTTAACGCTGAATGCTCTGACGAACTGCAGGCACTTGTACCCACTCGACGTAATTACCCCCGACAGGCCCGACAAGCAGCTAAATCCCACCCTTTCACAGTAGAGATCCCTAGATGTAAGAGAACCTTCTACTCCAGTAGTTTCTTCCCTAGAACCGCTAGACTTTGGAACTCCCTTCAGGGACCCTACTTCCCCAACTGTACTGACATGCAGAAGTTCAAGTGTAACGTGAACCGACATCTTGCTGCCCAACTCCCTACATATTACCCCTGTAGCTTATGTCCCTGATATTAGCCCCCTACATCAAAGTATCGATGTTCCTTCTTTGGGTTTAAAATGTTATAATATATATATATATATATATATATATATATATATATATATATATATATATATAAGATCACCCATCGCTCTTTATTTTTACCATTAATATTATTTTCATTGCTATCCATTTATATACTGATGATATAATAGCCAAAGGGCCTCTTTAGAGATTTAGTTTGCTTTTCAAAAGAGGGTGTGTTTATATATATATATATATATATATATATATATATATATATATATATGAAATAAAATGGAGGTGGAAGGACCTGGATACTCAACGTTTCGCCCGATCTATGCGGGCTTCTTCAAGAGGGATGGTCATTGACGAGAGAGTCGGAGGATTGGGGCTATATATAATGATGGGGGAGAGCAGCGTGTTTTCCTTATGTAAATTAGATGTCATATATACATGTATATACATTTTATGAGAGAAGAACTAATTAGAGTAAACTAGTGTAGTGGATTACGTCTAAAAGATAAAATATCGTAGAGATTAAAAATTGTGTTTGGAAATATAGCGGTGATAGATTAAATAAATAAAATGACACGAGATTACGAAATAAATTTTTTTTTTTTTTTTTTTTTTTTTAAATTAGAATTGGAAAACGACCACCATTTTGATTTTAACAAAGCAACTTTCCTTAAACACATACATAACAGATCCACACGACGTTTAATTGAGTCAGCTATAATCTCCCATTCCAGCAATATAATTAAGCAAAGAAAAGGGTTTTTCCACGTTGCTCCCTTTCTGTCGAAAATAATTATCAAAGAAAACAACTTAGACACCGGTTAAACGCGAAAAAAAAAAAAAAAAAAAAAAAAATTCGTAATTTCACTTAATTTTATTTTTATTTTACTTATTTACTGTATTTTATCATTATCTATTTTTAGACTCCATTTTATCACCTCCTATTCTTATTTTTAGATACCATCTTTTAAGTTACTGCGCTATTTTATCCCAATTCAATTATTTCTAATTTAAAAAAAAAAAAAAAAAAAAAAAAAAAATTCTTTCGTAATCTCGTGTCATTTTATTTATTTAATCTATCACCGCTATATTTCCAAACACAATTTTTAATCTCTACGATATTTTATCTTTTAGACGTAATCCACTACACTAGTTTACTCTAATTAGTTCTTCTCTCATAAAATGTATATACATGTATATATGACATCTAATTTACATAAGGAAAACACGCTGCTCTCCCCCATCATTATATATAGCCCCAATCCTCCGACTCTCTCGTCAATGACCATCCCTCTTGAAGAAGCCCGCATAGATCGGGCGAAACGTTGAGTATCCAGGTCCTTCCACCTCCATTTTATTTCATGTCGTCGGATTTAATCCAGCTCAACAATCATATATATATATATATATATATATATATATATATATATATATATATACAATCACTCTATTTTAAAGTGTTTTATTTCTCTATCTGAAGCTATGCTTTTCATCGTTCGCATACACGGTAAATGTTTACTTGTTTCATCCTTTATATTTTTCTTTTAAATCACGATTTTTTAAGGCTTTTGGATATGCTGAAAACGCATATTGCATTTGAATGTTCTGACAATTAGTAGTTTTCCGAATATTAAACAATGTAATTCTTTATGTTAAAAGATGTCATTTTTGTTCACGCAAGTGCGCGCCAATATGCACACGCTTGCGCGTATAACAATGGCTACCACTTTTAACATAAAGAATTATATCGTGAAAACTTATATTCTCGGAAAATTTTAATCGGATATTTATTTTCAGCATACCCGAAAACTTTTAAATGTCGTTATTTAAAAGGAAAACTATAAGGTGGAAATCAATTACAAATTGACCGTATATGTTTTGGACATTTAAAGGAATGTTATATTAGGACCGCCATGAATAATGCTTTGCAGCCAATGCAATCCTAACTTTGCATAAAAATATATATGGCACGTGAATATTATTTTTTTTCATATTCAATTGCGTTCATTCTATTATAGTTTTAACCCTTACGTTAAACTTATATTTCAAAATTCTTATATTTCGAAACACGCATACTAAATAGATACATTATTAAAACACCCGCTGTAAGTACTATTGCAAGTGTTATAAAATCCCTATGAGACGACTACCTCAACTAGTGCCAATTAAATGCTGGTTCTATGGAACATTTCGCCTGACTCGAGGTTTTGATTAATGAGTCAAGCAACAAAGATTGATCTCATTACAGAACCTATTGTGCGTAGCATCTTGTCCGACGTAAAGAACACGCAAACTAAGCTATGCACTTAATAATGCCCCTTATAAGGCATTGTGACACATTGTCCTTGTGAATGTACGCCGTTGTCATGGAGTTGGTAATAATTACCTGTCTGGTGAATAGTGTCGATTGCCACTTAGACGGAACAACAATTAAAGAATGACGTAGAAACCAACATAATTACGTTCCCTACTTCCGCTATTGTCCGGATTGAAACGCCGATAATTTGCATAATAAATGACGCTAATTGCAACGACTCTAATCAAGACAAAGTTTATATTGCATTATATTTGGACTGACTTTCTGTTTATTTCTTTCATCTCATCATGGATTTTCCAATCACTGTCACCAAAGTTATATAATTTTTGACATTAAAATTGATTGTGGGGAACTGGAGTGCTATTGAATGTTTACTATTTGAGAATCACATATATGGCCAGCACCTGTGGAAATTCCACTATTGTTTTCCCTTTCTTCATATCGTAGAAAATTTGTTTATTAAATCTATCTTTAAAACTGAGAATGTGTGTTAGGGGAAACTTCTCAACCTATATACACAACGAACTTTTGATGTGATGCAGACTTGAAAATTAGTATATAGAATATTTAGACACTTGGAAAAATTTTAATCGTTTTTTGTCAAGATAAAAGAGCTGCTAAAGGGGTCAAACATGAAAAGGTCCCACTATCTTTTGCACCCATCCATCGAATATCTTGCTTATGCTTTCTTCACTGTGTTTTTCTCTTCCTCTTCACCATGCTCGTTTATTTGGTGTAGTGCCAGTTTATGGTGAAATTATTATCATTTCTCTTCACAAGATTGATGTTTTATCCTGGGAGTTGAGCTGCAATAGCGGACCTCACTAATTGTTCCGGTATTGCAGCTACCTCATTTTCTCTATTTTATGTTCAACATTTCCGAATGATTTTGCTTGTTTCAAGTAAACAAGGTTTTTTGTAAGATTTCTGCCGTCATTCCCATATCCAACTTTTGTATACATTTCAAAGTCTTTCGAGACCGATCCCAATGCCCCCACTACAACAGGGATTACCTAAAATTCTTTCAATTGCCAAATACTATCAATCTCATATTTTCAAGTCACAATAATTCCTTCTTCACGATGAGAAAGTCAAAGGGTCAAGACGAGTCAATCAGAAAGCACATTTTCTTTCTCTTTTCAACTACAGTGATGTCTGACCTATTAGGCTCGTGTGTTGTCTGTTTGTATGGGGAAACCCCATAGAATCTTGTGTACCGCGCTCTCCAGCACTTTTTCAGGCGCGTGTGTGTACCACTTGTCAGATCTGACAAATCCCCATTTTCCCATAATTTCCAATGGATCACTTTTGCTACATTGCTGTGTCTTTTTTTCTTCATATTCATTCTGTGCTAATGTCAAGCATTCTGAATTCCAAATGTCAAACACTGTTTACTCTGCAGCACTACATACTCTACAATTTCGGTCAATATCTCCACCATACACTCTTTTTTACGTAAGTATCACGGCGTATCAAGGCCAAGAGGCCACTCGAAGATAAGTTTAAAGAATGTACAGTAAAAATTGGAAAATATAGTAATCATTAATAACAGAAATTTGTTAATTTGTTAACTTATATGGAACGGTTCATCAAAAACTTGTTTATGTTAGACTTGAAGACAACCATATTGTAGTCAGCTGAAAAGCAGTAAAACAGAAGATAATTCCACAGGCGTACAGTTCTAAGAAAGAAGCTTCGTTTATGGAATCTACATTTAGGTTTAGGCACAGATAAAGAGTTGGGGAAATTAGTGATAGTGTTTTCTGATAGACGAGTGTTTCTTGTGAAAGTTTGGCGAGGGGGACCATTGATTGGAACTCAGCCGAGCACTTGCCATGAAAATAACGATAAAGCAGAGAAAAACTCGCAACATCTCTTCCATGAGAAAGGTTGCAGGGAAGAGAAAAAGGGCATCCCCTACGAGGCTACGAAGTCTATTTTGAACTCTATCAAGGCAGGATAAGTCCTTTCTTTTTTTTTACATGGGGGTCACCGCTTATCAAGGCCCGAAGGCCATGCAGGGATAAGGGTTATTTCGTGTACAGTAATCAATGAGATAGTATTGTAGTAATCATTAGTATTGGGGGTTTTGATAGTGTCTTACTTAAGGGAGCGGTTTGTCAGGAGTTTGTTTATGTTGGACTTGAAGACGTCTAAGTTGCAGTAAGGTGGGAAACAGGAAAGCGACAGAGAGTTCCACTGGTGTGCAGTTCTAAGAAAGAAGCTTTGCTCATGGAATCTACGTTTCTAGCAGCTTCTGTCCAGATGTGGCAACAGTACTCCATCCTTGGACGTACCTGGCTCTTATAT
>NC_136504.1:4020000-4032500 GCF_053919585.1 Euprymna scolopes
GGCGTTATCGCAACTACAGTTTAACAAGCTATTTCTCATTGGCAGCGACCATTGTTTTTTTCTGGAATTTGGATAGCAATAAGCCTCCCCAATGTCCCCTGTCATCTTTCTACCCGTCAAGTTGAGGTATGGCTTGTGTTTTCTCTGCTCGGTCTTTTCATCCTCGTTGACTCTCATCACTTATTTAATCTGGCGCTACTTTATTGTTACCCCCACAATAAATTATTTTGATCATCATTATTATTATTATTATTATTATTATTATTATTATTATTATTATTATTATTATTTAAACGGCTTCTTCAATAACACTTTTGTTATTATTATTATTATTCCTATTATTATTATTGTTATGATTATTATTATCATTATTATTATTGTTATTATTATTATTTTTGTTATTATTATTGTCATTATTAATATTATTGTTATTATAATTGTTGTTGTTATTATTGTTGTTGTTATTATTATTGTTATTATTATTATTGTGATTATTATTATTGTGATTATTATTATTATTATTATTATTATTATTTTTGTTGTTGTTATTATTATTATTATTATTATTATTGTTAAAATAATAATAATAATTATTATTATTAATAACTAGGAGTTCTCTCACAGGTCAGAATCAGAGATTATTTGTCGACGCGGTGTTCCCTAGTCTCGGGATTAAAACAAGTCTCCCTAATATCCAGTACTCTCAATCTTCTTCCATAAGCTTTGCAAATTGAATTTGCCTTATCGTAACCGCTGTTACCATTAATATTTCTTGTGCGACGGCCATGAATGTTCACTGAAATTTAGAAGACAACAAACCTCCTCAAGATTACAGTCTGTTTTCCCCTCATCCATTAGAGGTCTGATTAGTGATTTTTCTCCTCAGTCTTTCTATCCTCCTTGACCCTTCACTAATATTACGTGTGGTGCCAGTTTATGCTAACACGACACTTTCCTTCGAGGGGAATAGCTTACAATTAATCTGTTTCCGTTTTCTGGGATCCATCTGATGTTACCCTGTTCTTTAATTTTACTTCTGTTGCAGTTTATATTTGGCCATTTATCGTGTGCAGATCGCGTGTATTAGTCTCTGCATTCAATAGTTTTCCTTAATTATTATGTCGTTTTTATCATCGTTTTCTGTCGTATCAGACATCACCTTTATTCTACCCTTCATATTTTTTCAATGTTTTTCGGGATTATCATTTATTATTATCCACCCTTCTACGTTCGACCGTTCGTCCGTTCGTCGGTCCTCACATTTCTCAATAACCACACCTTGGAAGTTTTGAAATTTCGCACAAACATTAAACATTATATGAGTAAAAAAATAACAGAACGGATTTTCCGGGAAAAGCTTCTGTTGCCCCCCTGGGGGTTCTTTACAGGTTAAAATGGCTAAAAGTGACACTTTTGTGCTTATTAAAAAAAAAAAAAAAAATAAAAAAAAAAACTGATGCCTTGGATTTTTATAAAACTTTCTGAAAAGTTGTAACTTACTGGTTTCTATGTAATTTTGTTTGTCTACACTTAGCGATAACTCTTAGGGGCTGTTATAGGACTTATATAGGCGGTTGGAGAGGCGTATTGTAATTGTTAAAGGAGACCAGCTTAGTTTTACAAGCATAAAATCTTACCATATAGTTGCAGCCCCATTCCACTATAGTCTGTAGGTCATTTTCGAACGATTCTGCCATTGGCTTAGATTTATGTACATCCGTTCTTCCATGACAACCAAACTGGTGGTAGTAATTAACAAGGTCTCAAAGAGTTGACAAATCGTAAAATTTTCTGTACTCTAAGACAAGAATGTGATAAAGAAAAAGAAGAGGCGTGATCCATTGGGTTAAAACTCATGTAATTCCGGTGGTAGTTGGTACGCTAGGTTTAATATTAAGCCGTCCAGAAAGACGTGAAAAAAAACTATGAATGCTCGATGTGGTGAGTGGCTTTCGGACCTCTGCTTTGAAAGGATCTACCAATTTTTTTCGGAAACACCTTAATCTTGAAGCTCTTGGTTTGGCACCGGGATGGAGAGAGTAACTTCTCTTTTCAGAGAGGTATCGTAAATCAAATTCAGGAATATTTTTTTCAGTTGTCATATTTTATGCTATTGAAGATTGAATTGCGGCAAAAATAAATAATATTTTCTTCTGCAAACATCTAAAACAGTCTTAGAAACATTCTAACATTGCAATGGATCCCAATTGTCTTAACCGACCTTTATAATGCATTAGTCGCAGGCTCCATCATAACATTTATCATTTTTTCCTTTACTTCATCACTCTTTTTATCTCTTTTTAAGCTTCGACTTTTCTTTTACTTTCACATTCAGATAAGAAATAGATATCGCTTTTGTCGTCCTTTCTACCAAGGGTATATATGGTTAGATCTAATTGTCACATTAGATATTTATCTCAAATTATAACTTTGCATTATCACTCTCCACCAATCTTTTCTGAAATATGTTTGTATCACTTTGAAATTCTTCACTATATTGTCATGGCGCCACTGGTACTTTTTTGATGGTTTGGTTTGGTTGTTTTTGTTTTACGGCATATCAACCCTTTTTCAGGTTACTTAATGCCGAATCCAAAGATTTTGAAGAACATTTTTTTAATTGAATATATTTGTTGTTTTCAAGTCAGTCTCTATTTAACCCATAGGTGGGACCTTAACAGGTAATTCCACTCCGGGTCATAGTGGACCTGGGAGAATGGCAATTAAAGGGCGTCTCCACACTCCCTAAAGCCCGCAAGCTGGGGCTTCACACTGGATATAGTTTAACGTCATATCCAGGACCATGTACTTTTTTGAGCTTACTGCCTAAAACTACTGGCAGTGTATTATACATGCTCACCCTTTTGCGTTAGCAATAGACATAGCGGAATCTTAATCGTTTTACCACGTTGATATTTTATCCAATTTGTCATGAACGATTGCTTTTGTGCAGTATATATTTGAGCGTGATAACAACCTTCAAGTTACTTTTTTACAACCATCGCCAGTTTTGCCTTGTCCAATGTCTCTATTATTATTATTGCTATCAGTAGTAGTAGTAGCAGTAGTAGTATTAGTAGTTATAGTAGTAGTTATAGTAGTAATTTTGACATTGCTTCATACATTTATATATTTTGTGGTTTTATGTTATATTTGCCTTAGTTTTTTTACCGATAATTTACCGATACCATACCGATACCATAAATGGCTAAAATATTTTCCGTTTGGATATTAGTATAAGTAATATTACTACTTCATAATAGTAGTGGTACAATTCGTGTTGCCTCCAGGATAGTTCATGTTGTGCTATTATGCTCAACACTGTGGGATATATAGTAATCGATTTGCAGCAAGGTTTAATTAATTTGAATTACACGTCCACCCAAAAGAGGTTCACAACATACATAAAGATATAAATCTCAGCTTTCGAACAGATTTTCAGCTTTCATGGATTGCATATAAGTCTCAACTGTTATCTGATCGTCTTTACTCGCTAAAACATTCTTTATATGAGTTTTTTACATAGATGACGTCTGGTATCCGGGGTCAACACTCAAACTACGTCAATCTCTGTTTTCGTTCAACTTGACTGTCTTAATGGAATATCGTCTGATATTCCTACACAGACGTAATGATTGTAATTATTATAATTGCCTACTTGTCACTGAAGTAAGGACTTTACATTGCATTGGTAGTTTCTATTATTTTATATGTAAGTGAAGTATGAACAATATTGGACTATATTATCTGGCAGTGAGATGAATTTCAATGTATTTGAAATTAAATATTTAGATCTATTAAAGTAATATTCTAAAATACGTGAAGAATTGCAGATATTGGCAAAGGAGTAATATTATTACTATAAAGATTTAGTAAAAAGTACATATGTACATAAGGTTTTGTAGTGGTTTATTGTTCAGAATAAAGTTTACGTGAATGATCACAACTTAATTAGATAGAACCTCTTTTCCAAGTCGATGAGATTTTTCGTGCACAGACAGCGGGTTTATTTTTTTTATTCTCCCGCCATGTGAAGCACAGCATATTAAACTGCTATGTATCTTAGAATATGTAAGTTAGAGTTAATTGAAATATACTAAATTCATACTTAAATCAAAGTCACTCACGATCTCCAACATGGCATAATAATTAAGTAAATAAAATGTTCAATACTTTACGTTAAATGCTAGCTCTTATTACATTAAAAAACTATTTTTAAATACTACAATTGCATATGACATTGCGAAAGCTGCTGCAAAAAAGATAGGTTCCCTCTATCTTGCTATAGACTAATCACACCTAAAAGTATCCGGTACCTTAACAAGGCCATCATTCGCTCATGCATGACATATGGTTGCCACCTCTGGAATGGTGCATCTGCCACTAGTATTTCCTTCTTGGATAGAGTTAAAAAGAGCTTTCAGTTTAATAGACCTCAGTTTGTCAACTAAGCTCAAACCCCTGTCTCATCGCCGCATCTTTCGTCTCTATCGCTGTTTTACAAGTATTTTAATACAGTGAACTCGCTCACTTGTGCCTTTTCGACGTACATATCTTCGACAAACCCGCTTAGCGACAAACTCTCACTCTTTACTGTTGAGGTCCCAACATGCCAGAAATCTTTCAACTTTAATAGTTTTTTTTCCCTCGAACAGCTAAATTTTGGAATTCTCTCCTGCTACCCACTTTCCTTGCTATACTCATATCTAGAAGTTTAAATGTAATGTAAACCAATATATTGTTAACCTTTCCTAGGCATGGTCCAAAATAATAGCCCCTTATTTCCAAATGGCGACAGGCCGTGTTGAGGGTGAATGTGAGACAAAAAGAAAACAAATAAAATTATATTGAATGCATGCAATGCTTACGAATTTAAGTTACGAACTTCGACAGACATTCTAATTATGAAATCAATAATTTTTCACGAGACAATTAACATTCTGGTGATATAAATACAACTTGAATATCGATTTATTGGGTATTGATTTCGTTATTTGTGATTGCATATATGTTCCACTTTTGTTTGACAGACAACGGCATTGTTATAACGATTGGTGGAAGGCGAATTCATCAAACTTTATTAAAGTCAATTCATCAACGATTTGCTAAAAACGGTGTCGTAATGTGAACCTCATTAGTTGAAATTTTGGTGGAGGAAAGTCAGTAGCAGATTTTCGATTTCTCGAAATAAGCTGCTTAATTTGAAAGAAAATATTCAAGTTATTGATTGATTCGTTCCACTCTAATTTGTTGTTAATTGATCCGTTCTGTCTATTTTCTAATTTGAAAAAAGTTCTCAACGTGCTCGTTCCGCATAATTTACAATATGGAACGTTTGGTCAATCTTACGGAACAATTTTGATGCTTTTCAATATGGCCATCCGATGTTCGACCCCCAAGAGAATAATCTGTTTAATGAGGTATTTCTATTACCTCTCATTTATTTTAAAAGTACGATTCGATTTTGTTTATTTCATAAAGAATGTCTTGTTTGTACCCTTTGTTATAAGTGGCTATAAATAAATTCTGCTTTGCAAGTGTTCGCACTATGTGTTCTAAAAGTGCTCATACGAGCTGCTTTCAATAAGTTTACAGACTTTTTCGTACACGCGTTTAAAATTGTCGTAGATTTTTAAAAATTTAGTATGTAATTGTTTTACATGTTTTCAGATTACTGGCAATTTTTTTATTTTAAGTTTACATGAACAGCTACAGACGGAATTGGAATACCCCCTACTAAAACCTGACTGCCACTGTTGGTTGATTTACCAAAATCAATTTAGACGTGAGGATACCTTAGAAGAAGGATATGCAATAAGTTTCCGTTTTAAATTTGGAGGAAATGCCACAGATGCGTATGAAATGCTTTAGGCTATTTTTTTGATCATCTTGCATAAATCGAGCATCAGTGTTTGAGTTGCATATTCAAAGAAGGTAGAAAGTGTGAGGGGTGGTGAGAGGTGTGGAAGGAGTAAGAAAGTCAGAACACCAGAGATGATTGGACAAATAAAGAATTCCATGGATAAGGACCGTTGTGTATAGAGGCAGTAAGTGCACAGTTTGATGTCAGTATGAGAACCGTACACACAATTATTCGCAGGGAACTGAATATGCGAAAGATTTGCGCAAGCGTTCTCCAAAGGGTGCAGTCAACTCCATTTTTGTCACAGACTCTTTGACCAAGATGGGCATCAAGACGGTTCCTCACCTTTCCGATAATTCAGACTTTGCTACCTGTGATTTTTGCTTATTCCCAAAGCTCAAGGAAAAACTTGTAGGCTGTCGTTATGAGACAATCGAGGAGATGAAAAGGCTGTGACGATGGTTGTTGATACGCACACACAAGAGGACTTCCCTGGGACCTGCTAAAAGTTGTTGGAACGTGACAAGAAGTTCATTGCAGCTGGAATAGATTACTTCGAAAAGCTCGAGTGCTTTATATGTGTACTCTCAATAAAACTGCGCATAAAAAGGCCGGAAACTTATTAAAGACAAATCGTATATTATCATGGAATTAACTTCTCATACATGTATTATTTTTATTCCTAATGTATATCGTATATTATCATGGAATTAACTTCTCATACATGTATTATTTTTATTCCTAATGTATATCGTATATTATCATGGAATTAACTTCTCATACATGTATTATTTTTATTCCTAATGTATATCGTATATTATCATGGAATTAACTTCTCATACATGTATTATTTTTATTCCTAATGTATATCGTATATTATCATGGAATTAACTTCTCATACATGTATTATTTTTATTCCTAATGTATATCGTATATTATCATGGAATTAACTTCTCATACATGTATTATTTTTATTCCTAATGTATATCGTATATTATCATGGAATTAACTTCTCATACATGTATTATTTTTATTCCTAATGTATATCGTATATTATCATGGAATTAACTTCTCATACATGTATTATTTTTATTCCTAATGTATATCATGTATTATCATGGAATTAACTTCTCATACATGTATTATTTTTATTCCTAATGTATATCGTATATTATCATGGAATTAACTTCTCATACATGTATTATTTTTATTCCTAATGTATATCGTATATTATCATGGAATTAACTTCTCATACATGTATTATTTTTATTCCTAATGTATATCGTATATTATCATGGAATTAACTTCTCATACATGTATTATTTTTATTCCTAATGTATATCGTATATTATCATGGAATTAACTTCTCATACATGTATTATTTTTATTCCTAATGTATATCGTATATTATCATGGAATTAACTTCTCATACATGTATTATTTTTATTCCTAATGTATATCGTATATTATCATGGAATTAACTTCTCATACATGTATTATTTTTATTCCTAATGTATATCGTATATTATCATGGAATTAACTTCTCATACATGTATTATTTTTATTCCTAATGTATATCGTATATTATCATGGAATTAACTTCTCATACATGTATTATTTTTATTCCTAATGTATATCGTATATTATCATGGAATTAACTTCTCATACATGTATTATTTTTATTCCTAATGTATATCGTATATTATCATGGAATTAACTTCTCATACATGTATTATTTTTATTCCTAATGTATATCGTATATTATCATGGAATTAACTTCTCATACATGTATTATTTTTATTCCTAATGTATATCGTATATTATCATGGAATTAACTTCTCATACATGTATTATTTTTATTCCTAATGTATATCGTATATTATCATGGAATTAACTTCTCATACATGTATTATTTTTATTCCTAATGTATATCATATATTATCATGGAATTAACTTCTCATACATGTATTATTTTTATTCCTTATGTATATCGTATATTATCATGGAATTAACTTCTCATACATGTATTATTTTTATTCCTAATGTATATCGTATATTATCATGGAATTAACTTCTCATACATGTATTATTTTTATTCCTAATGTATATCGTATATTATCATGGAATTAACTTCTCATACATGTATTATTTTTATTCCTAATGTATATCGTATATTATCATTGAATTAACTTCTCATACATGTATTATTTTTATTCCTAATGTATATCGTATATTATCATGGAATTAACTTCTCATACATGTATTATTTTTATTCCTAATGTATATCATGTATTATCATGGAATTAACTTCTCATACATGTATTATTTTTATTCCTAATGTATATCGTATATTATCATGGAATTAACTTCTCATACATGTATTATTTTTATTCCTAATGTATATCGTATATTATCATGGAATTAACTTCTCATACATGTATTATTTTTATTCCTAATGTATATCGTATATTATCATGGAATTAACTTCTCATACATGTATTATTTTTATTCCTAATGTATATCGTATATTATCATGGAATTAACTTCTCATACATGTATTATTTTTATTCCTAATGTATATCGTATATTATCATGGAATTAACTTCTCATACATGTATTATTTTTATTCCTAATGTATATCGTATATTATCATGGAATTAACTTCTCATACATGTATTATTTTTATTCCTAATGTATATCGTATATTATCATGGAATTAACTTCTCATACATGTATTATTTTTATTCCTAATGTATATCGTATATTATCATGGAATTAACTTCTCATACATGTATTATTTTTATTCCTAATGTATATCATGTATTATCATGGAATTAACTTCTCATACATGTATTATTTTTATTCCTAATGTATATCGTATATTATCATGGAATTAACTTCTCATACATGTATTATTTTTATTCCTAATGTATATCGTATATTATCATGGAATTAACTTCTCATACATGTATTATTTTTATTCCTAATGTATATCATGTATTATCATGGAATTAACTTCTCATACATGTATTATTTTTATTCCTAATGTATATCGTATATTATCATGGAATTAACTTCTCATACATGTATTATTTTTATTCCTAATGTATATCGTATATTATCATGGAATTAACTTCTCATACATGTATTATTTTTATTCCTAATGTATATCGTATATTATCATGGAATTAACTTCTCATACATGTATTATTTTTATTCCTAATGTATATCGTATATTATCATGGAATTAACTTCTCATACATGTATTATTTTTATTCCTAATGTATATCGTATATTATCATGGAATTAACTTCTCATACATGTATTATTTTTATTCCTAATGTATATCGTATATTATCATGGAATTAACTTCTCATACATGTATTATTTTTATTCCTAATGTATATCGTATATTATCATGGAATTAACTTCTCATACATGTATTATTTTTATTCCTAATGTATATCGTATATTATCATGGAATTAACTTCTCATACATGTATTATTTTTATTCCTAATGTATATCGTATATTATCATGGAATTAACTTCTCATACATGTATTATTTTTATTCCTAATGTATATCGTATATTATCATGGAATTAACTTCTCATACATGTATTATTTTTATTCCTAATGTATATCGTATATTATCATGGAATTAACTTCTCATACATGTATTATTTTTATTCCTAATGTATATCGTATATTATCATGGAATTAACTTCTCATACATGTATTATTTTTATTCCTAATGTATATCGTATATTATCATGGAATTAACTTCTCATACATGTATTATTTTTATTCCTAATGTATATCGTATATTATCATGGAATTAACTTCTCATACATGTATTATTTTTATTCCTAATGTATATCGTATATTATCATGGAATTAACTTCTCATACATGTATTATTTTTATTCCTAATGTATATCGTATATTATCATGGAATTAACTTCTCATACATGTATTATTTTTATTCCTAATGTATATCGTATATTATCATGGAATTAACTTCTCATACATGTATTATTTTTATTCCTAATGTATATCGTATATTATCATGGAATTAACTTCTCATACATGTATTATTTTTATTCCTAATGTATATCGTATATTATCATGGAATTAACTTCTCATACATGTATTATTTTTATTCCTAATGTATATCGTATATTATCATGGAATTAACTTCTCATACATGTATTATTTTTATTCCTAATGTATATCGTATATTATCATGGAATTAACTTCTCATACATGTATTATTTTTATTCCTAATGTATATCGTATATTATCATGGAATTAACTTCTCATACATGTATTATTTTTATTCCTAATGTATATCGTATATTATCATGGAATTAACTTCTCATACATGTATTATTTTTATTCCTAATGTATATCGTATATTATCATGGAATTAACTTCTCATACATGTATTATTTTTATTCCTAATGTATATCGTATATTATCATGGAATTAACTTCTCATACATGTATTATTTTTATTCCTAATGTATATCGTATATTATCATGGAATTAACTTCTCATACATGTATTATTTTTATTCCTAATGTATATCGTATATTATCATGGAATTAACTTCTCATACATGTATTATTTTTATTCCTAATGTATATCGTATATTATCATGGAATTAACTTCTCATACATGTATTATTTTTATTCCTAATGTATATCGTATATTATCATGGAATTAACTTCTCATACATGTATTATTTTTATTCCTAATGTATATCGTATATTATCATGGAATTAACTTCTCATACATGTATTATTTTTATTCCTAATGTATATCGTATATTATCATGGAATTAACTTCTCATACATGTATTATTTTTATTCCTAATGTATATCGTATATTATCATGGAATTAACTTCTCATACATGTATTATTTTTATTCCTAATGTATATCGTATATTATCATGGAATTAACTTCTCATACATGTATTATTTTTATTCCTAATGTATATCGTATATTATCATGGAATTAACTTCTCATACATGTATTATTTTTATTCCTAATGTATATCGTATATTATCATGGAATTAACTTCTCATACATGTATTATTTTTATTCCTAATGTATATCGTATATTATCATGGAATTAACTTCTCATACATGTATTATTTTTATTCCTAATGTATATCGTATATTATCATGGAATTAACTTCTCATACATGTATTATTTTTATTCCTAATGTATATCGTATATTATCATGGAATTAACTTCTCATACATGTATTATTTTTATTCCTAATGTATATCGTATATTATCATGGAATTAACTTCTCATACATGTATTATTTTTATTCCTAATGTATATCGTATATTATCATGGAATTAACTTCTCATACATGTATTATTTTTATTCCTAATGTATATCGTATATTATCATGGAATTAACTTCTCATACATGTATTATTTTTATTCCTAATGTATATCGTATATTATCATGGAATTAACTTCTCATACATGTATTATTTTTATTCCTAATGTATATCGTATATTATCATGGAATTAACTTCTCATACATGTATTATTTTTATTCCTAATGTATATCGTATATTATCATGGAATTAACTTCTCATACATGTATTATTTTTATTCCTAATGTATATCGTATATTATCATGGAATTAACTTCTCATACATGTATTATTTTTATTCCTAATGTATATCGTATATTATCATGGAATTAACTTCTCATACATGTATTATTTTTATTCCTAATGTATATCGTATATTATCATGGAATTAACTTCTCATACATGTATTATTTTTATTCCTAATGTATATCGTATATTATCATGGAATTAACTTCTCATACATGTATTATTTTTATTCCTAATGTATATCGTATATTATCATGGAATTAACTTCTCATACATGTATTATTTTTATTCCTAATGTATATCGTATATTATCATGGAATTAACTTCTCATACATGTATTATTTTTATTCCTAATGTATATCGTATATTATCATGGAATTAACTTCTCATACATGTATTATTTTTATTCCTAATGTATATCGTATATTATCATGGAATTAACTTCTCATACATGTATTATTTTTATTCCTAATGTATATCGTATATTATCATGGAATTAACTTCTCATACATGTATTATTTTTATTCCTAATGTATATCGTATATTATCATGGAATTAACTTCTCATACATGTATTATTTTTATTCCTAATGTATATCGTATATTATCATGGAATTAACTTCTCATACATGTATTATTTTTATTCCTAATGTATATCGTATATTATCATGGAATTAACTTCTCATACATGTATTATTTTTATTCCTAATGTATATCGTATATTATCATGGAATTAACTTCTCATACATGTATTATTTTTATTCCTAATGTATATCGTATATTATCATGAAATTAACTTCTCATACATGTATTATTTTTATTCCTAATGTATATCGTATATTATCATGGAATTAACTTCTCATACATGTATTATTTTTATTCCTAATGTATATCGTATATTATCATGGAATTAACTTCTCATACATGTATTATTTTTATTCCTAATGTATATCGTATATTATCATGGAATTAACTTCTCATACATGTATTATTTTT